>NC_041384.1:294060043-294098506 GCF_002162155.2 Triticum dicoccoides
TGGAGTTCTAATAAGTTTAAAAAAATGAAGTGCCCGCGTAACCGACGAGTTCTCGTCCGAAACCCTCATACTCTGAAAGAGATTGTCCAGTTTGTACACGAAGTGCGTCCGGTTTTTTTCGTAACCCTCTCTACTATTTTGCACATGCCATGTGGGGTGAAATGATGTTACCATGCCAAGTTTCAACATGTTCAGAGTTCATTTTGTAGTGATTTTCAATTTCACGGTCATTTAGCTCTCTAAACAAATAGGTAAATGACTGAAAAATAGCAAATGATGTCAGAACGTGTTGAAAATAGATGACCTCACTTTGAATGGTGCATACGGAAAGCTAAAAAAGTCTGGAGTTCAAATAAGTTTAAAAAAATGAAGTGCCCCTGTAACCGATGAGTTCTCGTCCGAAACCCTGATACTCCGAAAGGGATTGTCCAGTTTGTACACGAAGTGTGTCTAGTTTTTTTCGTAACCCTCTCTACTATTGTGCACATGCTATGTGGGTGAATGACGATACCACGCCAAGTTTCAACATTTTTAGAGTTCATTTTGTAGTGATTTTCAATTTCACGGTCATTTAGCTCTCTAAACAAATCGGTAAATGATTGAAAAATAGCAAATGATGTCAGAAAGTGTTGAAAATTAATGAAGTCTCTTTGAATGGTGCATAGGAACGTAAAAAAATGTCTGGAGTTCAAATAAGTTTAAAAAATGAAGTGCCCGTGTATCAGATGAGTTCTCGTTCGAAACCTTGATACTCCGAAAAAGATTGTCCAGTTTGTACACGAAGTGTGTCCAGTTTTTGCTGTAACCCTCTACTCTTTTGCACATTCCATGTGGGTGAAATGATGATACCAGGCCAAGTTTCATCCTTTTCAGAGTTCATTGTGTAGTGATTTTCAATTTCACGGTCATTTAGCTCTCTAAACAAATCGGCAAATGACTGAAAATAGCAAATGATGTTTGAAAGTGTTGAAATTTTATGACGTCGCTTCGAATGGTGAATAGGAACGCAAAAAAAGTCTGGTGTTCAAATAAGTTTAAAAAAATGAAGTGCCCGTGTAACAGATGAGTTCTCGTCCAAAAACCTGATACTCCGAAAGAGATTGCCCAGTTTGTACGCGAAATGCGTCCAGTTTTTGCCGTAACCCTCTCTACTCTTTTTCACATGCCACGTGGGTGAAATAATGATACCATGCCAAGTTTCAACCTTTTCAGAGTTCATTTTGTAGTGATTTTCAATTTCACGGTTATTTAGCTCTCTAAACAAATAGGTAAATGACTGAAAAATAGCAAATCATGTCAGAACGTGTTGAAAATTGATGACGTTGCTTTGAATGGTGCATACGGAACGCAAAAAAGTCTGGAGTTCAAATAAGTTTAAAAAAATGAAGTGCCCGTGTAACAGATGAGTTCTCGTCCTAAACCCTGATACGCCGAAAGAGATTGCCCAGTTTGTACACGAAGTGCGTCCAGTTTTTGCCGTAACCCTCTCTACTATTTTGCACATTCTATGTGGGTGAATGACGATACCATGCCAAGTTTCAACATTTTCAGAGTTCAATTTGTAGTGATTTTCAATTTCACAGTCATTTAGCTCTCTAAACAAATCGGTAAATGACTGAAAAATAGCAAATGATGTTAGAAAGTGATGAAATTTTATGACGTCGCTTTGAATGGTGCATAGGAACGCAAAAAAGTCTGGAGTTCAAATAAGTTTAAAAAAATGAAGTTCCCGTGTAACCGATGAGTTCTCGTCCGAAACCCTGATACTCCGAAAGAGATTGTCCAGTTTGTACAGGAAGTGCGTCCAGTTTTTTTCCGTAACCCTCTCTACTATTTTGCACATGCCATGTGGGTGAAATGATGTTACCATGCCAAGTTTCAACATGTTCAGAGTTCATTTTGTAGTGATTTTCAATTTCACGGTCATTTAGCTCTCTAAATAAATCGGAAAATGACTGAAAAATAGCAAATGATGTCAGAACATGTTGAAAATTGATGACCTCGCTTTGAATGGTGCATACGGAACGCAAAAAAAGTCTGGAGTTCTAATAAGTTTAAAAAAATGAAGTGCCCGTGTAACAGATGAGTTCTCATCCGAAACCCTGATACTCCAAAAGAGATTGTCTAGTTTGTACACGAAGTGCGTCCATTTTTTGCCGTAACCCTCTCTACTATTTTGCGCATGCTATGTGGGTGAAATGATGTTACCATGCCAAGTTTCAACATGTTCAGAGTTCATTTTGTAGTGATTTTCAATTTCATGGTCATTTAGCTCTCTAAATAAATCGGTAAATGACTGAAAATAGCAAATGATGTTAGAAAGTGTTGAAAATTGATGACGTCGCTTTGAATGGTGCATACGGAACGCACAAAAAGTCTAGAGTTCAAATAAGTTTTAAAAAATGAAGTGCCCGTGTAACAGATGAGTTCTCATCCGTAACCCTGATACTCCAAAAGGGATTTTCCAGTTTGTACACAAAGTGCGTCCAGTTTTTTCCGTAACCCTCTCTACTATTTTGCACATGCTATGTGGGTGAATGATGATACCTTGCCATGTTTCAACATTTTCAGAGTTCAATTTGTAGTGATTTTCAATTTCACGGTCATTTAGCTCTCTAAACAAATCGGTAAATGACTGAAAAATAGCAAATGATGTTAGAAAGTGTTGAAAATTGATGACGTCTCTTTGAATGGTGCATAGGAACGCAAAAAAATGTCTGGAGTTCAAATAAGTTTAAAAAAATGAAGTGCCCGTGTAACAGACGAGTTCTCATACGAAACCCTGATACTCCGAAAGAGATTGTCCAGTTTGTACACGAAGTGTGTCCAGTTTTTGCCGTAACCCTCTACTCTTTCGCACATTCCATGTGGGTGAAATGATGATACCATGCCAAGTTTCAACATTTTCAGAGTTCATTGTGTAGTGATTTTCAATTTCACGGTCATTTAGCTCTCTAACCAAATCGGTAAATGACTGAATAATAGCAAATGATGTCAGAAAGTGTTGAAAATTGATGACGTCGCTTTGAATGGTGCATACGGAATGCAAAAAAAGTCTGGAGTTCAAATAAGTTGAAAAAAATGAAGTGCCCATGTAAGAGATGAGTTCTCGTCCGAAACCCTGATACTCCGAAAGAGATTTTCCAGTTTGTACACGAAGTGCGTCCACTTTTTGCCGTAAACCTCTCTACTATTTTGCACATTCTATGTGGGTGAATGACGATACCATGCCAAGTTTCAACATTTTCAGAGTTCAATTTGTAGTGATTTTCAATTTCACGGTCATTTAGCTCTCTAAACAAATCGGTAAATGACTGAAAAATAGCAAATGATGTTAGAAAGTGTTGAAAATTGATGACGTCTCTTTGAATGGTGCATAGGAATGCAAAAAAATGTCTTGAGTTGTAATAAGTTTAAAAAAATGAAGTGCCCGTGTAACAGACGAGTTCTCGTTCGAAACCCTCATACTCCGAAAGAGATTGTCCAGTTTGTACACGAAGTGTGTCCAATTTTTGCCGTAACCTCTACTATTTTGCACATTCCATGTGGGTGAAATAATGATACCATGCCAAGTTTCAACCTTTTCAGAGTTCATTGTGTAGTGATTTTCAATTTGACGGTCATTTAGATCTCTAAACAAATCGGTAAATCACTGAAAATAGCAAATGATGTTAGAAAGTGTTGAAATTTTATGACGTCGCTTTGAATGGTGCATAGGAACGCAAAAAAGTTTGGAGTCCAAATAAGTTTAAAAAAATGAAGTGCCCGTGTTCCAGATGAGTTCTCGTTTGAAACCCTGATAATCCGAAAGAGATTGCCCAGTTTGTACGCGAAGTGCGTCCAGTTTTTGCCGTAACCCTCTCTACTCTTTTTCACATGCCATGTGGGTGAAATGATGATACCATGCCAAGTTTCAACCTTATCAGAGTTCATTTTGTAGTGATTTTCAATTTCACGGACATTTAGCTCTCGAAACAAATAGGTAAATGACTGAAAAATAGCAAATCATGTCAGAACGTGTTGAAAATTGATGACCTCGCTTTGAATGGTGCATACGGAACGCAAAAAAAGTCTGGAGTTCAAATAAGTTTAAAAAAATGAAGTGCCCATGTAACCGATGAGTTCTCGTCCGAAACCCTGATACTCCGAAAGAGATTGTCCAGTTTGTACACGAAGTGCGTCCAGTTTTTTTCCGTAACCCTCTCTACTATTTTTCACATGCCATGTGGGTGAAATGATGTTACCATGCCAAGTTTCAACATGTTCAGAGTTCATTTTGTAGTGATTTTCAATTTCACGGTCATTTAGCTCTCTAAATAAATCGGAAAATGACTGAAAAATAGCAAATGATGTCAGAACATGTTGAAAATTGATGACCTCGCTTTGAATGGTGCATATGGAACGCAAAAAAAGTCTGGAGTTCTAATAAGTTTAAAAAAATGAAGTGCCCGTGTAACAGATGAGTTCTCATCCGAAACCCTGATACTCCAAAAGAGATTGTCCAGTTTGTACACGAAGTGCGTCCATTTTTTGCTGTAACCCTCTCTACTATTTTGCGCATGCTATGTGGGTGAAATGATGTTACCATGCCAAGTTTCAACATGTTCAGAGTTCATTTTGTAGTGATTTTCAATTTCATGGTCATTTAGCTCTCTAAATAAATCGGTAAATGACTGAAAATAGCAAATGATGTTAGAAAGTGTTGAAAATTGATGATGTCGCTTTGAATGGTGCATACGGAACGCACAAAAAGTCTGGAGTTCAAATAAGTTTTAAAAAATGAAGTGCCCGTGTAACAGATGAGTTCTCATCCGTAACCCCGATACTCCAAAAGAGATTTTCCCGTTTGTACACAAAGTTCGTCCAGTTTTTTCCGTAACCCTCTCTACTATTTTGCACATGCTATGTGGGTTAATGATGATACCTTGCCATGTTTCAACATTTTCAGAGTTCAATTTGTAGTGATTTTCAATTTCACGGTCATTTAGCTCTCTAAACAAATCGATAAATGACTAAAAAATAGCAAATGATGTTAGAAAGTGTTGAAAATTGATGACGTCTCTTTGAATGGTGCATAGGAACGCAAAAAAATGTCTGGAGTTCAAATAAGTTTAAAAAAATGAAGTGCCCGTGTAACAGATGAGTTCTCATCCGAAACCCTGATACTCCGAAAGAGATTGTCCAGTTTGTACACGAAGTGCGTCTAGTTTTTTTCGTAACCCTCTCTACTATTTTGCGCATGCTATGTGGGTGAAATGATGTTAACATGCCAAGTTTCAACATGTTCAGAGTTCATTTTGTAGTGATTTTCAATTTCATGGTCATTTAGCTCTTTAAATAAATCGGTAAATGACTGCAAATAGCAAATGATGTTAGAAAGTGTTGAAAATTGATGACGTCGCTTTGAATGGTGCATACGGAACGCACAACTAGTCTGGAGTTCAAATAAGTTTTAAAAAATGAAGTGCCCGTGTAACAGATGAGTTCTCATCCGTAACCCTGATACTCCAAAAGAGATTTTCCCGTTTGTACACAAAGTGCGTCCAGTTTTTTCCGTAACCCTCTCTACTATTTTGCACATGCTATGTGGGTGAATGATGATACCTTGCCATGTTTCAACATTTTTAGAGTTCAATTTGTAGTGATTTTCAATTTCACGGTCATTTAGCTCTCTAAACAAATCGGTAAATGACTGAAAAATAGCAAATGATGTTAGAAAGTGATGAAAATTTATGACGTCTCTTTGAATGGTGCATAGGAACGCAAAAAAATGTCTAGAGTTCAAATAAGTTTAAAAAAATGAAGTGCCCGTATAACAGACGAGTTCTCGTACGAAACCCTGATACTCCGAAAGAGATTGTCCAGTTTGTACACGAAGTGTGTCCAGTTTTTGCCGTAACCCTCTACTCTTTTGCACATTCCATGTGGGTGAAATGATGATACCATGCCAAGTTTCAACATTTTCAGAGTTCATTGTGTAGTGATTTTCAATTTCACGGTCATTTAGCTCTCTAAGCAAATCGGTAAATGACTGAATAATAGCAAATGATGTCAGAAAGTGTTGAAAATTGATGACGTCGCTTTGAATGGTGCATATGGAACGCAAAAAAAGTCTGGAGTTCAAATAAGTTGAAAAAAATGAAGTGCCCATGTAAGAGATGAGTTCTCGTCCGAAACCCTGATACTCCGAAAGAGATTTTCCAGTTTGTACACGAAGTGCGTCCAGTTTTTGCCGTAACCCTCTCTACTATTTTGCACATTCTATGTGGGTGAATGACGATACCATGCCAAGTTTCAACATTTTCAGAGTTCAATTTGTAGTGATTTTCAATTTCACGGTCATTTAGCTCTCTAAACAAATCGGTAAATGACTGAAAAATAGCAAATGATGTTAGAAAGTGTTGAAAATTGATGACGTCTCTTCGAATGGTGCATAGAAATGAAAAAAAATGTCTTGAGTTGTAATAAGTTTAAAAAAATGAAGTGCCCGTGTAACAGACGAGTTCTCGTTCGAAACCCTGATACTCCGAAAGAGATTGTCCAGTTTGTACAGGAAGTGTGTCCAGTTTTTGTCGTAACCCTCTACTATTTTGCACATTCCATGTGGGTGAAATAATGATACCATGCCAAGTTTCAACCTTTTCAGAGTTCATTGTGTAGTGATTTTCAATTTGACGGTCATTTAGCTCTCTAAACAAATCGGTAAATCACTGAAAATAGCAAATGATGTTAGAAAGTGTTGAAATTTTATTACGTCGCTTTGAATGGTGCATAGGAATGCAAAAAAGTCTGGAGTCCAAATAAGTTTAAAAAAATGAAGTGCCCGTGTACCAGATGAGTTCTCGTTTGAAACCCTGATAATCCGAAAGAGATTGCCCAGTTTGTACGCGAAGTGCGTCCAGTTTTTGCCGTAACCCTCTCTACTCTTTTTCACATGCCATGTGGGTGAAATGATGATACCATGCCAAGTTTCAACCTTATCAGAGTTCATTTTGTAGTGATTTTCAATTTCACGGACATTTAGCTCTCGAAACAAATAGGTAAATGACTGAAAAATAGCAAATCATGTCAGAACGTGTTGAAAATTGATGACCTCGCTTTGAATGGTGCATACGGAACGCAAAAAAAGTCTGGAGTTCAAATAAGTTTAAAAAAATGAAGTGCCCGTGTAACCGATGAGTTCTCGTCCGAAACCCTGATACTCCGAAAGAGATTGTCCAGTTTGTACACGAAGTGTGTTCAGTTTTTTTCCGTAACCCTCTCTACTATTTTGCACATGCCATGTGGGTGAAATGATGTTACCATGCCAAGTTTCAACATGTTCAGAGTTCATTTTGTAGTGATTTTCAATTTCACGGTCATTTAGCTCTCTAAATAAATCAGAAAATGACTGAAAATAGCAAATGATGTCAGAACATGTTGAAAATTGATGACCTCGCTTTGAATGGGGCATACGGAACGCAAAAAAAGTCTGGAGTTCTAATAACTTTAAAAAAATGAAGTGCCCGTGTAACAGATGAGTTCTGATCCGACACCCTGATACTCCAAAAGAGATTGTCCAGTTTGTACATGAAGAGCGTCCATTTTTTGCCGTAACCCTCTCTACTATTTTGCGCATGCTATGTGGGTGAAATGATGTTACCATGCCAAGTTTCAACATGTTCAGAGTTCATTTTGTAGTGATTTTCAATTTCATGGTCATTTAGCTCTCTAAATAAATCGGTAAATGACTGAAAATAGCAAATGATGTTAGAAAGTGTCGAAAATTGATGACATCGCTTTGAATGGTGCATACGGAACGCACAAAAAGTCTGGAGTTCAAATAAGTTTTAAAAAATGAAGTGCCCGTGTAACAGATGAGTTCTCATCCGTAACCCTGATACTCCAAAAGAGATTTTTCCAGTTTGTACACAAAGTGCGTCAAGTTTTTTCCGTAACCCTCTCTACTATTTTGCACATGCTATGTGGGTGAATGATGATACCTTGCCATGTTTCAACATTTTCAGAGTTCAATTTGTAGTGATTTTCAATTTCACGGTCATTTAGCTCTCTAAACAAATCGGTAAATGACTGAAAAATAGCAAATGATGTTAGAAAGGGTTAAAAATTGATGACGTCTCTTTGAATGGTGCATAGGAACGCAAAAAAATGTCTGGAGTTCAAATAAGTTTAAAAAATGAAGTGCCCGTGTAACAGACGAGTTCTCGTAAGAAACCCTGATACTCCGAAAGAGATTGTCCAGTTTGTACACGAAGTGTGTCCAATTTTTGCCGTAACCCTCTACTCTTTTGCACATTCCATGTGGGTGAAATGATGATACCATGCCAAGTTTCAACATTTTCAGAGTTCATTGTGTAGTGATTTTCAATTTCACGGTCATTTAGCTCTCTAACCAAATCGGTAAATGACTGAAAATAGCAAATGATGTTAGAAAGTGTTGATATTTTATGACGTCGCTTTGAATGGTGCATAGGAACGCAAAAAAGTCTGGAGTTCAAATAAGTTTAAGAAAATGAAGTGCCCGTGTACCAGATGAGTTCTCGTCCTAAACCCTGATACTCCGAAAGAGATTGCCCAGTTTGTACGCGAAGTGCGTCCAATTTTTGCCGTAACCCTCTCTAGTCTTTTTCACATGCCATGTGGGCGAAATGATGATACCATGCCAAGTTTCAACATTTTCAGAGTTCATTTTGTAGTGATTTTCAATTTCACGGACATTTAGCTCTCTAAACAAATAGGTAAATGACTGAAAAATAGCAACTGATGTCAGAACCTGTTGAAAATAGATGACCTCGCTTTGAATGGTGCATACGGAACGCTAAAAAAGTCTGGAGTTCAAATAAGTTTAAAAAAATGAAGTGCCCCTGTAACCGATGAGTTCTCGTCCGAAACCCTGATACTCCGAAAGGGATTGTCCAGTTTGTACACGAAGTGCGTCTAGTTTTTTTCGTAACCCTCTCTACCATTTTGCACATGCTATGTGGGTGAAATGATGTTACCATGCCAAGTTTCAACATGTTCAGAGTTGATTTGGTAGTGATTTTCAATTTCACGGTCATTTAGCTCTCTAAATAAATCCGTAAATGACTGAAAATAGCAAATGATGTCAGAAAGTGTTGAAAATTGATGATGTCGCTTTGAATGGTGCATACGGAAATCAAAAAAAGTCTGGAGTTCAAATAAGTTGAAAAAAATGAAGTTCCCGTGTAACCGATGAGTTCTCGTCCGAAACCCTGATACTCCGAAAGAGATTTTCCTGTTTGTACACGAAGTGCGTCCAGTTTTTGCCGTAACCCTCTCTACTCTTTTTCACATGCCACGTGGGTGAAATAATGATACCATGCCAAGTTTCAACCTTTTCAGAGTTCATTTTGTAGTGATTTTCAATTTCACGGTCATTTAGCTCTCTAAATAAATCGGTAAATGACTGAAAAATAGCAAATGATGTTAGAAAGTGTTGAAAACTGATGACGTCTCTTTGAATGGTGCATAGGAACGCAAAAAATGATTGGAGATCAAATAAGTTTAAAAAAATGAAGTGCCCGTGTAACAGAAGAGTTCTCGTCCGAAACCCTGATACTCCGAAAGAGATTGCCCAGTTTGTACACGAAGTGCGTCCAGTGTTTGCCGTAACCCTCTCTACTATTTTGCACATGCTATGTGGGTGAATGACGATACCATGCCAAGTTTCAACATTTTCAGAGTTCATTTTGTAGTTATTTTCAATTTCTTAGACATTTAGCTCTCTAAACAAATCGGTAATTGACCGAAAAATAACAAATGATGTTAGAAAGTGTTGAAAATTGATGACGTCTCTTTGAATGGTGCATAGGAATGCAAAAAAATGTCTGGAGTTGTAATAAGTTTAAAAAAATGAAGTGCCTGTGTAACAGACGAGTTCTCGTTCGAAACCCTGATACTCCGAAAGAGATTGTCCAGTTTGTACACGAAGTGTGTCCAGTTTTTGCCGTAACCCTCTACTCTTTTGCACATTCCATGTGGGTGAAATAATGATACCATGCCAAGTTTCAACCTTTTCAGAGTTCAATGTGTAGTGATTTTCAATTTGACGGTCATTTAGCTCTCTAAACAAATAGGTAAATGACTGAAAAATAGCATATGATGTCAGAACGTGTTGAAAATTGATGACCTCGCTTTGAATGGTGCATACGGAACGCAAAAAAGTCTGGAGTTCAAATAAGTTTAAAAAAATGAAGTGCCCATGTAACAGATGAGTTCTCGTCCGAAACCCTGGTACTCCGAAAGAGATTGCCCAGTTTGTACATGAAGTGCGTCTAGTTTTTGCTGTAACCCTCTCTACTCTTTTTCACATGCCATGTGGTGAAATGATGATACCATGCCAAGTTTCAACCTTTTCAGAGTTCATTTTGTAGTGATTTTCAATTTCACGGCCATTTAGCTCTCTAAACAAATAGGTAAATGACTGAAAAATAGCAAATGAAGTCAGAATGTGTTGAAAATTGATGAAATCGCTTTGAATGGTGCATACGGAACGGTAAAAAAGTCTAGAGTTCAAATAAGTTTAAAAAAATGAAGTGCCCGTGTAACAGATGAGTTCTCGTCCGAAACCCTGATACTCCGAAAGAGACTGCCCTGTTTGTACGCGAAGTGCGTCCACTTTTTGCCGTAACCCTCTCTACTCTTTTTCACATGCCACGTGGGTGAAATAATGATACCATGCCAAGTTTCAACGTTTTCAGAGTTCATTTTGTAGTGATTTTCAATTTCACGGACATTTAGCTCTCGAAACAAATAGGTAAATGACTGAAAAATAGCAAATCATGTCAGAACGTGTTGAAAATTGATGACCTCGCTTTGAATGGTGCATACGGAACGCAAAAAAAGTCTAGAGTTCAAATAAGTTTAAAAAAATGAAGTGCCCGTGTAACCAATGAGTTCTCGTCTGAAACCATGATACTCCGAAAGAGATTGTCCAGTTTGTACACGAAGTGCGTCCAGTTTTTTTCCGTAACCCTCTCTACTATTTTGCACATGCCATGTGGGTGAAATGATGTTACCATGCCAAGTTTCAACATGTTCAGAGTTCATTTTGTAGTGATTTTCAATTTCACGGTCATTTAGCTCTCTAAATAAATCGGAAAATGACTGAAAATAGCAAATGATGTTAGAAAGTGATGAAAATTGATGACGTCGCTTTGAATGGTGCATACAGAATGCAAAAAAAGTCTGGAGTTCAAATAAGTTTAAAAAATGAAGTGCCCGTGTAACAGATGAGTTCTCGTCCGAAACCCTGATACTCCAAAAGAGATTTTCCAGTTTGTACACGAAGTGCGTCCATTTTTTGCCGTAACCCTCTCTACTATTTGGCGCATGCTATGTGGGTCAATGACGATACCATGCCAAGTTTCAACATTTTCAGAGTTCAATTTGTAGTGATTTTCAATTGCACGGTCATTTAGCTCTCTAAACAAATCGGTTAATGACTGAAAAATAGCAAATGATGTTAGAAAGTGTTGAAAATTGATGACGTCTCTTTGAATGGTGCACAGGAACGCAAAAAATAACTGGAGTTCAAATAAGTTAAAAAAATGAAGTGCCCGTGTAACAGAAGAGTTCTCGTCCGAAACCCTGATACTCCGAAAGACTTGCCCAGTTTGTACACGAAGTGCGTCCAATTTTTGCCGTAACCCTCTCTACTATTTTTCACATGCTATGTTGGTGAATGATGATACCTTGCCAAGTTTCAACATTTTCAGAGTTTAATTTGTAGTGATTTTCAATTTCACGGTCATTTAGCTCTCTAAACAAATCGGTAAATGACTGAAAAATAGCAAATGATGTTAGAAAGTGATGAAAATTGATGACGTCTCTTTGAATGGTGCATAGGAACACAAAAAAATGTCTGGAGTTCAAATAAGTTTAAAAAATGAAGTGCCCGTGTAACAGACGAGTTCTCGTACGAAACCCTGATACTCCGAAAGAGATTGTCCAGTTTGTACACGAAGTGTGTCCAGTTTTGGCCGTAACCCTCTACTCTTTTGCACATTCCATGTGGGTGAAATGATGATACCATGCCAAGTTTCAACCTTTTCAGAGTTCATTGTGTAGTGATTTTCAATTTCACGGTCATTTAGCTCTCTAAGCAAATCGGTAAATGACTGAAAATAGCAAATGATGTTAGAAAGTGTTGAAATTTTATGACGTCGCTTTGAATGGTGCATAAGAACGCAAAAAAGTCTGGAGTTCAAATAAGTTTAAAAAAATGAATTGCCCGTGTACCAATTGAGTTCGCGTCTGAAACCCTGGTACTACGAAAGAGATTGCCCAGTTTGTACGTGAAGTGCGTCCAATTTTTGCGGTAACCCTCTCTACTCTTTTTCACATGCCATGTGGGTGAAATGATGATACCATGCCAAGTTTCAACCTTTTCAGAGTTCATTTTGTAGTGATTTTCAATTTCACGGACATTTAGCTCTCTAAACAAATAGGTAAATGACTGAAAAATAGCAAATGATGTCAGAACGTGTTGAAAATAGATGACCTCGCTTTGAATGGTGCATACGGAACGCTAAAAAAGTCTGGAGTTCAAATAAGTTTAAAAAAATGAAGTGCCCCTATAATCGATGAGTTCTCGTCCGAAACCCTGATACTCCGAAAGGGATTGTCCAGTTTGTACACGATGTGCATCTAGTATTTTTCGTAACCCTCTCTACTATTTTGCACATGCTATGTGGGTGAATAACGATACCATGCCAAGTTTCAACATTTTCAGAGTTCATTTTGTAGTGATTTTCAATTTCACGGTCATTTAGCTCTCTAAACAAATCGGTAAATGACTGAAAATTAGCAAATGATGTCAGAAAGTGTTGAAAATTGATGAAGTCTCTTTGAATGGTGCATAGGAACGTAAAAAAATGTCTGGAGTTCAAATAAGTTTAAAAAAATGAAGTGCCCGTGTAACAGATGAGTTCTCGTCCGAAACCCTGATACTCCAAAAGAGATTGCCCAGTTTGTACGTGAAGTGCGTCCAGTTTTTGCCGTAACACTCTCTACTCTTTTTCACATTCCATGTGGGTGAAATGATGATACCTTGCCAAGTTTCAACCTTTTCAGAGTTCATTTTGTAGTGATTTTCAATTTCACGGTCATTTAGCTCTCTAAACAAATCGGTAAATGACTGAAAATAGCAAATGATGTTAGAAAGTGTTGAAATTTTATGACGTCGCTTTGAATGGTGCATAGGAATGCAAAAAAAGTCTGTAGTTCAAATAAGTTTAAAAAAATGAAGTGCCCGTGTAACAGATGAGTTCTCGTCCGAAACCCTGATACTCCGAAAGAGATTGCCCAGTTTGTACACGAAGTGCGTCCAGTTTTTGTCGTAACCCTCTCTACTATTTTGCACATGCTATGTGGGTGAATGACGATACCATGCCAAGTTTCAACATTTTCAGAGTTCAATTTGTAGTGTTTTTCAATTTCACGGCCATTTAGCTCTGTAAACGAATTGGTAAATGACTGAAAAATAGCAAATGATGTTAGAAAGTGTTGAAAATTGAAGACGTCTCTTTGAATGGTGCATAGGAACGCAAAAAAAGTCTGGAGTACAAATAAGTTTAAAAAAATGAAGTGCCCGTGTAAAGGACGAGTTATCGTTCGAAACCCTGATACTCCGAAAGATATTGTCCAGTTTGTACATGAAGTGTGTCTAGTTTTTGCCGTAACCCTCTACTCTTTTGCACATTCCATGTGGGTGAAATGATGATACCATGCCAAGTTTCAACCTTTTCAGAGTTCATTGTGTAGTGATTTTCAATTTCACGGTCATTTAGCTCTCTAAACAAATCGGTAAATGACTGAAAATAGCAAATGATGTTAGAAAGTGTTGAAATTTTATGACGTCGCTTTGAATGGTGCATAGGAATGCAAAAAAAGTCTGTAGTTCAAATAAGTTTAAAAAAATGAAGTGCCCGTGTAACAGATGAGTTCTCGTCCGAAACCCTGATACTCCAAAAGAGATTGCCCAGTTTGTACGTGAAGTGCGTCCAGTTTTTGCCGTAACACTCTCTACTCTTTTTCACATGCCATGTGGGTGAAATGATGATACCGTGCCAAGTTTCAACCTTTTCAGAGGTCATTTTGTAGTGATTTTCAATTTCACGGACATTTAGCTCTCTAAACAAATAGGTAAATGACTGAAAAATAGCAAATGATGTCAGAACGTATTGAAAATTGATGACCTCGCTTTGAATGGTGCATATGGAATGCAAAAAAAGTCAGGAGTTCAAATAAGTTTAAAAAAATGAAGTGCCCGTGTAACAGATGAGTTCTCGTCCGAAACCCTGATACTCCGAAAGAGATTGCCCAGTTTGTACACGAAGTGCGTCCAGTTTTTGTCGTAACCCTCTCTACTATTTTGCACATGCTATGTGGGTGAATGACGATACCATGCCAAGTTTCAACATTTTCAGAGTTCAATTTGTAGTGTTTTTCAATTTCACGGCCATTTAGCTCTGTAAACGAATTGGTAAATGACTGAAAAATAGCAAATGATGTTAGAAAGTGTTGAAAATTGAAGACGTCTCTTTGAATGGTGCATAGGAACGCAAAAAAAGTCTGGAGTACAAATAAGTTTAAAAAAATGAAGTGCCCGTGTAAAGGACGAGTTATCGTTCGAAACCCTGATACTCCGAAAGATATTGTCCAGTTTGTACATGAAGTGTGTCTAGTTTTTGCCGTAACCCTATACTCTTTTGCACATTCCATGTGGGTGAAATGATGATACCATGCCAAGTTTCAACCTTTTCAGAGTTCATTGTGTAGTGATTTTCAATTTCACGGTCATTTAGCTCTCTAAACAAATCGGTAAATGACTGAAAATAGCAAATGATGTTAGAAAGTGTTGAAATTTTATGACGTCGCTTTGAATGGTGCATAGGAATGCAAAAAAAGTCTGTAGTTCAAATAAGTTTAAAAAAATGAAGTGCCCGTGTAACAGATGAGTTCTCGTCCGAAACCCTGATACTCCAAAAGAGATTGCCCAGTTTGTACGCGAAGTGCGTCCAGTTTTTGCCGTAACACTCTCTACTCTTTTTCACATGCCATGTGGGTGAAATGATGATACCGTGCCAAGTTTCAACCTTTTCAGAGTTCATTTTGTAGTGATTTTAAATTTCACGGACATTTAGCTCTCTAAACAAATAGGTAAATGACTGAAAAATAGCAAATGATGTCAGAACGTGTTGAAAATTGATGACCTCGCTTTGAATGGTGCATATGGAACGCAAAAAAAGTCTGGAGTTCAAATAAGTTTAAAAAAAATGAAGTGCCCGTGTAACAGATGAGTTCTCGTCCGAAACCCTGATACTCCGAAAGAGATTGCCCAGTTTGTACACGAAGTGCGTCCAGTTTTTGCCGTAACCCTCTCTACTATTTTGCACATGCTATGTGGGTGAATGACGATACCATGCCAAGTTTCAACATTTTCAGAGTTCAATTTGTAGTGTTTTTCAATTTCACGACACTTTAGCTCTGTAAACGAATTGGTTAATGACTGAAAAATAGCAAATGATGTTAGAAAGTGTTGAAAATTGAAGACGTCTCTTTGAATGGTGCATAGGAACACAAAAAAAGTCTGGAGTTGAAATAAGTTTAAAAAAATGAAGTGCCCGTGTAACAGACGAGTTATCGTTCGAAACCCTGATACTCCGAAAGATATTGTCCAATTTGTACATGAAGTGTGTCTAGTTTTTGCCGTAACCCTCTACTCTTTTGCACATTCCATGTGGGTGAAATGATGATACCATGCCAAGTTTCGACCTTTTCATAGTTCATTGTGTAGTGATTTTCAATTTCACGGTCATTTAGCTCTCTAAACAAATCGGTAAATGACTGAAAATAGCAAATGATGTTAGAAAGTGTTGAAATTTTATGACGTCGCTTTGAATGGTGCATAGGAATGCAACAAAAGTCTTTAGTTCAAATAAGTTTAAAAAAATGAAGTGCCCGTGTAACAGATGAGTTCTCGTCCGAAACCCTGATACTCCAAAAGAGATTGCCCAGTTTGTACGCGAAGTGCGTCCAGTTTTTGCCGTAACACTCTCTACTATTTTTCACATGCCATGTGGGTGAAATGATGATACCGTGCCAAGTTTCAACCTTTTCAGAGTTCATTTTGTAGTGATTTTAAATTTCACGGACATTTAGCTCTCTAAACAAATAGGTAAATGACTGAAAAATAGCAAATGATGTCAGAACGTGTTGAAAATTGATGACCTCGCTTTGAATGGTGCATATGGAACGCAAAAAAACTCTGGAGTTCAAATAAGTTTAAAAAAATGAAGTGCCCGTGTAACAGATGAGTTCTCGTCCGAAACCGTGATACTCCGAAAGAGATTGCCCAGTTCGTACACGAAGTGCGTCCAGTTTTTGCCGTAACCCTCTCTACTATTTTGCACATGCTATGTGGGTGAATGACGATACCATGCCAAGTTTCAACATTTTCAGAGTTCAATTTGTAGTGTTTTTCAATTTCACGGCCATTTAGCTCTGTAAACGAATTGGTAAATGACTGAAAAATAGCAAATGATGTTAGAAAGTGTTGAAAATTGAAGACGTCTCTTTGAATGGTGCATAGGAATGCAAAAAAAGTCTGGAGTTCAAATAAGTTTAAAAAAATGAAGTGCCCGTGTAACAGATGAGTTATCGTTCGAAACCCTGATACTCCGAAAGATATTGTCCAGTTTGTACACGAAGTGTGTCTAGTTTTTGCCGTAACCCTCTACTCTTTTGCACATTCCATGTGGGTGAAATGATGATACCATGCCAAGTTTCAACCTTTTAGAGTTCATTGTGTAGTGATTTTCAATTTCACGGTCATTTAGCTCTCTAAACAAATCGGTAAATGACTGAACATAGCAAATGATGTTAGAAAGTGTTGAAATTTTATGACGTCGCTTTGAATGGTGCATCGGAATGCAAAAAAAGTCTGTAGTTCAAATAAGTTTAAAAAAATGAAGTGCCCGTGTAACAGATGAGTTCTCGTCCGAAACCCTGATACTCCAAAAGAGATTGCCCAGTTTGTACGCGAAGTGCGTCCAGTTTTTGCCGTAACACTCTCTACTCTTTTTCACATGCCATGTGGGTGAAATGATGATACTGTGCCAAGTTTCAACCTTTTCAGAGTTCATTTTGTAGTGATTTTCAATTTCACGGACATTTAGCTCTCTAAACAAATAGGTAAATGACTGAAAAATAGCAAATGATGTCAGAACGTGTTGAAAATTGATGACCTCGCTTTGAATGGTGCATATGGAACGCAAAAAAAGTCTGGAGTTCAAATAAGTTTAAAAAAATGAAGTGCCCGTGTAACAGATGAGTTCTCGTCCGAAACCCTGATACTCCGAAAGAGATTGCCCAGTTTGTACACGAAGTGCGTCCAGTTTTTGCCGTAACCCTCTCTACTATTTTGCACATGCTATGTGGGTGAATGACGATACCATGCCAAGTTTCAACATTTTCAGAGTTCAATTTGTAGTGTTTTTCAATTTCACGGCCATTTAGTTCTGTAAACGAATTGGTAAATGACTGAAAAATAGCAAATGATGTTAGAAAGTGTTGAAAATTGAAGACGTCTCTTTGAATGGTGCATAGGAACGCAAAAAAAGTCTGGAGTTCAAATCAGTTTAAAAAAATGAAGTGCCCGTGTAACAGACGAGTTATCGTTCGAAACCCTGATACTCCGAAAGATATTGTCCAGTTTGTACATGAAGTGTGTCTAGTTTTTGCCGTAACCCTCTACTCTTTTGCACATTCCATGTGGGTGAAATGATGATACCATGCCAAGTTTCAACCTTTTCAGAGTTCATTGTGTTGTGATTTTCAATTTCACGGTCATTTAGCTCTCTAAACAAATCGGTAAATGACTGAAAATAGCAAATGATGTTAGAAAGTGTTGAAATTTTATGACGTCGCTTTGAATGGTGCATAGGAATGCAAAAAAAGTCTATAGTTCAAATAAGTTTAAAAAAATGAAGTGCCCGTGTAACAGATGAGTTCTCGTCCGAAACCCTGATACTCCAAAAGAGATTGCCCAGTTTGTACGCGAAGTGCGTCCAGTTTTTGCCGTAACACTCTCTACTCTTTTTCACATGCCATGTGGGTGAAATGATGATACTGTGCCAAGTTTCAACCTTTTCAGAGTTCATTTTGTAGTGATTTTCAATTTCACGGACATTTAGCTCTCTAAACAAATAGGTAAATGACTGAAAAATAGCAAATGATGTCAGAACGTGTTGAAAATTGATGACCTCGCTTTGAATGGTGCATATGGAACGCAAAAAAAGTCTGGAGTTCAAATAAGTTTAAAAAAATGAAGTGCCCGTGTAACAGATGAGTTCTCGTCCGAAACCCTGATACTCCGAAAGAGATTGCCCAGTTTGTACACGAAGTGCGTCCAGTTTTTGCCGTAACCCTCTCTACTATTTTGCACATGCTATGTGGGTGAATGACGATACCATGCCAAGTTTCAACATTTTCAGAGTTCAATTTGTAGTGTTTTTCAATTTCACGGCCATTTAGTTCTGTAAACGAATTGGTAAATGACTGAAAAATAGCAAATGATGTTAGAAAGTGTTGAAAATTGAAGACGTCTCTTTGAATGGTGCATAGGAACGCAAAAAAAGTCTGGAGTTCAAATCAGTTTAAAAAAATGAAGTGCCCGTGTAACAGACGAGTTATCGTTCGAAACCCTGATACTCCGAAAGATATTGTCCAGTTTGTACATGAAGTGTGTCTAGTTTTTGCCTTAACCCTCTACTCTTTTGCACATTCCATGTGGGTGAAATGATGATACCATGCCAAGTTTCAACCTTTTCAGAGTTCATTGTGTTGTGATTTTCAATTTCACGGTCATTTAGCTCTCTAAACAAATCGGTAAATGACTGAAAATAGCAAATGATGTTAGAAAGTGTTGAAATTTTATGACGTCGCTTTGAATGGTGCATAGGAATGCAAAAAAAGTCTGTAGTTCAAATAAGTTTAAAAAAATGAAGTGCCCGTGTAACAGATGAGTTCTCATCCGAAACCCTGATACTCCAAAAGAGATTGCCCAGTTTGTACGTGAAGTGCGTCCAGTTTTTGCCGTAACACTCTCTACTCTTTTTCACATGCATTGTGGGTGAAATGATGATACCGTGCCAATTTCAACCTTTTCAGAGTTCATTTTGTAGTGATTTTCAATTTCACGGACATTTAGCTCTCTAAACAAATAGGTAAATGACTGAAAAATAGCAAATGATGTTAGAACGTGTTAAAAAATGATGACCTCGCTTTGAATGGTGCATATGGAACGCAAAAAAAGTCTGGAGTTCAAATAAGTTTAAAAAAATGAAGTGCCCGTGTAACAGATGAGTTCTCGTCCGAAACCCTGATACTCCGAAAGAGATTGCCCAGTTTGTACACGAAGTGCGTCCAGTTTTTGCCGTAACCCTCTCTACTATTTTGCACATGCTATGTGGGTGAATGACGATACCATGCCAAGTTTCAACATTTTCAGAGTTCAATTTGTAGTGTTTTTCAATTTCACGGCCATTTAGCTCTGTAAACGAATTGGTAAATGACTGAAAAATAGCAAATGATGTTAGAAAGTGTTGAAAATTGAAGACGTCTCTTTGAATGGTGCATAGGAACGCAAAAAAAGTCTGGAGTTCAAATAAGTTTAAAAAAATGAAGTGCCCGTGTAACAGACGAGTTATCGTTCGAAACCCTGATACTCCGAAAGATATTGTCCAATTTGTACATGAAGTGTGTCTAGTTTTTGCCGTAACCCTCTACTCTTTTGCACATTCCATGTGGGTGAAATGATGATACCATGCCAAGTTTCAACCTTTTCAGAGTTCATTGTGTAGTGATTTTCAATTTCACGGTCATTTAGCTCTCTAAACAAATCGGTAAATGACTGAAAATAGCAAATGATGTTAGAAAGTGTTGAAATTTTATGACGTCGCTTTGAATGGTGCATAGGAATGCAAAAAAAGTCTGTAGTTCAAATAAGTTTAAAAAAATGAAGTGCCCGTGTAACAGATGAGTTCTCGTCCGAAACCCTGATACTCCAAAAGAGATTGCCCAGTTTGTACGTGAAGTGCGTCCAGTTTTTGCCGTAACACTCTCTACTCTTTTTCACATGCATTGTGGGTGAAATGATGATACCGTGCCAAGTTTCAACCTTTTCAGAGTTCATTTTGTAGTGATTTTCAATTTCACGGACATTTAGCTCTCTAAACAAATAGGTAAATGACTGAAAAATAGCAAATGATGTCAAAACGTGTTGAAAATTGATGACCTCGCTTTGAATGGTGCATATGGAACGCAAAAAAAGTCTGGAGTTCAAATAAGTTTAAAAAAATGAAGTGCCCGTGTAACAGATGAGTTCTCGTCCGAAACCCTGATACTCCAAAAGAGATTGCCCAGTTTGTACACGAAGTGCGTCCAGTTTTTGCCGTAACCCTCTCTACTATTTTGCACATGCTATGTGGGTGAATGACGATACCATGCCAAGTTTCAACATTTTCAGAGTTCAATTTGTAGTGTTTTTCAATTTCACGGCCATTTAGCTCTGTAAACGAATTGGTAAATGACTGAAAAATAGCAAATGATGTTAGAAAGTGTTGAAAATTGAAGACGTCTCTTTGAATGGTGCATAGGAACGCAAAAAAAGTCTGGAGTTCAAATAAGTTTAAAAAAATGAAGTGCCCATGTAACAGACGAGTTATCGTTCTAAACCCTGATACTCCGAAAGATATTGTCCAGTTTGTACATGAAGTGTGTCTAGTTTTTGCCGTAACCCTCTACTCTTTTGCACATTCCATGTGGGTGAAATGATGATACCATGCCAAGTTTCAACCTTTTCAGAGTTCATTGTGTAGTGATTTTCAATTTCACGGTCATTTAGCTCTCTAAACAAATCGGTAAATGACTGAAAATAGCAAATGATGTTAGAAAGTGTTGAAATTTTATGACGTCGCTTTGAATGGTGCATAGGAATGCAAAAAAAGTCTGTAGTTCAAATAAGTTTAAAAAAATGAAGTGCCCGTGTAACAGATGAGTTCTCGTCCGAAACCCTGATACTCCAAAAGAGATTGCCCAGTTTGTACGTGAAGTGCGTCCAGTTTTTGCCGTAACACTCTCTACTCTTTTTCACATGCATTGTGGGTGAAATGATGATACCGTGCCAAGTTTCAACCTTTTCAGAGTTCATTTTGTAGTGATTTTCAATTTCACGGACATTTAGCTCTCTAAACAAATAGGTAAATGACTGAAAAATAGCAAATGATGTCAGAACGTGTTAAAAATTGATGACCTCGCTTTGAATGGTGCATATGGAACGCAAAAAAAGTTTGGAGTTCAAATAAGTTTAAAAAAATGAAGTGCCCGTGTAACAGATGAGTTCTCGTCCGAAACCCTGATACTCCGAAAGAGATTGCCCAGTTTGTACACGAAGTGCGTCCAGTTTTTGCCGTAACCCTCTCTACTATTTTGCACATGCTATGTGGGTGAATGACGATACCATGCCAAGTTTCCACATTTTCAGAGTTCAATTTGTAGTGTTTTTCAATTTCACGACAATTTAGCTCTGTAAACGAATTGGTAAATGACTGAAAAATAGCAAATGATGTTAGAAAGTGTTGAAAATTGAAGACGTCTCTTTGAATGGTGCATAGGAACGCAAAAAAAGTCTGGAGTTCAAATAAGTTTAAAAAAATGAAGTGCCCGTGTAACAGACGAGTTATCGTTTGAAACCCTGATACTCCGAAAGATATTGTCCAATTTGTACACGAAGTGTGTCTAGTTTTTGCCGTAACCCTCTACTCTTTTGCACATTCCATGTGGGTGAAATGATGATACCATGCCAAGTTTCAACCTTTTCAGAGTTCATTGTGTAGTGATTTTCAATTTCACGGTCATTTAGCTCTCTAAACAAATCGGTAAATGACTGAAAATAGCAAATGATGTTAGAAAGTGTTGAAATTTTATGACGTCGCTTTGAATGGTGCATAGGAATGCAAAAAAAGTCTGTAGTTCAAATAAGTTTAAAAAAATGAAGTGCCCGTGTAATAGATGAGTTCTCGTCCGAAACCCTGATACTCCAAAAGAGATTGCCCAGTTTGTACGCGAAGTGCGTCCAGTTTTTGCCGTAACACTCTCTACTCTTTTTCGCATGCCATGTGGGTGAAATGATGATACCGTGCCAAGTTTCAACCTTTTCAGAGTTCATTTTGTAGTGATTTTCAATTTCACGGACATTTAGCTCTCTAAACAAATAGGTAAATGACTGAAAAATAGCAAATGATGTCAGAACGTGTTGAAAATTGATGACCTCGCTTTGAATGGTGCATATGGAACGCAAAAAAAGTCTGGAGTTCAAATAAGTTTAAAAAAATGAAGTGCTCGTGTAACAGATGAGTTCTCGTCCGAAACCCTGATACTCCGAAAGAGATTGCCCAGTTTGTACACGAAGTGCGTCCAGTTTTTGCCGTAACCCTCTCTACTATTTTGCACATGCTATGTGGGTGAATGACGATACCATGCCAAGTTTCAACATTTTCAGAGTTCAATTTGTAGTGTTTTTCAATTTCACAGCCATTTAGCTCTGTAAACGAATTGGTAAATGACTAAAAATAGCAAATGATGTTAGAAAGTGTTGAAAATTGAACACGTCTCTTTGAATGGTGCATATGAACGCAAAAAAAAGTCTGGAGTTCAAATAAGTTTAAAAAAATTAGGTGCCCGTGTAACAGACGAGTTCTCGTTCGAAACCCTGATACTCCGAAAGATATTGTCCAGTTTGTACACGAAGTATGTCTAGTTTTTGCCGTAACCCTCTACTCTTTTGCACATTCCATGTGGGTGAAATGATGATACCATGCCAAGTTTCAACCTTTTCAGAGTTCATTGTGTAGTGATTTTCAATTTCACGGTCATTTAGCTCTCTAAACAAATCGGTAAATGACTGAAAATAGCAAATGATGTTAGAAAGTGTTGAAACTTTATGACGTCGCTTTGAATGGTGCATAGGTACGCAAAAAAAGTCTGTAGTTCAAATAAGTTTGAAAAAATGAAGTGCCCGTGTAACAGATGAGTTCTCGTCCGAAACCCTGATACTCCGAAAGAGATTGCCCAGTTTGTACACGAAGTGCGTCCAGTTTTTGCCGTAACCCTCTCTACTCTTTTTCACATGCCATGTGGGTGAAATGATGATACCATGCCAAGTTTCAACCTTTTCAGAGTTCATTTTGTAGTGATTTTCAATTTCATGGACATTTAGCTCTCTAAACAAATAGGTAAATGACTGAAAAATAGCAAATCATGTTAGAACGTGTTGAAAATTGATGACCTCGGTTTGAATGGTGCATACGGAACGCAAAAAAAGTCTGGAGTTCAAATAAGTTTAAGAAAATGAAGTGCCCATGTAACAGATGAGTTCTCGTCCGAAACCCTGATACTCCGAAAGAGATTGCCCAGTTTGTACACGAAGTGCGTCCAGTTTTTACCGTAACCCTCTCTACTATTTTGCACATGCTATGTGGGTGAATGACGATACCATGCCAAGTTTCAACATTTTCAGAGTTCAATTTGTAGTGTTTTTCAATTTCACGACAATTTAGCTCTGTAAACGAATTGGTAAATGAATGAAAAATAGCAAATGATGTTAGAAAGTGTTGAAAATTGAAGACGTCTCTTTGAATGGTGCATAGGAACGCAAAAAAAGTCTGGAGTTCAAATAAGTTTAAAAAAATGAAGTGCCCGTGTAACAGACGAGTTATCGTTCGAAACCCTGATACTCCGAAAGATATTGTCCAATTTGTACACGAAGTGTGTCTAGTTTTTGCCGTAACCCTCTACTCTTTTGCACATTCCATGTGGGTGAAATGATGATACCATGCCAAGTTTCAACCTTTTCAGAGTTCATTGTGTAGTGATTTTCAATTTCACGGTCATTTAGCTCTCTAAACAAATCGGTAAATGACTGAAAATAGCAAATGATGTTAGAAAGTGTTGAAATTTTATGACGTCGCTTTGAATGGTGCATAGGAATGCAAAAAAAGTCTGTAGTTCAAATAAGTTTAAAAAAATGAAGTGCCCGTGTAACAGATGAGTTCTCGTCCGAAACCCTGATACTCCAAAAGAGATTGCCCAGTTTGTACGCGAAGTGCGTCCAGTTTTTGCCGTAACACTCTCTACTCTTTTTCACATGCCATGTGGGTGAAATGATGATACCGTGCCAAGTTTCAACCTTTTCAGAGTTCATTTTGTAGTGATTTTCAATTTCACGGACATTTAGCTCTCTAAACAAATAGGTAAATGACTGAAAAATAACAAATGATGTCAGAACGTGTTGAAAATTGATGACCTCGCTTTGAATGGTGCATATGGAACGCAAAAAAAGTCTGGAGTTCAAATAAGTTTAAAAAAATGAAGTGCCCGTGTAACAGATGAGTTCTCGTCCGAAACCCTGATACTCCGAAAGAGATTGCCCAGTTTGTACACGAAGTGCGTCCAGTTTTTTCCGTAACCCTCTCTACTATTTTGCACATGCTATGTGGGTGAATGACGATACCATGCCAAGTTTCAACATTTTCAGAGTTCAATTTGTAGTGTTTTTCAATTTCACGGCCATTTAGCTCTGTAAACGAATTGGTAAATGACTGAAAAATAGCAAATGATGTTAGAAAGTGTTGAAAATTGAAGACGTCTCTTTGAATGGTGCATAGGAACGCAAAAAAAAGTCTGGAGTTCAAATAAGTTTAAAAAAATTAGGTGCCCGTGTAACAGACGAGTTCTCGTTCGAAACCCTGATAGTCCGAAAGATATTGTCCAGTTTGTACATGAAGTGTGTCTAGTTTTTGCCGTAACCCTCTACTCTTTTGCACATTCCATGTGGGTGAAATGATGATACCATGCCAAGTTTCAACCTTTTCAGATTTCATTGTGTAGTGATTTTCAATTTCACGGTCATTTAGCTCTCTAAACAAATCTGTAAATGACTGAAAATAGCAAATGATGTTAGAAAGTGTTGAAACTTTATGAAGTCGCTTTGAATGGTGCATAGGTACGCAAAAAAGTCTGTAGTTCAAATAAGTTTAAAAAAATGAAGTGCCCGTGTAACAGATGAGTTCTCGTCCGAAACCCTGATACTCCGAAAGAGATTGCCCAGTTTGTACACGAAGTGCGTCCAGTTTTTGCCGTAACCCTCTCTACTATTTTGCACATGCTATGTGGGTGAATGACGATACCATGCCAAGTTTCAACATTTTCAGAGTTCAATTTGTAGTGTTTTTCAATTTCACGGCCATTTAGCTCTGTAAACGAATTGGTAAATGACTGAAAAATAGCAAATGATGTTAGAAAGTGTTGAAAATTGAAGACGTCTCTTTGAATGGTGCATAGGAACGCAAAAAAAATTCTGGAGTTCAAATAAGTTTAAAAAAATTAGGTGCCCGTGGAACAGACGAGTTCTCGTTCGAAACCCTGATACTCCGAAAGATATTGTCCAGTTTGTACACGAAGTGTGTCTAGTTTCTGCCGTAACCCTCTACTCTTTTGCACATTCCATGTGGGTGAAATGATGATACCATGCCAAGTTTCAACCTTTTCAGAGTTCATTGTGTAGTGATTTTCAATTTCACGGTCATTTAGCTCTCTAAACAAATCGGTAAATGACTGAAAATAGCAAATGATGTTAGAAAGTGTTGAAACTTTATGAAGTCGCTTTGAATGGTGCATAGGTACGCAAAAAAAGTCTGTAGTTCAAATAAGTTTAAAAAAATGAAGTGCCCGTGTAAGAGATGAGTTCTCGTCCGAAACCCTGATACTCCGAAAGAGATTGCCCAGTTTGTACACGAAGTGTGCCCAGTTTTTGCCGTAACCCTCTCTACTGTTTTTCACATGCCATGTGGGTGAAATGATGATACCATGCCAAGTTTCAACCTTTTCAGAGTTCATTTTGTAGTGATTTTCAATTTCATGGACATTTAGCTCTCTAAACAAATAGGTAAATGACTGAAAAATAGTAAATCATGTCAGAACGTGTTGAAAATTGATGACCTCGGTTTGAATGGTGCATACGGAACGCAAAAAAATTCTGGAGTTCAAATAAGTTTAAAAAAATGAAGTGCCCGTGTAAACGATGAGTTCTCGTTCGAAACCCTGATACTCCGAAAGAGATTGTCCAGTTTGTACATGAAGTGCGTCCAGTTTTTTTCCGTAACCCTCTCTACTATTTTGCACATGCCATGTGGGTGAAATGATGTTACCATGCCAAGTTTCAACATGTTCAGAGTCCATTTGTAGTGATTTTCAATTTCACGGTCATTTAGCCCTCTAAACAAATCGGTAAATGACTGAAAATAGGAAATGATGTTAGAAAGTGTTGAAAATTGATGACGTCGCTTTGAATGGTGCATACGGAACGCAAAAAAGTCTGAAGTTCAAATAAGTTTAAAAAAATGAAGTGCTCGTGTAACAGATGAGTTCTCGTCCGAAACCCTGATGCTCCAAAAGAGATTTTCCGGTTTGTACACGAAGTGCGTCCAGTTTTGGCCGTAACCCTCTCTACTATTTTGCACATGCTATGTGGGTCAATGACGATACCATGCCAAGTTTCAACATTTTCAGAGTTCAATTTGTAGTGCTTTTCAATTTCAGGGTCATTTAGCTCTCTAAACAAATCGGTAAATGACTGAAAAATAGCAAATGTTGTTAGAAAGTGTTGAAAATTGATGATGTCTCTTTGAATGGTCCATAGGAACGCAAAAAATGACTAGAGTTCAAATAAGTTTAAAAAAATGAAGTGCCCGTGTAACACACGAGTTCTCGTCCGAAACCCTAATACTCCGAAAGATATTGTCCAGTTTGTACACGAAGTGCGTCCAGTTTTTGCCGTAACCCTCTCTACTCTTTTTCACATGCCATGTGGGTAAAATGATGATACCATGCCAAGTTTCAACCTTTTCAGAGTTCATTTTGTAGAGATTTTCAATTTCACGGTCATTTAGTTCTCTAAACAAACAGGTAAATGACTGAAAAATAGCAAATGAGGTCAGAACATGTTCAAAATTGATGACCTCGCTTTGAATGGTGCATACGAAACACAAAAAAAGTCTGGAGTTCAAATAAGTTTAAAAAAATGAAGTGCCCATGTAACAGATGAGTTCTCGTCCGAAACCCTGATACTCTGAAACAGATTGCCCAGTTTGTAAACGAAGTGCGTCCAATTTTTGCCGTAACCCTCTCTACTATTTTGCACATGCTATGTGGGTGAATGACGATACCATGCCAAGTTTCAACATTTTCAGAGTTCAATTTAAAGTGATTTTCAATTTCACGGTCCTTTAGCTCTCCAAACAAATCGGTAAATGACTGAAAAATAGCAAATGATGTTAGAAAGTGTTCAAAATTGATGACGTCTCTTTGAATGGTGCATAGGAACGCAAAAAAAAGTCTGGAGTTCAAATAAGTTTAAAAAAATGAAGTGCCCGTGTAACAGACGAGTTCTCGTTCGAAACCCTGATACTCCGAAAGATATTGTCCAGTTTGTACACGAAGTGTGTCTAGTTTTTGCTGTAACCCTCTACTCTTTTGCACATTCCATGTGGGTGAAATGATGATACCATGCCAAGTTTCAACCTTTTCAGAGTTCATAGTGCAGTGATTTTCAATTTCACGGTCATTTAGCTCTCTAAAGAAATCGGTAAATGACTGAAAATAGCAAATGATGTTAGAAAGTGTTGAAATTTTATGACATCGCTTTGAATGGTGCATAGGAACGCAAAAACGTCTGTAGTCCAAATAAGTTTAAACAAATGAAGTGCCCGTGTAACAGATGAGTTCTCGTCCGAAACCCTGATACTCCGAAAGAGATTGCCCAGTTTGTACGCGAAGTGCGTCCAGTGTTTGCCGTAACCCTCTCTACTCTTTTTCACATGCCATGTGGGTGAAATGATGATACCATGCCAAGTTTCAACCTTTACAGCGTTCATTTTGCAGTGATTTCCAATTTCACGGTCATTTAGCTCTCTAAACAAATAGCTAAATGACTGAAAAATAGCAAATGATGTCAGAACGTGTTGAAAATTGATGACCTCGCTTTGAATGGTTCATACGGAATGCAAAAAAAGTCCGGATTTCATATAAGTTTAAAAAAATGAAGTGCCCGTGTAACAGATGAGTTCTCGTCCGAAACCCTGATACTCCGAAAGAGATTGCCCAGTTTGTACACGAAGTGCGTCCAGTTTTTGCCGTAACCCTCTCTACTCTTTTTCACATGCCATGTGGGTGAAATGATGATACCATGCCAAGTTTCAACCTTTTCAGACTTCATTTTGTAGCGATTTTCAATTTCACGGACATTTAGCTCTCTAAACAAATTGGTAAATGACTGGAAATAGCAAATGATGTTAGAAAGTGTTGAAAATTGATGACCTCGCTTTGAATGGTGCATACGGAATGCAAAAAAAGTCTGGAGTTCAAATAAGTTTAAAAAATGAAATGCCTGTGTAACCGATGAGTTCTCGTCCGAAACCCTGATACTCCGAAAGAGATTGTCCAGTTTGTACACGAAGTGCATCCAGTTTTTTCCGTAACCCTCTCTACTATTTCGCACATTCCATGTGCGTGAAATGATGTTACCATGCCAAGTTTCAACATGTTCAGAGTTCATTTTGTAGTGATTTTCAATTTCACGGTTATTTAGCTCTCTAAATAAATCGGTAAATGACTGAAAATAGCAAATGATGTCAGAAAGTGTGGAAAATTGATGACGTCACTTTGAATGGTGCATACGGAACGCAAAAAAAGTCTGGAGTTCAAATAAGTTTTAAAAAATGAAGTGCCCGTGTAACAGATGAGTTCTCGTCCGAAACCGTGATACTCCAAAAGAGATTTTCTAGTTTGTACACGAAGTGCATGCAGTTTTTTCCGTAACCCTCTCTACTATTTTGCACATGCTATGTGGGTCAATGACGATACCATGCCAAGTTTCAACATTTTCAGAGTTCAATTTGTAGTGATTTTCAATTTCACGGTCATTTAGCTCTCTAAACAAATCGGTAAATGACTGAAAAATAGCAAATGATGTTACAAAGTGTCGAAAATTGATGACGTCTCTTTGAATGGTGCATAGGAAAGAAAAAAATGACTGGAGTTCAAATAAGTTTAAAAAATGAAGTTCCCGTGTAACAGAAGAGTTCTCGTCCGAAACCCTGATACTCCGAAAGAGATTGCCCAGTTTGTACACGAAGTGCATCCAGTTTTTGCCGTAACCCTCTCTACTATTGTGCACATGCTATGTGGGTGAATGACGATACCATGCCAAGTTTCAACATTTTCAGAGTTCAATTTGTAGTGATTTTCAATTTCACGGTCATTTAGCTCTCTAAACAAATCGGTAAATGACTGAAAAATAGCAAATGATGTTAGAAAGTGTTGAAAATTGATGACGTCTCTTTGAATGGTGCATAGGAACGCAAAAAAATGTCTGGAGTTCAAATAAGTTTAAAAAAATGAAGTGCCCGTGTAACAGACGAGTTCTCGTTCGAAACCCTGATACTCCGAAAGAGATTGTCTAGTTTGTACACGAAGTGTGTCCAGTTTTTGCCGTAACCCTCTACTCTTTTTCACATTACATGTGGATGAAATGATGATACCATGCCAAGTTTCCACCTTTTCAGAGTTCATTTTGTAGTGATTTTCAATTTCACGGTCATTTAGTTCTCTAAACAAACAGGTAAATGACTGAAAAATAGCAAATGAGGTCAGAACATGTTGAAAATTGATGACCTCGCTTTGAATGGTGCATACGGAATGCAAAAAAGTCTGTTGTTCAAATAAGTTTAAAAAAATGAAGTGCCCGTGTACATTATGAGTTCTCGTCCGAAACCCTGATACTCCGAAAGAGATTGCCCAGTTTATACACGAAGTGCGTCTAGTTTTTGCCGTAACCCTCTCTACTATTTTGCACATTCTATGTGGGTGAATGACGATACCATGTCAAGTTTCAACATCTTCAGAGTTCAATTTGTAGTGATTTTCAATTTCACAGTCATTTAGCTCTCTAAAAAAATTGGTAAATGACTAAAAAATAGAAAATGATGATAGAAAGTGTTGAAAATTGATGACGTCTCATTGAATGGTGCATAGGAACGCAAAAAAAAAAGTCTGCAATTCAAATAATTTTAAAAAAATGAAGTGCCCGTGTAACAGGCGAGTTCTCGTTCGAAACCCTGATACTCCGAAAGAGATTGTCCAGTTTGTACACAAAGTGTGTCTAGTTTTTGCCGTAACCCTCTACTCTTTTGCACATTCCATGTTGGTGAAATGATGATACCATGCCAAGTTTCAACCTTTTCAGAGTTCATTGTGTAGTGATTTTCAATTTCACGGTCATTTAGCTCCATAACAAATCGGTAAATGACTGAAAATAGCAAATGATGTTAGAAAGTGTTGAAATTTTATGACGTCGCATTGAATGGTGCATAGGAACGCAAAAAAAGTCTGTAGTTCAAATAAGTTTAAAAAAATGAAGTGCCCGTGTAACAGATGAGTTCTCGTCCGAAACCCTGATACTCCGAAAGAGATTGCCCAGTTTGTACGCGAAGTGCGTCCAGTTTTTGCCGTAACCCTCTCTACTCTTTTTCACATGCCATGTGGGTGAAATGATGATACCATGCCAAGTTTCAACCTTTTGAGAGTTGATTTTGTAGTGATTTTCAATTTCACGGTCATTTAGCTCTCTAAACAAATAGCTAAATGACTGAAAAATAGCAAATGATGTCAGAACGTGTTGAAAATTGGTGACCTCGCTTTGAATGGTTCATACGGAATGCAAAAAAAGTCTGGAGTTCAAATAAGTTTAAAAAATTGAAGTGCCCGTGTAACAGAAGAGTTCTCGTCTGAAACCCTGATGCTCCGAAAGAGATTGCCCAGTTTGTATGTGAAGTGCGTCCAGTTTTTGTCGTAACCCTCTCTACTCTTTTTCACATGCCATGTGGGTGAAATGATGATACCATGCCAAGTTTCAACCTTTTCAGAGTTCATTTTGTAGTGATTTTCAATTTCACGGTCATTTGGCTCTCTAAACAAATAGGTAAATGACAGAAAAATAGCAAATGATGTCAGAACGTGTTGAAAATTGATGACCTCACTTTGAATGGTGCATACAGAATGCAAAAAAAGTCTGGAGTTCAAATAAGTTTGAAAAAATGAAGTGCCCGTGTAACCGATGAGTTCTCGTCCGAAACCCTGATACTCCGAAAGAGATTGTCTAGTTTGTACACGAAGTTCGTCCAGTTTTTGCCGTAACCCTCCCTACTATTTTGCACATGCCATGTGGGTGAAATGATGTTACCATGCCAAGTTTCAACATTTTTAGAGTTCATTTGTAGTGTTTTTCAATTTCACGGTCATTTAGCTCTCTAAATAAATCGGTAAATGACTGAAAATAGCAAATGATGTTAGAAAGTGTTGAAAATTGATGGCGTCACATTGAATGGTGCATACGGAACGCAAAAAAGTCTGGAGTTCAAATAAGTTTAAAAAAATGAAGTGCCCGTGTAACAGATGAGTTCTCGTTCGAAACCCTGATACTCCGAAAGAGATTTTCCAGTTTGTACACGAAGTGCGTCTAGTTTTTGCCGTAACCCTCTCTACTATTTTCCACATGCTATGTGGGTGAAATGATGTTACCATGCCAAGTTTCAACATGTTCAGAGTTCATTTTGTAGTGATTTTCAATTTCACGGACATTTCGCTCTCTAAACAAATAGGTAAATGACTGAAAAATAACAAATGATGTTAGAAAGTGTTGAAAATTGATGACGCCTCTTTGAATGGTGCATAGGAACGCAAGAAAATGTCTGGAGTTCAAATAAGTTTAAAAAAACGAAGTGCCCGTGTAACAGATGAGTTCTCGTTCGAAACCCTGATACTCCGAAAGAGATTGTCCAGTTTGTACACGAAGTATGTCCAGTTTTTGCCGTAACCCTCTCTACTATTTTGCACATGATATGTGGTTGAATGACGATACCATGCCAAGTTTCAACATTTTCAGAGTTCATTTTGTAGTGATTTTCAATTTCACGGTCATTTAGCTCTCTAAACAAATCGGTAAATGACTGAAAATAGCAAATTATGTTAGAAAGTGTTGAAAATTGATGACGTCTCTTTGAATGGTGCATAGGAACGCAAAAAATGTCTGGAGTTCAAATAAGTTTAAAAAAATGAAGTGCCCGTGTATCAGATGAGTTCTCGTTCGAAACCCTGATACTCCGAAAGAGATTGTCCAGTTTGTACACAAAGTGTGTCTAGTTTTTGCCGTAACCCTCTACTCTTTTGCACATTCCATGTTGGTGAAATGATGATACCATGCCAAGTTTCAACCTTTTCAGAGTTCATTGTGTAGTGATTTTCAATTTCACGGTCATTTAGCTCTCTAAACAAATCGGTAAATGACTGAAAATAGCAAATGATGTTAGAAAGTGTTGAAATATTATGACGTCGCATTGAATGGTGCATAGGAACGCAAAAAAAGTCTGTAGTTCAAATAAGTTTAAAAAAATGAAGTGCCCGTGTAACAGATGAGTTCTCGTCCGGAACCCTGATACTCCGAAAGAGATTGCCCAGTTTGTACGCGAAGTGCGTCCATTTTTTGCCGTAACCCTCTCTACTCTTTTTCACATGCCATGTGGGTGAAATGATGATACCATGCCAAGTTTCAACCTTTTGGGAGTTGATTTTGTAGTGATTTTCAATTTCACGGTCATTTAGCTCTCTAAACAAATAGCTAAATGACTGAAAAATAGCAAATGATGTCAGAATGTGTTGAAAATTGGTGACCTCGCTTTGAATGGTTCATACGGAATGCAAAAAAAGTCTGGAGTTCAAATAAGTTTAAAAAATTGAAGTGCCCGTGTAACAGATGAGTTCTCGTCCGAAACCCTGATACTCCGAAAGAGATTGCCCAGTTTGTACACGAAGTGCATCCAGTTTCTTCCATAACCCTCTCTACTCTTTTTCACATGCCATGTGGGTGAAATGATGATACCATGCCAAGTTTCAACCTTTTCAAAGTTCATTTTGTAGTGATTTTCAATTTCACGGACATTTAGCTCTCTAAACAAATAGGTAAATGACTGAAAAATAGCAAATGAGGTCAGAACGTGTTGAAAAATGATGACCTTGCTTTGTACGGTTCATACGGAACGCAAAAAAAGTCTGGAGTTCAAATAAGTTTAAAAAATGAAGTGCCCGTGTAACCGATGAGTTCTTGTCCGAAACCTTGATACTCCGAAAGAGATTGTCCAGTTTGTACCCAAAGTGCGTCCAGTTTTTGCCGTAACCCTCTCTATGCTTTTTCACATGCCACGTGGGTGAAATAATGATACCATGCCAAGTTTCAACCTTTTCAGAGTTCATTTTTTAGTGATTTTCAATTTCATGGTCATTTAGCTCTCTAAACAAATAGGTAAATGACTGAAAAATAGCAAATCATGTCAGAATGTGTTGAAAATTGATGACTTCGCTTTGAATGGTGCATACGGAACGCAAAAAAAGTCTGGAGTTAAAATAAGTTTAAAAAAATGAAGTGCCGTGTAACAGATGAGTTCTCGTCCGAAACCCTGATACTCCGAAAGAGATTGCCCAGTTTGTACATGAAGTGCGTCCAGTTTCTGCCATAACCCTCTCTACTCTTTTTCACATGCCATGTGGGTGAAATGATGATACCATGCCAAGTTTCAACCTTTTCAAAGTTCATTTTGTAGTGATTTTCAATTTCACGGACATTTAGCTCTCTAAACAAATAGGTAAATGACTGAAAAATAGTAAATGAGGTCAGAACGTGTTGAAAAATGATGACCTTGCTTTGAATGGTTCATACGGAATGCAAAAAAGTCTGGAGTTCAAATAAGTTTAAAAAATGAAGTGCCCGTGTAACCGATGAGTTCTCGTTCGAAACCCTGATACTCCGAAAGAGATTGCCCAGTTTGTACGCGAAGTGCGTCCAGTTTTTGCCGTAACCCTCTCTACTCTTTTTCACATGCCATGTGGGTGAAATGATGATACAATGCCATGATGATACCATCCCATGAAGAGATTGTCCAGTTTGTACATGAAGTTTTTCCAGTTTTTGTCGTAACCCTCTACTCTTTTGCACATGCCATGTGGGTGAAATGATGATACCATGCCAAGTTTCAACCTGTTCAGAGTTCATTGTGTAGTGATTTTCAATTTCACGGTCATTTAGCTCTCTAAACAAATCGGTAAATGACTGAAAATAGCCAATGATGTTAGAAAGTGTTGAAAATTTATGACATGGCTTTGAATGCTGCAAAGGAACGCAAAAAAGTCTGGAGTTCAAATAAGTTTAAAAAATCAAGTGCCCGTGTAACAGATGAGTTCTCGTCCGAAACCCTGATACTCCGAAAGAGATTGTCCAGTTTGTACACGAAGTGTGTCTAGTTTTTGCGGTAACCCTCTACTCTTTTGCACATGCCATGTGGGTGAAATGATGATACCGTGCCAATTTCAATCTTTTCAGAGTTCATTTTGTAGTGATTTTCAATTTCAAGGTCATTTAGCTATCTAAACAAATCGGTAAATGACTGAAAATAGCAAATGATGTTAGAAAGTGTTGAAAATATATGATGTCACTTTGAATGGTGCATAGGAACACAAAAAAATTCTGGAGGTCAAATAAGTTCAAAAAAATGAAGTGCCCGTGTAACAGATGAGTTCTTGTCCGAAACCCTGATACTACGAAACAGATAGCCCAGTTTGTACACGAAGTTCGTCCAGTTTTTGCCGTCACCCTCTCTACTCTTTTTCACATGCCATGTGGGTCAAATGATGATACCATGCCAAGTTTCAACCTTTCGGAGCTCATTTTGTAGTGATTTTCAATTTCACGGTCATTTAGCTCTCTAAACAAATCGGTAAATGACTGAAAAATAGCAAATGATGTGAGGACGTGTTGAAAATTGATGACCCCTCTTATGATGGTTCATACGGAACGCAAAAAAAGTCAGGATTTCAAATAAGTTAAAAAATGAAGTGCCCATGTAACCGATGAGTTCTTGTCCGCAACCCTGATACTCCGAAAGACATTATCCAGTTTGTACACGAAGCGCGCCCAGTTTTTTCCCTAACCCTCTCTACTATTTTGCACATGCCATGTGGGTGAAATGATGATACCATGCCAAGTTTCAACATTTTCAGAGTTCATTTTGTAGTGATTTTCAATTTCACGGTCATTTAGCTCTCTAAATAAATCGGTAAATGACTAAAAATAGCAAATGATGTTAGAAAGTTTTGAAAATTGATGACGTCACTTTGAATGGTGCATACGGTACGCAACAAAAGTCTAGAGTTCAAATAAGTTTAAAAAAATGAAGTGCCCGTGTAACAAATGAGTTCTCATCCGAAATCCTGATACTCCAAAAGAGATTTTCCAGTTTGTACACGAAATGCGTCCAGTTTTTGCCGTAACCCTCTCTACTCTTTTGCACATGCTATGTGGGTGAATGATGATACCATGCCAAGTTTCAACATTTTTAGAGTTCATTTTGTAGTGATTTTGAATTTCATGGTCATTTAGCTCTTTAAACAAATCGGTAAATGACTGAAAAATAGCAAATCATGTTAGAAAGTGTTGAAAATTGATGACGTCTCTTTAAATGGTGCATAGGAATGCAAAAAAATGTCTGGAATTCAAATAAGTTTTAAAAAATGAAGTGCTCGTGTAACAGATGAGTTCTCGTCCGAAACCCTGATACTCTTAAAGAGATTGTCCAGTTTGTACACGAAGTGCGTCCAGTTTTTGCCGTAACCCTCTCTACTCTTTTTCACATGCCATGTGGGTGAAATTATGATACCATGCCAAGTTTCAACCTTTTTAGAGTTCGTTTTGTTGTGATTTTCAATTTCACGGTCATTTAGCTCTCTAAACAAATCGGTAAATGACTGAAATTAGCAAATTATGTTAGAAAGTGTTGAAAATTTATGACATCGCTTTGAATGGTGCATAGGAACGCAAAAAAGTCTGGAGTTCAAATAAGTTAAAAAAATCAAGTCCCCGTGTAACAGATGAGTTCTCGTCTGAAACCCTGATACTCCGAAAGAGATTGTCCAGTTTGTACACAAAGTGTGTCTAGTTTTTGCCGTAACCCTCTACTCTTTGGCACATGCCATGTGGGTGAAATGATGATACCATGCCAAGTTTCAATCTTTTTAGAGTTCATTTTGTAGTGATTTTCAATTTCACGGTCATTTAGCTATCTAAACAAATCGGTAAATGACTGAAAATAGCAAATGATGTTAGAAAGTGTTGAAAATATATGATGTCACTTTGAATGGTGCATATGAAAATAAAAAAAGTCTGGAGGTCAAATAAGTTTAAAAAAATGAAGTGCCCGTGTAACATATGAGTTCTTGTCCGAAACAGTGATACTACGAAAGAGATTGCCCACTTTGTACACGAAGTTCGTCCAATTTTTGCCGTAACCCTCTCTACTCTTTTTCACATGCCATGTGGGTGAAATGATGATACCATGCCAAGTTTCAACCTTTCGGAGTTCATTTTGTGGTGATTTTCAATTTGATGGTCATTTAGCTATCTAAACAAATCGATAAATGACTGAAAATAGCAAATGATGTCAGAACTTGTTGAAAATTGATGACCCCGCTTTCGATGGTTCATACGGAACGCAAAAAAGTCAGGACTTAAAATAAGTTAAAAAATGAAGTGCCCGTGTAACCGATGAGTTCTTGTCTGAAACCCTGATACTCCGAAAGAGATTTTCCAGTTTGTACATGAAGTGCATCTAGTTTTTGCCGTAACCCTCTCTACTATTTTCCACATGCTATGTGGGTGAATGACGATACCATGCCAAGTTTCAACATTCTCAAATTTCATTTTGTAGTGATTTTCAATTTCACGGTCATTTAGCTCTCTAAACAAATCGGGAAATGACTGAAAAATAACAAATGTTGAAAATTGATGACGCCTCTTTGAATGGTGCATAGGAACGCAAGAAAATGTCTGGAGTTCAAATAAGTTTAAAAAAAATGAAGTGCCCGTGTAACAGATGAGTTCTCGTTCGAAACCCTGATACTCCGAAAGAGATTATCCAGTTTGTACACGAAGTATGTCCAGTTTTTGCCGTAACCCTCTCTACAATTTTGCACATGATATGTGGGTGAATGACGATACCATGCCAAGTTTCAACATTTTCAGAGTTCATTTTGTAGTGATTTTCAATTTCATGGTCATTTAGCTCTCTAAACAAATCGGTAAATGACTGAAAAATAGCAAATGATGTCAGAAAGTGTTGAAAATTGATGACGTCTCTTTGAATGGTGCATAGGAACGCAAAAAAAATGTCTGGAGTTCAAATAAGTTTAAAAAATGAAGTGCCCGTGTATCAGATGAGTTCTCGTTCGAAACCCTGATACTCCGAAAGAGATTATCCAGTTTGTACACGAAGTATGTCCAGTTTTTGCCGTAACCCTCTCTACAATTTTGCACATGATATGTGGGTGAATGACGATACCATGCCAAGTTTCAACATTTTCAGAGTTCATTTTGTAGTGATTTTCATTTTCATGGTCATTTAGCTCTCTAAACAAATCGGTAAATGACTGAAAAATAGCAAATGATGTCAGAAAGTGTTGAAAATTGATGACGTCTCTTTAAATGGTGCATAGGAACGCAAAAAAATGTCTGGAATTCAAATAAGTTTTAAAAAATGAAGTGCTCGTGTAACAGATGAGTTCTCGTCTGAAACCCTGATACTCTTAAAGAGATTGTCCAGTTTGTACACGAAGTGCGTCCAGTTTTTGCCGTAACCCTCTCTACTCTTTTTCACATGCCACATGGGTGAAATAATGATACCATGCCAAGTTTCAACCTTTTCAGAGTTCATTTTTAGTGATTTTCAATTTCATGGTCATTTAGCTCTCTAAACAAATCGGTAAATGACTGAAAAATAGCAAATGATGTCAGAAAGTGTTGAAAATTGCTGACGTCTCTTTGAATGGTGCATAGGAACGCAAAAAAATGTCTGGAATTCAAATAAGTTTTAAAAAATGAAGTGCTCGTGTAACAGATGAGTTCTCGTCCGAAACCCTGATACTCTTAAAGAGATTGTCCAGTTTGTACACGAAGTGCGTCCAGTTTTTGCCGTAACCCTCTCTACTCTTTTTCACATGCCACATGGGTGAAATAATGATACCATGCCAAAAAAATGGTGCATAGGAACGCAAAAAAATGTCTGGAATTCAAATAAGTTTTAAAAAATGAAGTGCTCGTGTAACAGATGAGTTCTCGTCCGAAACCCTGATACTCTTAAAGAGATTGTCCAGTTTGTACACGAAGTGCGTCCAGTTTTTGCCGTAACCCTCTCTACTCTTTTTCACATGCCACATGGGTGAAAT
>NC_041384.1:294099063-294113082 GCF_002162155.2 Triticum dicoccoides
GCACATGATATGTGGGTGAATGACGATACCATGCCAAGTTTCAACATTTTCAGAGTTCATTTTGTAGTGATTTTCAATTTCATGGTCATTTAGCTCTCTAAACAAATCGGGAAATGACTGAAAAATAACAAATGAGGTTAGAAAGTGTTGAAAATTGATGACGCCTCTTTGAATGGTGCATAGGAACGCAAGAAAATGTCTGGAGTTCAAATAAGTTTAAAAAAAATGAAGTGCCCATGTAACAGATGAGTTCTCGTTCGAAACCCTGATACTCCGAAAGAGATTATCCAGTTTGTACACGAAGTATGTCCAATTTTTGCCGTAACCCTCTCTACAATTTTGCACATGATATGTGGGTGAATGATGATACCATGCCAAGTTTCAACCTTTTCAAAGTTCATTTTGTAGTGATTTTCAATTTCATGGACATTTAGCTCTCTAAACAAATAGGTAAATGACTGAAAAATAGCAAATGAGGTCAGAACGTGTTGAAAAATGATGACCTTGCTTTGAATGGTTCATACGGAACGCAAAAAAAGTCTGGAGTTCAAATAAGTTTAAAAAATGAAGTGCCCGTGTAACCGATGAGTTCTCGTCCGAAACCCTGATACTCCGAAAGAGATTGTCCGGTTTGTACGCAAAGTGCGTCCAGTTTTTGCCGTAACCCTCTCTACGCTTTTTCACATGCCACGTGGGTGAAATAATGATACCATGCCAAGTTTCAACCTTTTCAGAGTTCATTTTTTAGTGATTTTCAATTTCATGGTCATTTAGCTCTCTAAACAAATAGGTAAATGACTGAAAAATAGCAAATCATGTCAGAACGTGTTGAAAATTGATGACTTCGCTTTGAATGGTGCATACGGAACGCAAAAAAAGTCTGGAGTTAAAATAAGTTTAAAACAATGAAGTGCCCTTGTAACAGATGAGTTCTCGTCCGAAACCCTGGTACTCCGAAAGAGATTGCCCAGTTTGTACACGAAGTGCGTCCAGTTTCTGCCATAACCCTCTCTACTCTTTTTCACATGCCATGTGGGTGAAAGGATGATACCACGCCAAGTTTCAACCTTTTCAAAGTTCATTTTGTAGTGATTTTCAATATCACGGACATTTAGCTCTCTAAACAAATAGGTAAATGACTGAAAAATAGCAAATGAGGTCAGAACGTGTTGAAAAATGATGACCTTGCTTTGAATGGTTCATACGGAACGCAAAAAAGTCTGGAGTTCAAATAAGTTTAAAAAAATGAAGTGCCCGTGTAACAGATGAGTTCTCGTTCGAAACCCTGATACTCCGAAAGAGATTATCCAGTTTGTACATGAAGTATGTCCAGTTTTTGCCGTAACCCTCTCTACAATTTTGCACATGATATGTGGGTGAATGGCGATACCATGCCAAGTTTCAACATTTTCAGAGTTCATTTTGTAGTGATTTTCAATTTCATGGTCATTTAGCTCTCTAAACAAATCGGTAAATGACTGAAAAATAGCAAATGATGTCAGAAAGTGTTGAAAATTGATGACGTCTCTTTGAATGGTGCATAGGAACGCAAAAAAATGTCTGGAGTTCAAATAAGTTTAAAAAAATGAAGTGCCCGTGTATCAGATGAGTTCTCATTCGAAACCGTGATACTCCGAAAAAGATTGTCCACTTTGTACACGAAGTGTGTCCAGTTTTTTCTGTAACCCTCTACTCTTTTGCACATTCCATGTGGATGAAATGATGATACCAGGCCAATTTTCATCCTTTTCAGAGTTCATTGTGTAGTGATTTTCAATTTCACGGTCATTTAGCTCTCTAAACAAATCGGCAAATAACTAAAAATAGCAAATGATGTTAGAAAGTGTTGAAATTTTATGACGTGGCTTTGAATGGTGAATAGGAACACAAAAAAAGTCTGGTGTTCAAATAAGTTTTAAAAAATGAAGTGCCCGTGTAATAGATGAGTTCTCGTCCGAAACCCTGATACTCCGAAAGAGATTGCCCAGTTTGTACACAAAGTGCGTCCAGTTTTTGCCGTAACCCTCTCTACGCTTTTTCACATGCCACGTGGGTGAAATAATGATACCATGCCAAGTTTCAACCTTTTCATAGTTCATTTTTTAGTGATTTTCAATTTCATGGTCATTTAGCTCTCTAAACAAATAGGTAAATGACTGAAAAATAGCAAATGAGGTCAGAACGTGTTGAAAAATGATGACCTTGCTTTGAATGGTTCATACGGAACGCAAAAAAAGTCTGGAGTTCAAATAAGTTTAAAAAATGAAGTGCCCGTGTAACCGATGAGTTCTCGTCCGAAACCCTGATACTCCGAAAGAGATTGTCCAGTTTGTACGCGAAGTGCGTCCAGTTTTTGCCGTAACCCTCTCTACGCTTTTTCACATGCCACGTGGGTGAAATAATGATACCATGCCAAGTTTCAACCTTTTCAGAGTTCAATTTTTAGTGATTTTCAATTTCATGGTCAGTTAGCTCTCTAAACAAATAGGTAAATGACTGAAAAATAGCAAATCATGTCAGAACATGTTGAAAATTAATGACTTCGCTTTGAATGGTGCATACGGAACGCAAAAAAAGTCTGGAGTTAAAATAACTTTAAAAAATGAAGTGCCCGTGTAACAGATGAGTTCTCGTCCGAAACCCTGATACTCCGAAAGAGATTGTCCAGTTTGTACACGAAGTGCGTCCAGTTTCTGCCATAACCCTCTCTACTCTTTTTCACATGCCATGTGGGTGAAATGATGATACCATGCCAAGTTTCAACATTTTCAAAGTTCATTTTGTAGTGATTTTCAATTTCACGGACATTTAGCTCTCTAAACAAATAGGTAAATGACTGAAAAATAGCAAATGAGGTCAGAACGTGTTGAAAAATGATGACCTTGCTTTGAATGGTTCATATGGAATGCAAAAAAAGTCTGGAGTTCAAATAAGTTTAAAAAATGAAGTGCCCGTGTAACCGATGAGTTCTCGTCCGAAACCCTGATACTCCGAAAGAGATTGTCCGGTTTGTACACAAAGTGCGTCCAGTTTTTGCCGTAACCCTCTCTATGCTTTTTCACATGCCACGTGGGTGAAATAATGATACCATGCCAAGTTTCAACCTTTTCAGAGTTCATTTTTTAGTGATTTTCAATTTCATGGTCATTTAGCTCTCTAAACAAATAGGTAAATGACTGAAAAATAGCAAATCATGTCAGAACGTGTTGAAAATTGATGACTTCGCTTTGAATGGTGCATACGGAACGCAAAAAAAGTCTGGAGTTAAAATAACTTTAAAAAAATGAAGTGCCCTTGTAACAGATGAGTTCTCGTCCGAAACCCTGGTACTCCGAAAGAGATTGCCCAGTTTGTACACGAAGTGCATCCAGTTTCTGCCATAACCCTCTCTACTCTTTTTCACATGCCATGTGGGTGAAATGATGATACCATGCCAAGTTTCAACCTTTTCAAAGGTCATTTTGTAGTGATTTTCAATATCACGGACATTTAGCTCTCTAAACAAATAGGTAAATGACTGAAAAATAGCAAATGAGGTCAGAACGTGTTGAAAAATGATGACCTTGCTTTGAATGGTTCATACGGAACGCAAAAAAGTCTGGAGTTCAAATAAGTTTAAAAAATGAAGTGCCCGTGTAACCGATGAGTTCTCGTCCGAAACCCTGATACTCCGAAAGAGATTGTCCAGTTTGTACACGAAGTGCATCCAGTTTTTTCCGTAACACTCTCTACTATTTTGCACATGGCATGTGGGTGAAATGATGTTACCATGCCATGTTTCAACATGTTCAGAGATCATTTTGTAGTGATTTTCAATTTCACGGTCATTTAGCTCTCTAAATAAATTGGTAAATGACTGAAAATAGCAAATGATGTTATAATGTGTTGAAAATTGATGACGTTGCTTTGAATGGTGCACACGGAATGCAAAAAAAGTCTAGAGTTCAAATAAGTTTAAAAAAATGAAGTGCCCGTGTAACAGATGAGGTCTCGTCCGAAACCCTGATACTGCGAAAGAGATTGCCCAGTTTGTACGCGAAGTGCGTCCAGTTTTTGCCGTAACCCTCTCTACTCTTTTTCACATGCCATGTGGGTGAAATGATGATACAATGCCATGATGATACCATCGCATGAAGAGATTGTCCAGTTTGTACATGAAGTTTTTCCAGTTTTTGTCGTAACCCTCTACTCTTTTGCACATGCCATGTGGGGGAAATGATGATACCATGCCAAGTTTCAACCTGTTCAGAGTTCATTGTGTAGTGATTTTCAATTTCACGGTCATTTAGCTCTCTAAACAAATCGGTAAATGACTGAAAATAGCAAATGATGTTAGAAAGTGTTGAAAATTTATGACATCGCTTTGAATGCTGCATAGGAACGCAAAAAAGTCTGGAGTTCAAATAAGTTTAAAAAATCAAGTGCCCGTGTAACAGATGAGTTCTCGTCCGAAACCCTGATACTCCGAAAGAGATTGTCCAGTTTGTACACGAAGTGTGTCTAGTTTTTGCGGTAACCCTCTACTCTTTTGCACATGCCATGTGGGTGAAATGATGATACCGTGCCAATTTCAATCTTTTCAGAGTTCATTTTGTAGTGATTTTCAATTTCATGGTCATTTAGCTATCTAAACAAATCGGTAAATGACTGAAAATAGCAAATGATGTTAGAAAGTGTTGAAAATATATGATGTCACTTTGAATGGTGCATAGGAACACAAAAAAATTCTGGAGGTCAAATAAGTTCAAAAAAATGAAGTGCCCGTGTAACAGATGAGTTCTTGTCCGAAACCCTGATACTACGAAACACATAGCCCAGTTTGTACACGAAGTTCGTCCAGTTTTTGCCGTAACCCTCTCTACTCTTTTTCACATGCCATGTGGGTCAAATGATGATACCATGACAAGTTTCAACCTTTCGGAGTTCATTTTGTAGTGATTTTCAATTTCACGGTCATTTAACTCTCTAAACAAATCGGTAAATGACTGAAAAATAGCAAATGATGTCAGGACGTGTTGAAAATTGATGACCCTTCTTACGATGGTTCATACGGAACGCAAAAAAAGTCAGGATTTCAAATAAGTTAAAAAATGAAGTGCCCGTGTAACCGATGAGTTCTTGTCCGAAACCTTGATACTCCGAAAGACATTATCCAGTTTGTACACGAAGCGCGTCCAGTTTTTTCCCTAACCCTCTCTACTATTTTGCACATGCCATGTGGGTGAAATGATGATACCATGCCAAGTTTCAACATTTTCAGAGTTCATTTTGTAGTGATTTTCAATTTCATGGTCATTTAGCTCTCTAAATAAATCGGTAAATGACTAAAAATAGCAAATGATGTTAGAAAGTTTTGAAAATTGATGACGTCACTTTGAATGGTGCATACGGTACGCAACAAAAGTCTAGAGTTCAAATAAGTTTAAAAAAATGAAGTGCCCGTGTAACAAATGAGTTCTCATCCGAAATCCTGATACTCCAAAAGAGATTTTCCAGTTTGTACACGAAATGCATCCAGTTTTTGCCGTAACCCTCTCTACCCTTTGCACATGCTATGTGGGTGAATGATGATACCATGCGAAGTTTCAACATTTTTAGAGTTCATTTTGTAGTGATTTTCAATTTCATGGTCATTTAGCTCTTTAAACAAATCGGTAAATGACTGAAAAATTGCAAATCATGCTAGAAAGTGTTGAAAATTGATGACGTCTCTTTAAATGGTGCATAGGAACGCAAAAAAAATGTCTGGAGTTCAAATAAGTTTTAAAAAATGAAGTGCTCGTGTAACAGATGGGTTCTCGTCCGAAACCCTGATACTCTTAAAGAGATTGTCCAGTTTGTACATGAAGTGCGTCCATTTTTTGCCGTAACCCTCTCTACTCTTTTTCACATGCCATGTGGGTGAAATTATGATACCATGCCAAGTTTCAACCTTTTTAGAGTTCGTTTTGTTGTGATATTGAATTTCACGGTCATTTGGCTCTCTAAACAAATCGGTAAATGACTGAAAATAGCAAATGATGTTAGAAAGTGTTGAAAATTTATGACATCGCTTTGAATGGTGCATAGGAACGCAAAAAAGTCTGGAGTTCAAATAAGTTAAAAAAAATCAAGTACACATGTAACAGATGAGTTCTCGTCCGAAACCCTGATACTCCGAAAGAGATTGTCCAGTTTGTACACAAAGTGTGTCCAGTTTGTACACAAAGTGTGTCCAGTTTTTGCCGTAACCCTCTACTCTTTGGCACATGCCATGTGGGTGAAATGATGATACCATGCCAAGTTTCAATCTTTCAGAGTTCATTTTGTAGTGATTTTCAATTTCACGGTCATTTAGCTATCTAAACAAATCGGTAAATGACTGAAAATAGCAAATGATGTTAGAAAGTGTTGAAAATATATGATGTCACTTTGAATGGTGCATAGGAAAACAAAAAAAGTTTGGAGGTCAAATAAGTTTAAAAAATGAAGTGCCCGTGTAATAGATGAGTTCTTGTCCGAAACAGTGATACTACGAAAGAGATTGCCCAGTTTGTACACGAAGTTCTTCCAATTTTTGCCGTAACCCTCTCTACTCTTTTTCACATGCCATGTGGGTGAAATGATGATACCATGCCAAGTTTCAACCTAACGGAGTTCATTTTGTAGTGATTTTAATTTCACGGTCATTTAGCTCTCTAAACAAATCGATAAATGACTGAAAATAGCAAATGATGTCAGAACTTGTTGAAAATTGATGACCCCGCTTTCGATGGTTCATACGGAACGCAAAAAAGTCAGGATTTAAAATAAGTTAAAAAATGAAGTGCCCGTGTAACCGATGAGTTCTTCTCTGAAACCCTGATACTCCGAAAGATATTATCCAGTTTGTACATGAAGCGCGTCCACTTTTTTCCATAACCCTCTCTACTATTTTGCACATGCCATGTGGGTGAAATGATGATACCATGCCAAGTTTCAACATTTTCAGAGTTCATTTTGTAGTGATTTTCAATTTCACGGTCATTTAGCTCTCTAAATAAATCGGTAAATGACTAAAAATAGCAAATGATGTTAGAAAGTGTTGAAAATTGATGACGTCGCTTTGAATGGTGCATACGGAACGCAAAAAAAGTCTGGAGTTCAAATAAGTTTAAAAAATGAAGTGCCCGTGTAACAGATGAGTTCACATCCGAAACCCTGATACTCCAACAGAGATTTTCCATTTTCTACACGAAATGCGTCCAGTTTTTGCCGTAACCCTCTCTACTCTTTTGCACATGCTATGTGGGTGAATGATGATACCATGCCAAGTTTCAACATTTTCAGAGTTCATTTTGTAGTGATTTTCAATTTCATGGTCATTTAGCTCTTTAAACAAATCGGTAAATGACTGAAAAATAGCAAATCATGTTAGAAAGTGTTGAAAATTGATGACGTCTCTTTAAATGGTGCATAGGAACGCAAAAACAATGTCTGGAGTTCAAATAAGTTTAAAAAAAATGAAGTGCCTGTGTAACAGACGAGTTCTCGTCCGAAACCCTGATACTCCGAAAGACATTGTCCAGTTTGTACGCGAAGCGCGTCCAGTTTTTGCCATAACCCTCTCTACTATTTTGCACATGCCATGTGGGTGAAATGATGATACCATGCCAAGTTTCAACATTTTCAGAGTTCATTTTGTAGTGATTTTCAATTTCACGGTCATTTAGCTCTCTAAATAAATAGGTAAATGACTGAAAATAGAAAATGATGTTAGAAAGTGTTGAAAATTGATGACGTCGCTTTGAATGGTGCATACGGAACTCAAAAAAAGTCTGGATTCAAATAAGTTTAAAAAAATGAAGTGCCCGTGTAACAGATGAGTTCTCAGCCGAAACCTTGATACTCCAAAAGAGATTTTCCAGTTTGTACACGAAGTGCGTCCAGTTTTTGCCGTAACCCTCTCTACTATTTTGCACATGTTATGTGGGTGAATGATGATACCATGCCAAGTTTCAACATTTTCAGAGTTCATTTTGTAGTGATTTTCAATTTCATGGTCATTTAGCTCTTTAAACAAATCGGTAAATGACTGAAAAATAGCTTAGAAAGTGTTGAAAAATTGATGACGTCTCTTTAAATGGTGCATAGGAACGCAAAAACAAAGTCTGGAGTTCAAATAAGTTTAAAAAAATGAAGTGCCCGTGTAACAAATGAGTTCTCATCCGAAACCCTGATACGAAAGAGATTGTCCAGTTTGTACATGAAGTTTGTCCAGTTTTTGTCGTAACCCTCTACTCTTTTGCACATGCCATGTGGGTGAAATGATGATACCATGCCAAGTTTCAACCTGTTCAGAGTTCATTTTGTAGTGATTTTCAATTTCACGGTCATTTAGCTCTCTAAACAAATCGGTAAATGACTGAAAAATAACAAATGATGTTAGAAAGTTTTGAAAATTTATGATGTCACTTTGAATGGTGCATAGGAACACAAAAAAAGTCTGGAGGTCAAATAAGTTTAAAAAAAATGAAGTGCCCGTGTAACAAATGAGTTCTTGTCCGAAACCATGATACTACGAAAGAGATTGCCCAGTTTGTACACGAAGTTCATCCAATTTTTGCAGTAACCCTCTCTAGTCTTTTTCACATGCCATGTGGGTGAAATGATGATACCATGCCAAGTTTCAACCTTTCGGAGTTCCTTTTGTAGTGATTTTCAATTTCACGGTCATTTAGCTCTCTAAACAAATAGATAAATGACTGAAAATAGCAAATGATGTCAGAACATGTTGAAAATTGATGACCCCACTTTCGATGGTTCATACGGAACGCAAAAGAAGTTGGGATTTAAAATAAGTTAAAAAATCAAGTGCCCGTGTAACCGATGAGTTCTTGTCCGAAACCCCGATACTCCGAAAGACATTATCTAGTTTGTACACGAAGTGCGTCCAGTATTTTCCATAACCCTCTCTACTATTTTGCACATGCCATGTGGGTGAAATGATGATACCATGCCAAGTTTCAACATTTTCAGAGTTCATTTTGTAGTGATTTTCAATTTCACGGTCATTTAGCTCTCTAAATAAATCGGTAAATGACTAAAAATAGCAAATGATGTTAGAAAGTGTTGAAAATTGATGACGTCGCTTTGAATGGTGCATACGGAACGCAAAAAAAGTCTGGAGTTCAAATAAGTTTAAAAAAATGAAGTGCCCGTGTAACAAATGAGTTCACATCCGAAACCCTGATACTCCAAAAGAGATTTTCCATTTTGTACACGAAATGCATCTAGTTTTTGTTGTAACCCTCTCTACTCTTTTGCACATGCTATGTGGGTGAATGATGATACCATGCCAAGTTTCAACATTTTCAGAGTTCATTTTGTAGTGATTTTCAATTTCATGGTCATTTAGCTCTTTAAACAAATCGGTAAAAGACTAAAAAATAGCAAATCATGTTAGAAAGTATTGAAAATTGATGACATCTCTTTAAATGGTGCATAGGAACGCAAAAAATGTCTGGAGTTCAAATAAGTTTTAAAAAATGAAGTGCCCATGTAACAGATGAGTTCTCGTCCGAAACCCTGATACTCTTAAAGATATTGTCCAGTTTGTACATGAAGTGCGTCCGGTTTTTGCTGTAACCCTCTCTACTCTTTTTCACATGCCATGTGGGTGAAATTATGATACCATGCCAAGTTTCAACATTTTCAATGTTCATTTTTTAGTGATTTTCAATTTCATGGTCATTTAGCTCTTTAAGCAAATCGGTAAAAGACTAAAAAATAGCAAATCATGTTAGAAAGTATTGAAAATTGATGACGTCTCTTTAAATGGTGCATAGGAACGCAAAAAAAATGTCTGGAGTTCAAATAAGTTTTAAAAAATGAAGTGCCCGTGTAACAGATGAGTTCTCGTCCGAAACCCTGATACTCTTAAAGAGATTGTCCAGTTTGTACACGAAGTGCGTCCGGTTTTTGCCGTAACCCTCTCTACTCTTTTTTACATGCCATGTGGGTGAGATTATGATACCATGCCAAGTTTCAACCTTTTCAGAGTTCATTTTGTTGTGATTTTCAATTTCACGGTCATTTAGCTTTCTAAACAAATCGGTAAATGACTGAAAATAGCAAATGATGTTAGAAAGTGTTGAAAATTTATGACATCACTTTGAATGGTGCATAGGAACGCAAAAAAGTCTGGAGTTCAAATAAGTTTAAAAAAATGAAGTGCCCGTGTAACAGATGAGTTCTCGTCCGAAACCCTGATACACCGAAAGAGATTGTCTAGTTTGTACATGAAGTGTGTCTAGTTTTGCCGTAACCCTCTACTCTTTTGCACATGCCATGTGGGTGAAATGATGATACCATGCCAAGTTTCAATCTTTTCAGAGTTCATTTTGTAGTGATTTTCAATTTCACGGTCATTTAGCTATCTAAACAAATCGGTAAATGACTGAAAATAGCAAATGATGTTAGAAAGCGTTGAAAATATATGATGTCGCTTTGAATGGTGCATAGGAACACAAAAAAAGTCTGGAGGTCAAATAAGTTTAAAAAAATGAAGTGCCTGTGTAACAGATGAGTTCTTGTCCGGAACCCTGATACTCCGAAAGAGATTGCCCAGTTTGTACACGAAGTTCATCCAGTTTTTGCCGTAACCCTCTCTACTCTTTTTCAAATGCCATCTGGGTGAAATGATGATACCATGCCAAGTATCAACCTTTCAGAGTTCATTTTGTAAAGATTTTCAATTTCATGGTCATTTAGCTCTCTAAACAAATCGATAAATGACTGAAAAATAGCAAATGATGTCAGAACGTGTTGAAAATTGATGACCTCGCTTTCGATGGTTCATACGGAACGCAAAAAAAGTCAGGATTTCAAATAAGTTAAAAAAATGAAGTGCCCGTGTAACCGATGAGTTCTCGTCCGAAACCCTGATACTCCAAAAGACATTGTCTAGTTTGTACACGAAGCGCGTCCAGTTTTTTCCATAACCCTCTCTACTATTTTGCACATGCCATGTGGGTGAAATGATGATACCATGCCAAATTTCAACATTTTCAGAGTTCATTTTGTAGTGATTTTCAATTTCATGGTTATTTAGCTCTCTAAATAAATCAGTAAATGACTGAAAATAGCAAATGATGTTAGAAATTTTTGAAAATTGATGACGTCACTTTGAATGGTGCATACGGAACTCAAAAAAAGTTTGGAGTTCAAATAAGTTTAAAAAAATGAAGTGCCCGTGTAACAGACGAGTTCTCGTCCGAAACCCTGACACTCCGAAAGACATTGTCCAGTTTGTACACGAAGCGTGTCTAGTTTTTGCCATAACCCTCTCCACTATTTTGCACATGCCATGTGGGTGAAATGATGATACCATGCCAAGTTTCAACATTTTCAGAGTTCATTTTGTAGTGATTTTCAATTTCACGGTCATTTAGCTCTCTCAATAAATCGGTAAATGACTGAAAATAGCAAATGATGTTAGAAAGTGTTGAAAATTGATGACGTCGCTTTGAATGGTGCATACGGAACTCAAAAAAAGTCTAGAGTTCAAATAAGTTTAAAAAAAAGAAGTGCCCGTCTAACAGATGAGTTCTCAGCCGAAACCCTGATACTCCAAAAGAGATTTTCCAGTTTGTACACGAAGTGCGTCCTGTTTTTTCCGTAACCCTCTCTACTATTTTGCACATGCTATGTGGGTGAATGATGATACCATGCCAAGTTTGAACATTTTCAGAGTTCATTTTGTAGTGATTTTCAATTTCATGGTCATTTAGCTCTTTAAATAAATCGGTAAATGACTGAAAAATAGAAAATCATGTTAGAAAGTGTTGAAAATTGATGACGTCTCTTTAAATGGTGCATAGGAACGCAAAAACAAAGTCTGGAGTTCAAATAAGTTTAAAAAAAGGAAGTGCCCGTGTGACCGATGAGTTCTCGTCCGAAACCCTGATACTCCGAAAGAGAGTTTCCAGTTTGTACACTAAGTGCGTCCAGTTTTTGCCGTAACCCTCTCTACTCTTTTTCACATGCCATGTGGGTGAAATGATGATACCGTGCCAAGTTTCAACATTTTTAGAGTTCATTTTGTAGTGATTTTTAATTTCACGGTCATTCAACTCTCTAAACAAATCGGAAATAATTGAAAAATAGCAAATGATGTTAGAAAGTGTTGAAAATTGATGACGTCTCTTTGAATGGTGCATAGGAACGCAAAACAATGTCTGGTGTTCAAATAAGTTTAAAAAAATGAAGTGCCCGTGTAACAGATGAGTTATCGCTCGAAATGCTGATACTCTGAAAGAGATTGTCCAGTTTGTACATGAAGTGCGTCCGGTTTTTGCTGTAACCCTCTCTACTCTTTTTCACATGCCATGTGGGTGAAATGATGATACCATGCCAAGTTTCAACATTTTCAGATTTGATTTTGTAGTGATTTTCAATTTCACGGTCATTTAGCTCTCTAAATAAATCGGTAAATGACTGAAAATAGCAAATGTTGTTAGAAAGTGTTGATATTGATGACGTCGCTTTGAATGGTGCATAGGAACGCAAAAAAGTCTGGAGTTCAAATAAGTTTAAAAAATGAAGGGCCCGTGTAACAGATGAGTTCTCGTCCGAAACCCTGATACTCCGAAAGAGATTGTCTAGTTTGTATACGAAGTGCGTATTGTTTTGGCCGTAATCCTCGCTACTATTTTGCACATGCCATGTGGGTGAAATGATGATACCATGCCAAGTTTTAACATTTTCAGAGTTCATTTTGTAGTGATTTTCAATTTCACGGTCATATAGCTCTCTAAACAAATCGGTAATTGACTGAAAATAGCAAATGATGTTAGAAAGTGTTGAGAATTTATGACATCGCTTTGAATGGTGCATAGGAACGCAAAAAAGTCTGGAGTTCAAATAAGTTTAAAAAAATGAAGTGCCCGTGTAACAGATGAGTTCTCGTCCGAAAGCCTGATAATCCGAAAGAGATTGTCCAGTTTGTACACGAAGTGTGTCCAGTTTTTGCCGTAACCCTCTACTCTTTTGCACATGCCATGTGGGTGAAATGATGATACCATGCCAAGTTTCAATCTTTTCAGAGTTCATTTTGTAGTGATTTTCAATTTCACGGTCATTTAGCTATCTAAACTAATCGGTAAATGACTAAAAATAGCAAATGATGTTAGAAAGTGTTGAAAATATATGATGTCGCTTTGAATGGTGCATAGGAACACAAAAAAAGTCTGGAGGTCAAATAAGTTTAAAAAAATGAAGTGCCCGTGTAACAGATGAGTTCTTGTCCGGAACCCTGATACTCCGAAAGAGATTGCCCAGTTTGTACACGAAGTTCATCCAGTTTTTGCCGTAACCCTCTCTACTCTTTTTCAAATGCCATCTGGGTGAAATGATGATACCATGCCAAGTATCAACCTTTCAGAGTTCATTTTGTAAAGATTTTCAATTTCATGGTCATTTAGCTCTCTAAACAAATCGATAAATGACTGAAAAATAGCAAATGATGTCAGAACGTGTTGAAAATTGATGACCTCGCTTTCGATGGTTCATACGGAACGCAAAAAAAGTCAGGATTTCAAATAAGCTAAAAAAATGAAGTGCCCGTGTAACCGATGAGTTCTCGTCCGAAACCCTGATACTCCAAAAGACATTGTCTAGTTTGTACACGAAGCGCGTCCAGTTTTTTCCATAACCCTCTCTACTATTTTGCACATGCCATGTGGGTGAAATGATGATACCATGCCAAATTTCAACATTTTCAGAGTTCATTTTGTAGTGATTTTCAATTTCATGGTTATTTAGCTCTCTAAATAAATCAGTAAATGACTGAAAATAGCAAATGATGTTAGAAATTTTTGAAAATTGATGACGTCACTTTGAATGGTGCATACGGAACTCAAAAAAAGTTTGGAGTTCAAATAAGTTTAAAAAAATGAAGTGCCCGTGTAACAGACGAGTTCTCGTCCGAAACCCTGACACTCCGAAAGACATTGTCCAGTTTGTACACGAAGCGTGTCTAGTTTTTGCCATAACCCTCTC
>NC_041384.1:294113446-294123127 GCF_002162155.2 Triticum dicoccoides
TGTGGGTGAAATGATGATACCATGCCAAGTTTCAACATTTTCAGAGTTCATTTTGTAGTGATTTTCAATTTCACGGTCATTTAGCTCTCTCAATAAATCGGTAAATGACTGAAAATAGCAAATGATGTTAGAAAGTGTTGAAAATTGATGACGTCGCTTTGAATGGTGCATACGGAACTCAAAAAAAGTCTGGAGTTCAAATAAGTTTAAAAAAATGAAGTGCCCGTGTAACAGATGAGTTCTCAGCCGAAACCCTGATACTCCAAAAGAGATTTTCCAGTTTGTACACGAAGTGCGTCCTGTTTTTGCCGTAACCCTCTCTACTATTTTGCACATGCTCTGTGGGTGAATGATGATACCATGCCAAGTTTGAACATTTTCAGAGTTCATTTTGTAGTGATTTTCAATTTCATGGTCATTTAGCTCTTTAAATAAATCGGTAAATGACTGAAAAATAGCAAATCATGTTAGAAAGTGTTGAAAATTGATGACGTCTCTTTAAATGGTGCATAGGAACGCAAAAACAAAGTCTGGAGTTCAAATAAGTTTAAAAAAATGAAGTGCCCGTGTGACCGATGAGTTCTCGTCCGAAACCCTGATACTCCGAAAGAGAGTTTCCAGTTTGTACACTAAGTGCATCCAGTTTTTGCCGTAACCCTCTCTACTCTTTTTCACATGCCATGTGGGTGAAATGATGATACCGTGCCAAGTTTCAACATTTTTAGAGTTCATTTTGTAGTGATTTTTAATTTCACGGTCATTCAGCTCTCTAAACAAATCGGAAATAATTGAAAAATAGCAAATGATGTTAGAAAGTGTTGAAAATTGATGACGTCTCTTTGAATGGTGCATAGGAACGCAAAAAAATGTCTGGAGTTCAAATAAGTTTAAAAAAAATGAAGTGCCCGTGTAACAGATGAGTTATCGCCCGAAACGCTGATACTCCGAAAGAGATTGTCCAGTTTGTACATGAAGTGCGTCCGGTTTTTGCTGTAACCCTCTCTACTCTTTTTCACATGCCATGTGGGTGAAATGATGATACCATGCCAAGTTTCAACATTTTCAGATTTGATTTTGTAGTGATTTTCAATTTCACGGTCATTTAGCTCTCTAAATAAATCGGTAAATGACTGAAAATAGCAGATGTTGTTAGAAAGTGTTGATATTGATGACGTCGCTTTGAATGGTGCATAGGAACGCAAAAAAGTCTGGAGTTCAAATAAGTTTAAAAAATGAAGGGCCCGTGTAACAGATGAGTTCTCGTCCGAAACCCTGATACTCCGAAAGAGATTGTCTAGTTTGTATACGAAGTGCGTATTGTTTTGGCCGTAATCCTCGCTACTATTTTGCACATGCCATGTGGGTGAAATGATGATACCATGCCAAGTTTCAACAATTTCAGAGTTCATTTTGTAGTGATTTTCAATTTCACAGTCATATAGCTCTCTAAACAAATCGGTAATTGACTGAAAATAGCAAATGATGTTAGAAAGTGTTGAAAATTTATGACATCGCTTTGAATGGTGCATAGGAACGCAAAAAAGTCTGGAGTTCAAATAAGTTTAAAAAAATGAAGTGCCCGTGTAACAGATGAGTTCTCGTCCGAAACCCTGATAATCCGAAAGAGATTGTCCAGTTTGTACACGAAGTGTGTCCAGTTTTTGCCGTAACCCTCTACTCTTTTGTACATGCCATGTGGGTGAAATGATGATACCATGCCAAGTTTCAATCTTTTCAGAGTTCAGTTTGTAGTGATTTTCAATTTCACGGTCATTTAGCTATCTAAACTAATCGGTAAATGACTGAAAATAGCAAATGATGTTAGAAAGTGTTGAAAATATATGACGTCGCTTTGAATGGTGCATAGGAACACAAAAAAAGTCTGGAGGTCAAATAAGTTGAAAAAAATGAAGTGCCTGTGTAACAGATGAGTTCTTGTCCGTAACCCTGATACTCCAAAAGAGATTGCCCAGTTTGTACACGAAGTTCATCCAGTTTTTGCCATAACCCTCTCTACTCTTTTTCACATGCTATCGGTGTACTAGAGTAGGGGTACCCTAGTATCCCGAACTTGTGCACGGGCAGTTGCAGCGCCGCGCGGCAAGGCTTGCTGGATGACCGCCAGAGTCCTTCATGGGTTCCTTTGGAGCCATTCAAGAACAAAGCATTCAAGATGAAGAGACAAGGCCCCGGCAAGAGGATCTTGCCGGGAAGAGACAAGGCCCCGGCAAGAGGAGCTTGCCGGGAAGGCCAACCACGGCACTTCAAGAAACTTGCCGCGATGTACCGCATGTCCCGGCGAGGTCCGGTGAGCGACAAGCTTCTGGACTCGACAAGACGACGACCCCGACAAGGTACTCGCCGGGGGCCCGCTGCCACTCTGTACCCACGCTCCAGCGCACCCGCCCGCGTGTCGCCATGAGGCTTCCTCAGGGGCGCGTGGCGGGAGCCTGTGCAGCCAGGGGTACGCGGTGGCAAGCGGAGATGAAGAGAAGGCCATCATGGCAAACGGTGGCGCTCCTAACGGTCACTTTTTGCACTGTTTAGGCAACTCAGACGGGCATTCAATGACCTTGTCCCCTGCCGTCAGAGTTAGGTAGGGTGCACTGTGTCCACAGTAGCGGTATCTGCACCTACTGCATCCTTTTCCATTTTTACCCTTCTAGTCTACGTTGCCACCTGTCGGTGACCCCTTGAAAGTATAAAAGGAGGCCCGAGCGCAACGTAGAAGGGGTTCGGCTCATTCGAAACATCAGGGACACTCTCACGCTCGGTCTGGCAGCGTCCATCGCTCCTGAGCAAGAATTCAATACACACAAACAAGCAGTAGTAGGGTTTTACGCATCCGTGCGGCCCGAAGCTGGGTAAAACTGCTCGCGTGTACTGCCTCGATCCGCTCTTTGCGCGGTCTCCGCCCCCCTCCGAACTGAAAGGGGCCCGGTCCCCATAGGTGTTGGTGGATCAGTTTCCCCGACATCTTTGGCGCGCCAGGTAGGGGGCGTCGAGATTGTGCGAACCCGATCCGGCGTGCACGCGAGCTAAATCTTCATCGTCTTCATCGACATGCCACCGAAGAAGAAGGATTCGGAGGCAGCTGTTCCGTCTGCGTCGCTTTCACTGCCTCCGGAGCAAACGGGTGGTGGAGTGGACGTCGGCGGAAGAATGGGCGTCTACGAGGGAGCCCTCAGTGCGGCCAAGTCCAAGGACAAGGCGGCACAGACCTCGGCGTCCATGCGCGCACCGCGCCCCTCTCAGGAGGCGCGGGACCAGCAGCGTCATGGCGTTCGCAGCGCCATACGTCTGTTGGGCCAAGATCAAGCTGGTGGTTCTCGTGGCGCTCAAGACCAACATGCACGTCAACATGCTGGCTCGAGCGAAGTACGGTCGCCTGGACGGGACGCTGCTCCTTCTAACGTGGTTAGGAGTCCGAGCACGCCCCACTCATCGCACCGTTCACCTCCGCCGCCCACCACTCTAGCAGAAGCCTTGGCGCGAGCTCAACTGCTCCTAGACTATCCTCCGACGGCGGACAAGACCGACGAATGGAGGGCCACTATCCAGAGCCTCATCGGCTTCGCCAACGGCGACACTGCGCGGCAACCAAGCACCTCGCTGCCGCGGCAGGACAGCCGGACGCGAGCCGATGGCAACAAAACCGGGGGAGGTGCGACTTTCATGCACTCTCCACTACGAAGGCCAAAATCGCTGACTCGCCGGGTCCACCCCGACAGCGGCTCCACCGCGTCGTCGGACCCACGAGCTCGTCACGACCAGCGCCAAGTTCTCCATGAACGACAACAAGAAGACGCTCGAACCCGCATCAAGCGCCGAAGAGAAGCGCGACGTCAATCCGACAAGCGCGCTGGGCCCTTTGTTGACATGCATGCGCCAGGGGAACCAGGCGATCTGCCGTACGCGATAGGTTGTCCTGCGTTCACCCGTGAGCTGCGGCAAGTCCAGTGGCCCAGCACAAAGAATTTCAAACCAGACGTACCAGAGAAGTACGACGGCAAGACGCATCCGTCGGAGTTTCTCAGCATCTACACCATCGCGGTGCAGGCTGCCGGGGGACGGGACGACAAGATCCTTGCCAGCTACTTCCCGCTGGTACTCAAGCCCAACGTCAGGTCCTGGCTCATGCACTTGCCGGACAATTCCATCTCCTCTTGGGCAGATTTATGCCATCAGTTTGTCGGCGCCTTTACAGGCGGCCACAAGCCACATGGCCAAGAGAGCGATCTTCATCTGCTCGCCCAGAAGGAAGGAGAGCCACTGCGCAAGTACATTCAGAGATTCAGCCGTGTACAGCACAACATCCCAGACGTCCACCCTGCCGCGATCATCAGCGCGTTCCATCAGAACGTGCGAAACCGAAGGATGAGGGAGGAGATGGCGATGTGTAAGATCAGAGACGTCAGCGAGCTTTACGCCGTGGCCGACAAGTGTGCACGCGCTGAAGAGGGGAGGAGGCTCCCCGGAGAGAGTACAGGAGCGGGAGGATCCGACAGTGAGGATGCCGCCCCGACAAGGAAAGGCCGGCGGCGGAACAACAGAAGGAAAAAGGGCAAGGAAGTACTAGCTGTCGAGCAGACCGGCAACGGAGGTAGCACCAAGGAAGCTAAAGCTGGTGGCTCCGACAAGGAGGCCCAGCCTGTGGCGGCCGCCGACAAGCAGGACAGCTCCGGCAAGCAGTATTGTAAGATTCACCGCACCAAGGGTCACGATCTCTAGAACTGCAAGAAAGTTGAACAGCTTGTTGAGCAACAGAAAGCTGAGTACGAGCGGCGCGACAAGGAGAAGGCCCAGGAAGGAACTGGTGGATCCGGCAAGAAACGTCCCGGCCGAGGAGGACGCCGCGGCAAGGCCAAGCAGCGGCAAGGAGACAGACCTCCCCGCGGCCGCGACAAGGATGAAGATGACGACGACGACGAAGACATGGATGATGACGAGGCCGACGAGCAGGAATTTCAGAAAGCCACAGAGGTCATGTGCGTTGACGGTGGCGCCTCTCTGCATACTTCGCACCGCCAACTCAAGCAGTGGATGCGGGGAGTGAATGCAGCAGAGCCATCCATAGAGTCATGCAAGACCCTGAAATGGTCCAGCGCACCTATCATCTTCGACATTGAGGACCACCCTGATCGCTAACTACGGTCGGGTGTTTGCCGATGTTGGTTTCTCCAACTATCCGCAATCTCAAGGTCACGAAGATGCTAGTTGACGGCGGGGCTGGCTTGAACCTGATATCCTCCGCGGTCCTCCAAAAACTTCAGATCCCTGACAGCGAGCTCGAGGAGACCGACACATTCCAAGGAATCAGCCCGGGAAGAAGCAAGCCGAAGGGAAAGATCACGCTGCCGGTCACATTTGGCAGCGAGCTGAACTTCAGGACTGAGAGGGTCATGTTTGACGTTGCCAACTTTCCATTACCTTACAATGGAATCCTTGGCCGTCCGGCACTCGCCAAGTTCATGGCAGCATCTCACTATGCGTACGACATACTGAAAATGCCAGGCCCAATAAGTGTCATCTCTGTCCCTGGCAACAAGAAGGATGCTCTTATCTGTGCCGACAAGATCTACCGGGAAGCGGCAGCCACAGCAGAGCGCAAGACACTTGCCTCTGAAGCTCCCGGAGGGAAGAAGAAGACCAAGTCCGGCAAGAGCTCTGATGCCTACTCCGGCAAGCGCACCTCTTCGGAGTGCTGCGCTACCATCGAGGACGCACCATCGAGCTCCACCGGCAAGTGTAAGAAGGCAATGGCAGCTCCACCTGAGACTAAGAAGGTGTCCGCCAAGGAGGATGGCACTGGTGGTACCTTCACCATCAGCGCCACTCTTGACCCCAAATAGGAAAGCTCGCTCGTTGCTTTCCTGCGGGCGAATGTCGACGTGTTTGCATGGCAACCGTCTGATATCCCCGGTGTTCCCAGGAAAGTAATCGAGCACCACCTTGTTGTCTGTCCTCATGCGCGGCCCGTCAAGCAGAGAGTCAAGAAGCAGGCAGTGGAGCGCCAAGAATTCATCGCAGAAGAAATCAAGAAGTTGGAAGCAGCAGGCCTTGTTAGAGGAGTGCTCCATCCCACGTGGTTGGCCAATCCTGTTGTTGTGCGCAAGGCTAACGGAAAATGGAGACTTTGTATTGACTTCACTGATGTTAATAAAGCTTGTCCCAAAGACCCATTTCCCTTGCCGCGTATTGACCAGATTATTGACTCCACAGCCGGATGTGATTTGCTTTCATTTCTTGATGCATACTCAGGATACCATCAGATCTTCATGGCAGAAGAGGATGAAGAGAAAACCGCATTTATCACCCCATGTGGCACGTACTGCTTCGTACGGATGCCTTTCAGTTTGAAGAATGCTAGATCAACATTCGCAAGGGTAGTCCACCGTGCTTTTGAGCCGCAAATGCACAGAAATGTGGAAGCCTACATGGATGATATAGTGGTCAAGAGCAAAAACAAGGCTACTCTGATTCAAGATCTAGATGAAACTTTTGCAAATCTGCGCAGGATCAACCTCAAGCTCAATCCCGAGAAGTGCGTGTTCGGAGTCCCTTCCGGCAAGCTTCTAGGGTTCTTTGTGTCACAGCGGGGGATTGAAGCCAATCCCGACAAGATCAAAGCCATCGAGCAGATTGAAGCACCAAAGCGCGTCAAGGATGTACGAAAGCTTGCCGGTTGCGTGGCTGCTCTCAGCAGATTTATCTCTAAGTCCGCAGAGCGCGCCTTGCCGTTTTTCAAAATATTGAAAAAGGTAGGTCCGATGAAATGGACTCCAGAAGCGGAGGCCGCGCTACAGGACTTGAAGAGGTACCTGTCCTCCACTCCAATACTTGTCGCACCTAAGCCACAAGAGAAGTTGCTGCTATATCTGGCAGCAACCAATCAAGTGGTTAGTGCTGCGTTAGTAGCGGAGAGGGAGGCGGACGATGAGCCAGCAACCGCGGCAAGTGAATCCAGCGACAAGCAGGGGGCTTCTCCGACAAGCTCTGGCCCCGACAAAGTTGAGTCTGCGCAGGCATGCAAGGAGGTGCAGAGGAAAATGGTGCAGCGCCCAGTTTACTTTGTGAGTTCCCTTCTACAGGGGGCTAGATCAAGGTATTCTGGCATACAGAAATTGCTTTTCGGCCTTCTCATGGGCTCGAGAAAGCTGCGCCATTACTTCCAGGCACATGAGATAACAGTTGTCACTCGCTTTCCGTTGAAGAGGATACTGCAAAATCCAGAAGCAACTGGCAGGATTGTCGAGTGGGCACTGGAACTGTCAAGCTTTGGCCTCAAGTTTGAGAGTACTTCCACTATACAGAGCAGAGCATTGGCAGAATTCATAGCGGAATGGACGCCGACACCAGACGAAGAAACTCCAGAAACAAGCATCCCCGTCAAAGAGGCAAGCAAAGAGTGGCTGATCTACTTTGATGGTGCCTTCTCGCTGCAAGGCGCCGGCGCAGGCGTGCTGCTTATCGCACCCACCGGAGAGTGCCTCAAGTACATAGTTCAGATGCATTTTCCCAAGGAGCAAGCAACGAACAATACCACAGAGTATGAAGGTTTGCTTGCCGGACTCAGAATCGCGGCAGACCTTGGGATCAACAAGCTCATTGTCAGGGGTGACTCGCAGTTGGTCGTCCGCCAAGTAAACAAAAGCTATCAGAGTCCGTTGATGGAAGCATATGTTGATGAAGTAAGGAAGCTAGAAGCACACTTTGACGGCCTACGAATGGAACACGTTCCACGAGCTCAGAACGATATTGCTGACGGCCTGTCAAAGTGCGCAGCACTAAAGTTACCTGTGAAACCAGGGATTTTTTTGCTCAAGCTGACTCAACCATCCGTAACACTGTCGACTGGACAGAGAAAGAAGAGGAAGTTGGTTTCTGATGACTACTTCTTGGCAGAGCTTCCCGAAGCCGCCGCCAAGAAGGTCCCCAAGATCGACGCCAAGAGTGCTGAGGAGCAGTCTGCTCCGGCGAACCTCTTGGTTTTTTCCGTTGAAACAAACGCTCCCGACAAGTTTTGCTCCAGCAAGCTTGCTGGGGAGTATCACGCTCCGGCCGAACCGCAGGTTCTTGCCGTAGAAGCGGATGTTCCCACAACAACAGATATGCCTTTAGCCCTTGTTGTCGAGCCGCCAGCTCCAGCATGGGCGCAGCAGATCGTCCGTTTCCTTCAGACAGGAGAGCTTCCCGAAGAGCAAGAAGAAGCGGAAAGAGTAGCCCGGCAGTCAAGTATGTACAAGTTTGTCGACAACACACTGTACAGAATAAGACTCAACGGTGTGAAATTGAAGTGCATTCGCCGGGAGGATGGACAACAGCTGTTGGCAGAGATACATGGAGGCATATGTGGTCACGACATTGGCGCAAGAGCACTTGCCGGCAAAGCATTCCGACAAGGTTTCTTCTGGCCGACAGCCCTCCAGGATGCAACTGCACAAGTAACCAAGTGTGAAGCGTGCCAGTTCCATTCCAAACAGATACACCAGCCAGCTCAAGCTCTCCAGAAGATCCCTTTATCCTGGCCATTTTCGGTCTGGGGGCTCGACATCCTCGGCCCCTTTCCCCGAGCTGTCAGGGGCTTTGAGTTCTTGTACGTCGCCATCGACAAGTTCACAAAGTGGCCTGAAGTGGAACCAGTGAGGAAGGTGACAGCACAGTCAGCAGCCAAGTTCTTCAGGTCGATTGTTTGCCGTTTCGGGATCCCTAACAGGATCATCACCGACAACGGCACGCAATTTACGAGCCGCACCTTCATGCAGTACGTCCAAGATCTTGGCGCCAAGGTCTGCTTCGCTTCTGTTGCTCATCCGAGAAGCAACGGTCAAGCGGAGAGGGCAAATGCTGAAGTGCTGCGAGGCCTCAAGACCAGAACTTTCGACAGGCTGCACAAGTGCGGAAGAAACTGGATCGAGGAGCTGCCGGTGGTTCTTTGGTAGATCAGGACGACGCCAAATCGAGCCACTGGCCAGACACCCTTCGCTCTAGTCTACGGAGCAGAGGCAGTTCTCCCCAGGGAACTCGTTTACGGGTCACCTCGAGTGCTCGCTTATGATGAGCTCGAGCAAGAGCAGTTGCGCCAAGATGACGCGCTGCTCCTTGAGGAAGACCGTCTTCAGGTTGCTGTGCGAGTCGCTCGCTACCAGCAAGCTTTGCATCGCTACCATAGCCACAAAGTTAAAGCCAGGAGATTCGAGGAAGGCGACCTTGTTCTTCGGCGTGTTCACTCCGCCAAGAATTCCAACAAGTTGATGCCGAAGTGGGAAGGCCCTTATCGGGTGAAACGAGTCACTAGGCCCGGCGCTGTCCACCTTGAGACCGAAGATGGCATTCCGGTGAGCAACTCCTGGAACATTGAACATCTTCTTAAGTTTTACCCGTAGGGCGCGGTTTCCAGAAGCTTTTCCGGCAACCACCTTTTGTACAAGTCTTGCCGCTGTTGCATGTAATCCTTTGTACAAAGCCGGGCGCAGACCCCGTGCACCAGTAAAGTTCATGTGCCCCGCACATCTTGTCAGTTTTTTATGCTATAATCCTTGTTCACATATGTTATCTGACACTTTGTGCAGCACCAGATCCCGGTAAGCGATAACGAGCCCGAGGCTCCATATCATTACTTTATTTCTCTGTTTCTTTCTCAAAAGAAGGAAGGTTCCCTCGCCCACAAGGTTTACCGGG
>NC_041384.1:294123321-294127341 GCF_002162155.2 Triticum dicoccoides
AGATAATGGTGTGGACCAGGCCGTTCAAGAAAGTTTCTCCTTGCCGGGAAGCAGACGACAGAAAAGCTAAGTTGCTAAAGTTTGAGCAATCAGTTTTTTAAGTTTTTGAGTTATTTTCCTTGAACGACCGTGCTTTGTATGGAAAACCTGTGCGCGGAGGAACCAACTCGTAGCTAGCTGCGCCCTTACTTTGTTTCGAGTCCGCTCAACAACTTAAGTGAGCTGCAACTAGTTGCGACAAGGTTGCTTGTCGGTAGCGACCCCACCAGCAGGCTGCTGAAGTTCCGCACTCGTCCCTCGCGGCAAGGGTGCCTGCACCGGCAAGTTTCCCTAGAAAGCGTAGGGCAGAACCATACAAAGCCTAGAGTCGAGTAAAGGAAGTAACACAGCAATTTTTTGCCTAAGATAGAGTTATATTACAAAAATAACTTGTCACGCCTCTAATAAAGTGTTCCCATGACATGACTGGCAGCGACAAGAAAAGAAGAAAACGGACGGCCTAATCTACGCGACCGTCGTCAACCCTTTTGACCTCGTTCACCCTGTCCACAATTGGTGCGACGAGGGCCTTAAGTGCGTCAAGATCAGCGTCCGCCGGCAGCCTCTTGAGGACGTTGGTGAGGTTGAGGCCCGGATTGCGGAAGGCCACCTTCACCAGCACCTTCTCCAGAACTCCGGCACAAATCGAGCGTGACTCGTCGGCCAACTGCTTTGGGATCCGTTCCCGGAGTTGCTGGAACGCCGCCGCCACGCCTTTGAAGAATAGAGTGAGCTTGGCGCTGGGTTGGAGTTTCTCGTCGGAGGAGTACCCGAAGCCTTCCACCCCCAATTGCACCAGCTCCTCTTCGATGACTGCAGCAATGTTCACGAGGCCCTCCATCCAGAGGGCCACAGTATCTCTGAAAAGATTCTGGGTTTCGGCGGCCCTCGCTAGCAGCGCCTCGTTGGCCTTGATGTCCTTCTTCAAGTCCGCCTCCCGTTTCTTGGCGCCGTCCAACGTCTCCGTCAGGGTGGCCAGCTTCAGCTCCAGATCAGCATTGGAATTCCTGGCGGCGCACAGCTCTTTGCCCTTCTCGTAGAGTTGGCCCTGCAGTTCACCGTGGGCAAGGGCGTCCTTCTCGCGCTCCAGCTTGAGCGCGGCAAGCTCTTCACCACCCACCTTCAGATCAGCCTCCAGCTGCGCCACCTTTACTTCCAATTCCTTCTTGGCGGTCTCGGCAGCCGCAGCCGCATCCTTTGCCTCTTGGAGCGACCCACCAAGTGCCCGTTCGAGCGCGGCAAGCTCCTCCTCGTGGCTGTCGAGGTTCACTTTCCGCTGAGCCAGCTCGCCTTCTCGCGCGTACAGCTTCTCACCGGTGAGCCGCTGCTGCTCTTCAGCTTCGGCCTTCTCGAGGAGGAAGGCCTTCCGCTCTTCAGCAAGCTGTTCCCGCTCCTCCGCCAAGGCCCGGAGAGCTTCCTGGCGAAAACCCCGGAGCTCCTCCGCGCGCTTCTCTATATCCATGCTCGCTTTCGCGACGAGCCCTTCCCGGGACTCCAACTTGACTTCACGAACACGATAGAGCGCCAGCAGCCTCCGCAGCAGCCGCTCCTCCTCGGGCTCGTCACTGCTGCTTCCCAGCGCGTCAACGATCGACAACCCGGCGGAGGCGAGCACCTCCCCATCCAAAGCTTCTCCTTCCACCAGCGCCTTGGAGCTTGACGCCCAAGGGAGCTTCATGAAGATGCCCTCGCCAGCCTTCAGATAGGCGCCGGGCTGGGGCTCCTCGGAGCCTGACGCTGCGGCAGCGGCGGAAGGATCGGCGGTCGCTGCAGCGCCTGACGCTCCTGCGGCCTCAGGGCCGTCAGTGCGATCGCCAGATCCCCCGCCAGCTTCCTCGGCGGCAGCCTTGGCGGCCTCTTCACCGGCAGGCACATCGGCACCAGCTCCGTCTTCGGCGGCCGCGGCATCATCAGTGTTGCCGCGCGCGTCCTCTCCGCCGCCCGCCTCGGCCTCCATCGGATCCGCGGAGGGTGGACCTGACGACCGGAGAAGAATGAGAAGTCAAACAAGCACTCAAGAAGAAAAATCAGCAGAAGAATACAAAGAAAGTTTCGGGCAGGAAGGATTACCTGCGCTGGGATCCGCTGTCATAAGCTCCACCACCGGCGGATCACTAGCGCTGTCCCTTGCCGGAGACTCCTCCCTTGCCGGAGGCTCCTCCCTTACCGGAGAACGCTCCCTTGCCGGGGAGTCCGCCCTTGGTGGCGTAGTCGAAGCAGACGACGAGTCGGAGGTGATCACCACGCCCTCCTAATGAAGCTGTTCTGCTCCTGCACAAACAAACCAGTGATCAGACGTCAACAAAGGAAAAGAGCAACCACGCGCACCCAGAAGCAGAATTCAAACCATATGCTTACGCTGGGGGCTGCGCTGGGGGCTGCTCTGCGAAGTGATGGCCGGATCCGGCAAGGTGGTCTCGGGCGCGCCTCCTGTCGTCGCAGTGGGTTCGTCCTCGATGATCACCACCTGAGCCTTGGCCCTCTTCGCCGCCCTCTGGGCCAGAGTCCTGAAAAGGGAGTGTCCAGGGTGGGTCAGATCAGGTGCAAGACAGGAATGGCAAGTTGAAGAACTACAAGAACAACAAGGGAATCTTACTCTTCGTCCTCTTCCTCGTCGGAGCTGAGCGCGGAGAGGTCGAAGTTCGGCCCACCTCCGGCGCGACGAGGTGGAGGGCTGGGATCCCTTGGCCGCTTGGCGGGGACTGCGGCGCCAGCCCGAGATGACCCCGCCCCAGTTGCCACTGCGGCGGGAGGCACACCCGCGGCAACCGTACTTGCCGCGGCGGAGCGCGTCACGCGGCGCTGCGGCTGTTGACCAGCTTGCCGCCCTGCTTCGTCCCCGATCCTGCGGAGGCGCCTTCTTGGCTGCACTGGGGGCTGCGTTCTGGGCCCTGTTCCCAGCAAGCTCCCCGGAGATGGCGGGCCGCTCGCACCCTCGGCGGGCTCACTCAACTCGGCGTCGGGCGCGGCAAGCTCTTCTTCGTCTTCGGGCCACTCCCGCTCAGCAAGACTCATCGCCGATGCCGCGTCCGCTTCCTCCACCGTGAACCCAAATTCACCCGCGGCTGCGGCTGCCGCCGCCTCTTCCGCCCTGGTGGAGATGCGTTCCATCTCTTGATCGGTGGTGTCACGGGTGAGGAGCTTCTTGTCATCAGCATTGACCGCTACTTCCACTAGGCTGTCGAAGAACTGCTGCACAACGTCTCCGGCAGGCTCATGCCAAGTTGGAGCGATCCCGTGCGAGTCACACAACGGCATCATGGCGCAGATGCGGTCGCGCGAGGAGTTGTTGCACAGAGGAACGACGCGTGCCGGCAACCTGAACCACTCGGGATGCTGTGGGTCCTGCTTGAATATCTCCTTGAGTATCCTGTCCAACTCTATGACGGTGAAATTGAAGTTGAGGCCTGGGCGCAACCTCATGATATCTGCCGGGCCTCCAAATTCCTACGCGGGTCTCCCCCTTGCCTGCAGAGGGGTGATGTGCCGGCGAAGGAAATCTGCGCCGACAGCTCCTACAGTCAGCCCGGCAAGCCTGAGACGCAGGATCCGAGTGGTGGCGATCTTCAGTTTGTCGTCGTCCACGGACATAGCGCTCCAGTCATTGCCACGCACTGCTGGGGCTTGGCGCAGGGCGGTGAACGGCTGCGGGCTCTCTTCTACAACCCAGCACCAATGTTCTCTCCACTCGTCCCACTTGCCGCGGAGCTCCCCCTCCAGATAGGTCTCCTTCTTGCCGGCCCGCGAGATCCAGGCGATCCCGCCGGCAAGAGGTTCCCCTCTCTCGACACGAGGCATAAAGAAATGGCGGAAGAGAGCTACGTTGGGGTGGACTCCGACAAAGTTTTCGCATAGATGGGCGAAAACTGCCATGGTCAGAACGGCGTTGGGGGTGAAGTCAAGGAGGTGGAGTCCATAGGTGTTCATGACGTCGCAAAAGAAATCAGAGAATGGCGGGCAGAGCCCGCAGTAGAAGAACAC
>NC_041384.1:294127664-294132896 GCF_002162155.2 Triticum dicoccoides
CCTCAAGCCGCTGCGCTTCGGTCGACTTCACAGCTTTCGCGGCCGCGGCCTTCGTGGCCTTCCCCTTCCCGGGCTTCGGAGGCATGGCGGAGGCAGTGGGGGAGATCGACGGCGCTGGTGGTGGCGGCAGCGACGGGGGCGGAGCGCTGCCTTCTTTCAACTCTGCAAGCGGAGGAGGGCGGCGGAGATTTCTGAGATTGCAGCAGCGAAGGGCGAAGGTGGGGGAAATGCCCCAGTTTCCCCTGCTTATAAAGAGGGACGGGGCGGACATTTCGGCCTTCCAAATAAACAACCACCCACGATCTCTCCCACGACTCCGCGATTGACGCGTGCCGTTACGGGGGGTGCGGTGGATACGGAGTTAGATTCGGCATAACCCAGGCTCCGCGCGTGCCCGTGCCCTGTTTTGGGCCTGGTCCAACAGCGCTCGGCACCGTGTGTGGCCCAGGCCCGGGGGCTCCTGTCGGTGTACTAGAGTAGGGGTACCCTAGTATCCCGAACTTGTGCACGGGTAGTTGCAGCGCCGTGCGGCAAGGCTTGCTGGACGACCGCCAGAGTCCTTCGTGGGTTCCTTTGGAGCCATTCAAGAACAAAGCATTCAAGATGAAGAAACAAGGCCCCGGCAAGAGGATCTTGCCGGGAAGAGACAAGGCCCCGGCAAGAGGAGCTTGCCGGGAAGGCCAACCACGGCACTTCAAGAAACTTGCCGCGATGCACCGCACGTCCCGGCGAGGTCCAGTGAGCGACAAGCTTCTGGACTCGACAGGACGACGACCCCGACAAGGTACTCGCCGGGGGCCCGCTGCCACTCTGTACCCATGCTCCAACGCACCTGCCCGCGTGTCGCCATGAGGCTTCCTCAGGGGCGCGTGGCGGGAGCCTGTGCAGCCAGGGGTACGCGGTGGCAAGCGGAGATGAAGAGAAGTCCATCGTGGCAAACGGTGGCACTCCTAACGGTCACTTTTTGCACTGTTTAGGCAACTCAGACGGGCATTCAATGACCTTGTCCCCTGCCGTCAGAGTTAGGTAGCGTGCACTATGTCCACAGTAGTGGTAGCTGCACCTACCGCATCCTTTTCCATTTTTACCCTTCTAGTCTACGTTGCCACCTGTCGGTGACCCCTTGAAAGTATAAAAGGAGGCCCGAGCGCAACGTAGAAGGGGTTCGGCTCATTCAAAACATCAGGGACACTCTCACGCTCGGTCTGGCAGCGTCCATCGCTCCTGAGCAAGAATTCAATACACACAAACAAGCAGCAGTAGGGTTTTACGCATCCGTGCGGCCCGAAGCTGGGTAAAACTGCTCGCGTGTACTGCCTCGATCCGCTCTTTGCACGGCCTCCGCCCCCCTCCGAACCGAAAGGGGCCCGGTCCCCATAGGTGTTGGTGGATCAGTTTCCCCGACACATGCCATCTGGGTGAAATGATGATACCATGCCAAGTTTCAACCTTTTAGAGTTCATTTTGTAGAGATTTTCAATTTCATGGTCATTTAGCTCTCTAAACAAATCGGTAAATGAGTGAGAAATAGCAAAGGATGTCAGAACGTGTTGAAAATTGATGACCTCGCTTTTGATGGTTCATACGGAACACAAAAAAAGTCAGGACTTCAAATAAGTTAAAAAATGAAGTGCCCGTGTAATCGATGAGTTCTCGTCCGAAACCCTGATACTCCAAAAGACATTGTCCAGTTTGTACACGAAGCGCGTCCACTTTTTTCCATAACCCTCTCTACTATTTTGCACATGCCATGTGGGTGAAATGATGATACCATGACAAATTTCAACATTTTCAGAGTTCATTGTGTAGTGATTTTCAATTTCACGGTTATTTAGCTCTTTAAATAAATCAGTAAATGACAGAAAATAGCAAATGATGTTAGAAAGTGTTGAAAATTGATGATGTCGCTTTGAATGGTGCATACGGAACTCAAATAAGTTTTAAAAAATGAAGTGCCCATGTAACAGATGAGTTCTCATCCGAAACCCTGATACTCCAAAAGAGATTTTCCATTTTGTACACGAAGTGCGTCTAGTTTTTGTCGTAACCCTCTCTACTATTTTGCACATGCTATGTGGGTGAATGATGATACCATGCCAAGTTTCAACATTTTCAGAGTTCATTTTGTAGTGATTTTCAATTTCATGGTCATTTAGCTCTTTAAACAAATCGGTAAATGATTGAAAATAGCAAATCATGTTAGAAAGTGTTGAAAATTGATGACGTCTCTTTGAAAGGTGCATAGGAACGCAAAAACAATGTCTGGAGTTCAAATAAGTTTAAAAAAATGAAGTGCCCGTGTAACAGACGAGTTCTCGTCCGAAACCCTGACACTCTGAAAGACATTGTCCAGTTTGTACACGAAGCGCGTCCAGTTTTTGCCATAACCCTCTCTACTATTTTGCACATGCCATGTGGGTGAAATGATGATACCATGCCAAGTTTCAACATTTTCAGAGTTCATTTTGTACTGATTTTCAATTTCACGGTCATTTAGCTCTCTAAATAAATCGGTAAATGACTGAAAATAGCAAATGGTGTTAGAACGTGTTGAAAATTGATGATGTCGCTTTGAATGGTGCATACGGAACTCAAAAAAAGTCTGGAGTTCAAATAAGTTTAAAAAAATGAAGTGCCCGTGTAACAGATGAGTTCTCATCCGAAGCCCTGATACTCCAAAAGAGATTTTCCAGTTTGTACACGAAGTGCGTCCAGTTTTTGCCGTAACCCTCTCTACTATTTTGCACATGCTATGTGGGTGAATGATGATGCCATGCCAAGTTTCAAAATTTTCAGAGTTCATTTTGTAGTGATTTTCAATTTCACGATCATATAGCTCTTTAAACAAATCGGTAAATGACTGAAAATAGCAAATAATGTTAAAAAGTGTTGAAAATTGATGACGTCTCTTTGAATGGTGCATACGGAATGCAAAAAAGTCTGGAGTTCAAAGAAGTTTAAAAAAATGAAGTGCCCGTGTAACAGATGAGTTCTTGTCCGAAACCATGTTACTCCGAAAGAGATTTTCCTAGTTTGTACATGAAGTGCGTGCAGTTTTTTCCGTAACCCTCTCTACTATTTTGCACATGCTATGTGGGTGAATGATGATACCATGCCAAGTTTCAACATTTTCAGAGTTTATTTTGTAGTGATTTTCAATTTCACGGTCATTTAGCTCTGTAAACAAATCGGTAAATGACTGAAAAATAGCAAATGATGTTAGAAAGTGTTGAAAATTGATGACTTCTCTTTGAATGGTGCATAGGAAAGCAAAAAAATGTCTGGAGTTCAAATAAGTTTACAAAAAGGAAGTGCCCGTGTAACAGATGAGTTCTCGTCCGAAACCCTGATACTCCGAAAGAGATTGTCCAGTTTGTACACGAAGTGTGTCCAGTTTTTGCCGTAACCCTCTCTACTATTTTGCACATGCTATGTGGGTGAATGATGATGCCATGCCAAGTTTCAACATTTTCAGAGTTCATTTTGTAGTGATTTTCAATTTCATGGTCATTTAGCTCTCTAAATAAATCGGTAAATAACTGAAAGTAGCAAATGATGTTAGAAAGTGTTGAAAATTGATGACGTCGCTTTGAATGGTGCATACGGAACGCAAAAAAGTCTGGAGTTCAAAGAAGTTTAAAAAAATGAAGTGCCCGTGTAACAGATGAGTTCTTGTCCGGAACCCTGATACTCCGAAAGAGATTGTCCAGTATGTACACGAAGCGCATCCAGTTTTTGCCATAACCCTCTCTACTATTTTTCACATGCCATGTGGGTGAAATGATGATACCATGCCAAGTTTCAACATTTTTAGAGTTCATTTTGTAGTGATTTTTAATTTTATGGTCATTTAGCTCTCTAAATAAATCGGTAAATGACTAAAAATAGCAAATGATGTTAGAAAGTGTTGAAATTGATGACCTCGCTTCGAATGATGCATACGGAACACAAAAAAAGTCTGGAGTTCAAATAAGTTTAAAAAAATGAAGTGCCCATGTAACCGATGAGTTCTCGTCCGAAACCCTGATACTCCGAAAGATATTGTCCAGTTTGTACACGAAGTGTGTCCAGTTTTTGCCGTAACCCTCTCTACTATTTTGCACATGCTATGTGGGTGAATGATGATGCCATGCCAAGTTTCAACATTTTCAGAGTTCATTTTGTAGTGATTTTCAATTTCATGGTCATTTAGCTCTCTAAATAAATCGGTAAATAACTGAAAGTAGCAAATGATGTTAGAAAGTGTTGAAAATTGATGACGTCGCTTCGAATGGTGCATACGGAACGCAAAAAAGTCTGGAGTTCAAAGAAGTTTAAAAAAATGAAGTGCCCGTGTAACAGATGAGTTCTTGTCCGTAACCCTGATACTCCGAAAGAGATTGCCCAGTTTGTACACGAATTTCGTCCAGTTTTTGCCGTAACCCTCTCTACTCTTTTTCACATGCCATCTGGGTGAAATGATGATACCATGCCAAGTTTCAACCTTTTAGAGTTCATTTTGTAGAGATTTTCAATTTCATGGTCATTTAGCTCTCTAAACAAATCGGTAAATGACTGAAAAATAGCAAATGATGTCAGAACATGTTGAAAATTGATGACCTCGCTTTCGATGGTTCATACGGAACGCAAAAAAAGTCAGGATTTCAAATAAATTAAAAATATGAAGTGCCCATGTAACCGATGAGTTCTCGTCCGAAACCCTGATACTCCGAAAGACATTGTCCAGTTTGTACACGAAGCGCGTCCAGTTTTTTCCATAACCCTCTCTACTATTTTGCACATGCCATGTGGGTGAAATGATGATACCATGCCAAGTTTCAACATTTTCAGAGTTCATTTTGTAGTGATTTTCAATTTCACGGTTATTTAGATCTCTAAATAAATCAGTAAATGACTGAAAATAGCAAATGATGTTAGAAAGTGTTGAAAATTGATGACGTCGCTTTGAATGGTGCATACGGAACTCAAAAAAAGTCTGGAGTTCAAATAAGTTTTAAAAAATGAAGTGCCCGTGTAACAGATGAGTTCTCATCCGAAACCCTGATACTCCAAAAGAGATTTTCCATTTTGTACACGAAGAGCGTCCAGTTTTTGTCGTAACCCTCTCTGCTATTTTGCACATGCTATGTGGGTGAATGATGATACCATGCCAAGTTTCAACATTTTCAGAGTTCATTTTGTAGTGATTTTCAATTTCATGGTCATTTAGCTCTGTAAACAAATCGGTAAATG
>NC_041384.1:294137573-294138141 GCF_002162155.2 Triticum dicoccoides
AAACCCTGATACTCCAAAAGAGATTTTCCAGTTTGTACACGAAGTGCGTCCAGTTTTGGTCGTAATCCTCTCTACTTTTTTGCACATGCCATGTGGGTGAATGATGATACCATGCCAAGTTTCAACATTTTCAGAGTTCATTTTGTAGTGATTTTCAATTTCACGGTCATATAGCTCTCTAAATAAATCGGCAAATGACTGAAAGTAGAAAATGATGTTAGAAAGTGTTGAAAATTGATGACGTCGCTTTGAATGGTGCATATGGAACACAAAAAAGTCTGGAGTTCAAAGAAGTTTCAAAAAATGAAGTGCCCGTGTAACAGATGAGTTCTTGTCCGTAACGCTGATACTCCGAAAGAGATTGCCCAGTTTGTACACGAAGTTCGTCCAGTTTTTGCCGTAACCCTCTCTACTCTTTTTCACATGCCATCTGGGTGAAATGATGATACCATGCCAAGTTTCAACCTTTTAGAGTTCATTTTGTAGAGATTTTCAATTTCATGGTCATTTAGCTCTCTAAACAAATCGGTAAATGACTGAAAAAGAGCAAATGATGTCAGAATGTGTT
>NC_041384.1:294138419-294166439 GCF_002162155.2 Triticum dicoccoides
ATAACCCTCTCTACTATTTTGCACATGCCATGTGGGTGAAATGATGATACCATGCCAAGTTTCAACATTTTCAGAGTTCATTTTGTAGTGATTTTCAATTTCACGGTTATTTAGATCTCTAAATAAATCAGTAAATGACTGAAAATAGCAAATGATGTTAGAAAGTGTTGAAAATTGATGACGTCGCTTTGAATGGTGCATACGGAACTCAAAAAAAGTCTGGAGTTCAAATAAGTTTTAAAAAATGAAGTGCCCGTGTAACAGATGAGTTCTCATCCGAAACCCTGATACTACGAAAGAGATTGTCCAGTTTGTAAATCAAGTGTGTCCAGTTTTTGCCATAACCCTCTACTCTTTTGCACATGCCATGTGGGTGAAATGATGATACCATGCCAAGTTTCAACATTTTCAGAGTTCATTTTGTAGTGATTTTCAATTTCATGGTCATTTAGCTCTGTAAACAAATCGGTAAATGACTGAAAAATAGCAAATCATGTTAGAAAGTGTTGAAAATTGATGACATCTCTTTAAATGGTGCATAGGAACGCAAAAACAATGTATGGAGTTCAAATAAGTTTAAAAAAATGAAGTGCCCGTGTAACAGACGAGTTCTCGTCCGAAACCCTGATACTCCGAAAGACATTGTCCAGTTTGTACACGAAGCGCGTCCAGTTTTTGCCATAACCCTCTCTACTATTTTGCACATGCCATGTGGGTGAAATGATGATACCATGACAAGTTTCAACATTATCAGAGTTCATTTTGTAGTGATTTTCAATTTCACGGTCATTTAGCTCTCTAAATAAATCGGTAAATGACTGAAAATAGCAAATGATGTTAGAAAGTGTTGAAAATTGATGACGTCACTTTGAATGGTGTATAGTGTATACGGAATTCAAAAAAAGTCTGGAGTTCAAATAATTTTAAAAAAATGAAGTGCCCGTGTAACAGATGAGTTCTCATCCGAAACCCTGATACTCCAAAAGAGATTTTCCAGTTTGTACACGAAGTGCGTCCAGTTTTGGTCGTAATCCTCTCTACTTTTTTGCACATGCCATGTGGGTGAATGATGATACCATGCCAAGTTTCAACATTTTCAGAGTTCATTTTGTAGTGATTTTCAATTTCACGGTCATATAGCTCTCTAAATAAATCGGCAAATGACTGAAAGTAGAAAATGATGTTAGAAAGTGTTGAAAATTGATGACGTCGCTTTGAATGGTGCATATGGAACACAAAAAAGTCTGGAGTTCAAAGAAGTTTCAAAAAATGAAGTGCCCGTGTAACAGATGAGTTCTTGTCCGTAACGCTGATACTCCGAAAGAGATTGCCCAGTTTGTACACGAAGTTCGTCCAGTTTTTGCCGTAACCCTCTCTACTCTTTTTCACATGCCATCTGGGTGAAATGATGATACCATGCCAAGTTTCAACCTTTTAGAGTTCATTTTGTAGAGATTTTCAATTTCATGGTCATTTAGCTCTCTAAACAAATCGGTAAATGACTGAAAAAGAGCAAATGATGTCAGAATGTGTTGAAAATTGATGACCTTGCTTTCGATGGTTCATACGGAACGCAAAAAAAGTCAGGATTTCAAATAAATTAAAAATATGAAGTGCCCATGTAACCGATGAGTTCTCGTCCGAAACCCTGATACTCCGAAAGACATTGTCCAGTTTCTACACGAAGCGCGTCCAGTTTTTTCTATAACCCTCTCTACTATTTTGCACATGCCATGTGGGTGAAATGATGATACCATGCCAAGTTTCAACATTTTCAGAGTTCATTTTGTAGTGATTTTCAATTTCACGGTTATTTAGATCTCTAAATAAATCAGTAAATGACTGAAAATAGCAAATGATGTTAGAAAGTGTTGAAAATTGATGACGTCGCTTTGAATGGTGCATACGGAACTCAAAAAAAGTCTGGAGTTCAAATAAGTTTTAAAAAATGAAGTGCCCGTGTAACAGATGAGTTCTCATCCGAAACCCTGATACTCCAAAAGAGATTTTCCATTTTGTACACGAAGAGCGTCCAGTTTTTGTCGTAACCCTCTCTGCTATTTTGCACATGCTATGTGGGTGAATGATGATACCATGCCAAGTTTCAACATTTTCAGAGTTCATTTTGTAGTGATTTTCAATTTCATGGTCATTTAGCTCTGTAAACAAATCGGTAAATGGCTGAAAAATAGCAAATGATGTTAGAAAGTGTTGAAAATTGATGACATCTCTTTAAATGGTGCATAGGAACGCAAAAACAATGTATGGAGTTCAAATAAGTTTAAAAAAATGAAGTGCCCGTGTAACAGACGACTTCTCGTTCGAAACCCTGATACTCCGAAAGCCATTGTCCAGTTTGTACACGAAGCGCGTCCAGTTTTTGCCATAACCCTCTCTACTATTTTGCACATGCCATGTGGGTGAAATGATGATACCATGCCAAGTTTCAACATTATCAGAGTTTATTTTGTAGTGATTTTCAATTTCACGGTCATTTAGCTCTCTAAATAAATCGGTAAATGACTGAAAATAGCAAATGATGTTAGAAAGTGTTGAAAATTGATGACGTCACTTTGAATGGTGTATAGTGTATACGGAACTCAAAAAAATTCTGGAGTTCAAATAATTTTAAAAAAATGAAGTGCCCGTGTAACAGATGAGTTCTCATCCGAAGCCCTGATACTCCAAAAGAGATTTTCCAGTTTGTACACGAAGTGCGTCCAGTTTTGGTCGTAATCCTCTCTACTTTTTTGCACATGCCATGTGGGTGAATGATGATACCATGCCAAGTTTCAACATTTTCAGAGTTCATTTTGTAGTGATTTTCAATTTCACGGTCATATAGCTCTCTAAGTAAATCGGTAAATGACTGAAAGTAGCAAATGATGTTAGAAAGTGTTGAAAATTGATGACGTCGCTTTGAATGGTGCATACAGAACGCAAAAAAGTCTGGAGTTCATAGAAGTTTAAAAAAATGAAGTGCCCGTGTAACAAATGAGTTCTTGTCCGTAACGCTGATACTCCGAAAGAGATTGCCCAGTTTGTACACGAAGTTCGTCCAGTTTTTGCCGTAACCCTCTCTACTCTTTTTCACATGCCATCTGGGTGAAATGATGATACCATGCCAAGTTTCAACATTTTCAGAGTTCATTTTGTAGTGATTTTCAATTTCATGGTCATTTAGCTCTTTAAACAAATCGGTAAATGACTGAAAAATAGCAAATCATGTTAGAAAGTGTTGAAAATTGATGACGTCTCTTTAAATGGTGTATAGGAACGCAAAAACAAAGTCTGGAGTTCAAATAAGTTTAAAAAAATGAAGTGCCCGTGTAACAGATGAGTCCTCGTCCGAAACCCTGATACTCCGCAAGAGATTGCCCAGTTTGTACGCGAAGTGCGTCCAGTTTTTGCCGTAACCCTCTCTACTCTTTTCCACATGCCATGTGGGTCAAATGATGATACCATGCCAAGTTTCAACCTTTTTAGAGTTCATTTTGTAGTGATTTTCAATTTCACGGACATTTAGCTCTCTAAACAAATAGGTAAATGACTGAAAAATAGCAAATGATGTTAGAACGTGTTGAAAATTGATGACCTCGCTTTGAATGGTGCATACGGAACGCAAAAAAAGTCTGGAGTTCAAATAAGTTTAAAAAAATTAAGTGCCCGTGTAACAGATGAGTTCTCGTACGAAACCCTGATACTCCGAAAGAGATTGCCCAGTTTCTACACGAAGTTCATCCAGTTTTTGCCGTAACCCTCTCTACTCTTTTTCACATGCCATGTGGGTGAAATGATGATACCATGCCAAGTTTCAACCTTTTCAGAGTTCATTTTGTAGTGATTTTCAATTTTACGGTAATTTAGCTCTCTAAACAAATCGGTAACTGACTGAAGAATAGCAAATGATGTCAGAACATTTTGAAAATTGATGACCTCGCTTTCAATGGTTCATACGGAACGCAAAAAAAGTCAAGAGTTCAAATAAGTTTAAAGAAATGAAGTGCCCGTGTAACCGATGAGTTCTCGTCCGAAACCTTGATACTCAGAAAGGTATTGTCCAGTATGTACACGAAGCGCGTCCGGTTTTTGTCGTAACCCTCTCTACTATTTTTCACATGCCATGTGGGTGAAATGATGATACCATGCCAAGTTTCAACATTTTCAGAGTTCATTTTGTAGTGATTTTCAATTTCATGGTCATTTAGCTCTCTAAATAAATCGGTAAATGACTGAAAATAGCAAACGATGTTAGAAAGTGTTGAAATTGATGACGGCGCTTTGAATGGTGCATACGGAACGCAAAAAAATCTGGAGTTCTAATATGTTTAAAAAAAATGAAGTGCCCGTGTAACAGATGAGTTCTTGTCCGAAACCATGTTACTTCGAAAGAGATTTTCCCAGTTTGTATACGAAGTGCGTCCAGTTTTTGCCGTAAACCTCTCTACTATTTTGCACATGCTATTGGGTGAATGATGATACCATGCCAAGTTTCAACATTTTCAGAGTTTATTTTGTACTGATTTTCAATTTCACAATCATTTAGCTCTCTAAACAAATCGGTAAATGACTGAAAATAGCAAATGATGTTAGAAAGTGTTGAAAATTGATGATGTCTCTTTGAATGGTGCATAGGAAAGAAAAAATGTCTGGAGTTCAAATAAGTTTAAAAAAATTAAGTGCCCGTGTAACAGATGAGTTCTCGTACGAAACCCTGATACTCCGAAAGAGATTGCCCAGTTTCTACACGAAGTTCATCCAGTTTTTGCCGTAACCCTCTACTCTTTTGCACATGCCATGTGGGTGAAATGATGATACCATGCCAAGTTTCAATCTTTTCAGAGTTCATTTTGAAGTGATTTTCAATTTCACGGTCATTTAGCTATCTAAACAAATCGGTAAATGACTGAAAATAGCAAATGATGTTAGAAAGTGTTGAAAACATATGACGTCGCTTTGAATGGTGCATAGGAACACAAAAAAAGTCTGGAGTTCTAATAAGTTTAAAAAAAATGAAGTGCCCGTGTAACAGATGAGTTCTTGTCCGAAACCATGTTACTTCGAAAGAGATTTTCCCAGTTTGTATACGAAGTGCGTCCAGTTTTTGCCGTAACCCTCTCTACTATTTTGCACATGCTATTGGGTGAATGATGATACCATGCCAAGTTTCAACATTTTCAGAGTTTATTTTGTTCTGATTTTCAATTTCACGGTCATTTAGCTCTCTAAACAAATCGGTAAATGACTGAAAAATAGCAAATGATGTTAGAAAGTGTTGAAAATTGATGATCTCTCTTTGAATGGTGCATAGGAAAGAAAAAAAAATGTCTGGAGTTCAAATAAGTTTAAAAAAATGAAGTGCCCGTGTAACAGATGAGTTCTCGTCCGGAACCCTGATACTCCGAAAGAGATTGTCCAGTTTGTACACGAAGCGCGTCCAGTTTTTGCCGTAACCCTCTACTCTTTTGAACATGCCATATGGGTGAAATGATGATACCGTGCCAAGTTTCAAGCTTTTTAGAGTTCATTTCGTAGTGATTTTCAATTTCACGGTCATTTAGCTCTCTAAACAAATCGGTAAATGACTGAAAAATAGCAAATGATGTTAGAACATGTTGAAAATTGATGACCTCACTTTGAATGGAGCATACGGAACACAACAAAAGTCTAGAGTTCAAATCGGTAAATGACTGAAAAATAGCAAATCATGTTAGAAAGTCTTGAAAATTGATGACGTCTCTTTAAATGGTGCATAGGAACGCAAAAACAATGTCTGGTGTTCAAATAAGTTTAAAAAATGAAGTGCCCGTGTAACAGATGAGTTCTCGTCCGGAACCCTGATACTCTTAAAGAGATTGTCTAGTTTGTACACGAAGTGCGTCCGGTTTTTTCTATAACCCTCTCTACTCTTTTTCACATCCCATGTGGGTGAAATTATGATACCATGCCAAGTTTCAACCTTTTCAGAGTTCATTTTGTAGTGATTTTCAATTTCACGGTCGTTTAGCTCTCTAAACAAATCGGTAAATCACTGAAAAATAGCAAATGATGCCAGAACGTTTTGAAAATTGATAACATCGCTTTGAATGGTGCATACGGAACGCGAAAAAAGTCTGGAGTTCAAATAAGTTTAAATAAATGAATTGCCTGTGTAACCGATAAGTTCTCGTCCGAAACCGTGATACTCCGAAAGAGATTGTCCAGTTTGTACACGAAGTGTGTCCAGTTTTTGCCTTAACCCTCTCTACTATTTTGCACATTCCATGTGTGTGAAATGATGATACCATGCCAAGTTTCAACTTTTTCAGAGTTAAATTTGTAGTGATTTTCAATTACACGGTCATTTAGCTCTCTAAATAAATCGGTAAATGACTGAAAATAGCAAATGATGTTAGAAAGTGTTGAAAATTGATGACATTGCTTTGAATGGTGCATATGGAACGCAGAAAAAGTCTGGAGTTCAAATAAGTTTAAAAAAATTAGGTGCCCGTGTAACAGATGAGTTCTCGTCCGAAACCCTGATACTCCGAAAGAGATTGTCCAGTTTGTACATGAAGTTTGTCCAGTTTTTGTCATAACCCTCTACTCTTTTGCACATGCCATGTGGGTGAAATGATGATACCATGCCAAGTGTCAACCTGTTCAGAGTTCATTTTGTAGTGATTTTCAATTTCACGGTCATTTAGCTCTCTAAACAAATCGGTAAATGACTGAAAATAGCAAATGATGTTAGAAAGTGTTGAAAATTGATGACGTCTCTTTGAATGGTGCATAGGAACGCCAAAAATTGTCTGGAGTTCAAATAAGTTTAAAAAAATGAAGTGCCGTGTAATAGATGAGTTCTCCTCCGAAACCCTGATTCTCCGAAAGAGATTGTCCAGTTTGTACACGAAGTGTGTCCAGTTTTTGCCGTAACCCTCTACACTTTTGCACATGCCATGTGAGTGAAATGATCATATCATGCCAAGTTTCAACCTTTTCAGAGTTCATTTTGTAGTGATTTTCAATTTGACGGTCATTTAGCTCTCTAAACAAATCGGTAAATGACTGAAAGAAGCAAATGATGTTAGAAAGTGTTGAAAATTTATGACGTCGCTTTGAATGGTGCATACGGAAAGCAAAAAAAGTCTGGAGTTCAAATATGTTTAAAAAAATGAAGTGCCCGTGTAACAGATGAGTTCTCGTCCGAAACCCTGATACTCCGAAAGAGATTGCCCAGTTTGTACACAAAGTTCGTCTAGTTTTTGCCGTAACCCTCTCTACTCTTTTTCACATGCCATGTGGGTGAAATGATGACACCATGCCAAGTTTCAACCTTGTCAGAGTTCATTTTGTAGTGATTTTCAATTTCACGGTCATTTAGCTCTTTAAACAAATCGGTAAATGACTGAAAAATAGCAAATGATGTCAGAATGTGTTGAAAATTGATGACCTCGCTTTCAATGGTTCATACAGAACGCAAAAAAAGTCAGGAATTCAAATAAGTTTAAAAAAATTAAGTGCCCGTGTAACCGATGAGTTCTTGTCCGAAACCCTGATACTCAGAAAGAGATTGTCCAGTATGTACACGAAGGGCGTCCAGTTTTTGCCATAACCCTCTCGACTATTTTGCACATGCCATGTGGGTGAAATGATGATACCATGCCAAGTTTCAACATTTTCAGAGTTCATTTTGTAGTGATTTTCAATTTCACGGTCGTTTAGCTCTCTAAACAAATCGGTAAATCACTGAAAAATAGCAAATGATGCCAGAACGTTTTGAAAATTGATAACCTCGCTTTGAATGGTGCATACGGAACGCGAAAAAAGTCTGGAGTTCAAATAAGTTTAAAAAAATGAATTGCCTGTGTAACCGATGAGTTCTCGTCCGAAATCGTGATACTCCGAAAGAGATTGTCCAGTTTGTGAACGAAGTGTGTCCAGTTTTTGCCTTAACCCTCTCTACTATTTTGCACATGCCATGTGGGTGAAATGATGATACCATGCCAAGTTTCAACTTTTTCAGAGTTAAATTTGTAGTGATTTTCAATTACACGGTCATTTAGCTCTCTAAATAAATCGGTAAATGACTGAAAATAGCAAATGATTTTAGAAAGTGTTGAAAATTGATGGCGTCGCTTTGAATGGTGCATATGGAACGCAGAAAAAGTCTGGAGTTCAAATAAGTTTAAAAAAATGAAGTGCCCGTGTAACAGATGAGTTCTCGTCCGAAACCCTGATACTCCGAAAGAGATTGTCCAGTTTGTACATGAAGTTTGTCCAGTTTTTGTCGTAACCCTCTACTCTTTGGCACATGCCATGTGGGTGAAATGATGGTACCATGCCAAGTTTCAACCTGTTCAGAGTTCATTTTGTAGTGATTTTCAATTTCACGGACATTTAGCTCTCTAAACAAATCGGTAAATGACGGAAAATAGCAAGTGATGTTAGAAAGTGTTGTAAATTGATGACGTCTCTTTGAATGGTGCATAGGAACGCCAAAAATTGTCTGGAGTTCAAATAAGTTTAAAAAAAATGAAGTGCCGTGTAATAGATGAGTTCTCATCCGAAACCCTGATTCTCCGAAAGAGATTGTCCAGTTTGTACACAAAGTGTGTCCAGTTTTTGCCGTAACCCTCTACTCTTTTGCACATGCCATGTGGGTGAAATGATCATACATGCCAAGTTTCAACCTTTTTAGAGTTCATTTTGTAGTGATTTTCAATTTCACGGTCATTTAGCTCTCTAAACAAATCAGTAAATGACTGAAAATAGCAAATGATGTTAAAAAGTGTTGAAAAATTATGACGTCGCTTTGAATGCTGCATGGGAACGCAAAATATTGTCTGGAGTTCAAATAAGTTTAAAAAAATGAAGTGCCGTGTAACAGATGAGTTCTTGTCCGAAACCCTGATACTCCAAAAGAGATTGTCCAGTTTGTACAGGAAGTGTGTCCAGTTTTTGCCGTAACCCTCTACTCTTATGCACATGCCATGTGGGTGAAATGATGATGCCATGCCAAGTTTCAACCTTTTCAGAGTTCATTTTGTAGTGATTTTCAATTTCACGGTCATTTAGCTCTCTAAACAAATCGGTAAATGACTGAAAAATAGCAAATGATGTCAGAACGTGTTGAAAATTGATGACGTCGCTTTGAATGCTGCATAGGAACGCAAAAAAGGCTGGAGTTCATATAAGTTAAAAAAAATGAAGTGTGCGTGTAACAGATGAGTTCTTGTCCGAAACCGTGATACTCCGGAAGAGATTGCCCAGTTTGTACACGAAGTGCGTCCAGTTTTTTCTGTAACCCTCTCTACTCTTTTTCACATGCCATGTGGGTGAAATGATGATACCATGCCAAGTTTCAACCTTTTCAGAGTTCATTTTGTAGTGATTTTCAATTTCGCGGTCATTTAGCTCTCTAAACAAATCGGTAAATGACTGAAAAATAGCAAATGATGTCAGAACATGTTGAAAATTGATGACCTCGTTTGAATGGTGCATACGGAACGCAAAAAAGTCTGTAGTTCAAATAAGTTAAAAAAATGAAGTGCCCGTGTAACAGATGAGTTCTCGTCCAAAACCCTGATACTCCGAAAGAGATTGTCCAGTTTGTACACGAAGTGTGTCCAGTTTTGGCCTTAATCCTCTCTACTATTTTGCACATGCCATGTGGGTGAAATGATGATACCATGCTAAGTTTCAACATTTTCACATGTCATTTTGTAGTGATTTTCAATTTCACGGTCATATAGCTCTCTAAATAAATCGGTAAATGACTGAAAGAAGCAAATGATGTTAGAAAGTGTTGAAAATTGATGACGTCGCTTTGAATGGTGCATACGGAATGCAAAAAAAGTCTGGAGCTCAAATAAGTTTAAAAAAATGAAGTGCCCGTGTAACAGATGAGTTCTCGTCCGAAACCCTGATACTCCGAAAGAGATTGCCCAGTTTGTACACGAAGTTCGTCTAGTTTTTGCCGTAACCCTCTCTACTATTTTTCACATGCCATGTGGGTGAAAGATGACACCATGCCAAGTTTCAACCTTGTCAGAGTTCGTTTTGTAGTGATTTTCAATTTCATGGTCATTTAGCTCTTTAAACAAATCGGTAAATGACTGAAAAATAGCAAATGATGTCAGAACGTGTTGAAAATTGATGACCTCGCTTTCAATGGTTCATACGGAACGCAAAAAAGTCAGGAATTCAAATAAGTTTAAAAAAATGAAGTGCCCGTGTAACCGATGAGTTCTCGTCCGAAACCCTGATACTCAGAAAGAGATTGTCCAGTATGTACACGAAGGGCGTCCAGATTTTGCCATAACCCTCTCGACTATTTTGCACATGCCATGTGGGTGAAATGATGATACCATGCCAAGTTTCAACATTTTCAGAGTTCATTTTGTAGTGATTTTCAATTTCACTGTCATTTAGCTCTGTAAATAAATCGGTACATGATTGAAAATAGCAAATGATGTTAGAAAGTGTTGAAAATTGATGACGTCGCTTTGATTGGTGCATACGGAACGCAAAAAAGTCTGGAGTTCAAATAAGTTAAAAAAATGAAGTGCCCGTGTAATAGATGAGTTCTCGTCCGAAACCCTGATACTCCGAAAGAGATTGTCCAGTTTGTACACGAAGTGCGTCCAATTTTGGCCGTAATCCTCTCTACTATTTTGCACATGCCATGTGGGTGAAATTATGATACCATGCTAAGTTTCAACATTTTCAGAGTTCCTTTTGTAGTGATTTTCAATTTCACGGTCATATAGCTCTCTAAATAAATCGGTAAATGACTGAAAGTAGCAAATGATGTTAGAAAGTGATGAAAATTGATGACGTCGCTTTGACTTGTGCATACGGAATGCAAAAAAAGTCTAGAGGTGTCGGTGTACTAGAATAGGGGTACCCTAGTACCCCGAACTTGTGCGCAGGCAGTTGCAGCACCCCGCGGCAAAGGCTTGCCGGGCGAACGCCAAAGACCCTCCAAGGTTCCCTTTGAGCCATTCAAGAACAAAGTATTTAAGCTCTTTTGAACAAGGCCCTGGCAAGAGGAGCTTGCCGGGAAGGCCAACCGAGGCACTCTAAGGAACTTGCCGTGACGCGCCACGCGCTCCGACAAGGCAACAAGGCCCCGGCAAGAGGAGCTTGCCGGGAAGACTAAACAAGGTACCTCGAAGCCCGGTGAGTGACAAGCCTCCGGGCCCGACAAGATAGCAGCAGCGGCAAGGCGCTTGCCGCGGCAGGCGGCCACTCTGTGCCCACGCTCCAGCGCATCCACCAACGTGTCGCTCTGGGGGCCTCTCCGGGCGCGCGTGGCGGGAGGCTGCGCAGCCAGCGGTGCGCAGTGGCATGCGAAGCTGATAAGATCGCCATCATGGCGAACGGTGGCGCCCCTAACGGTCCTTTTCTGCACTGTTCGGGCGACTCAGACAGGCATTTAATGCCCTTGTCCCCTGCCGTCAGAGTTAGGTAGGGTGCACTGTACAAGCAACTGTATCACCTACCTTGCTTTTTACGTTTGTGCCCTTCTCTATGTTGCCACCTGTCGGTGACCCCTTTAGCGTATAAAAGGAGGCCCATGCGCAACGTAGAGGGGGTTGGAAGGTTCGGACCGTTTGCTTCGATTCATTCGTGGCCCAGAAAACATCATACTCTCTCGCTCGAGAGCAAGAACCCCAGATAATACAACCAGACAAGCAGCAGTAGGAGTGTTATCTCTCCGGAGAGCTCCGAAGCTGGGTAAACCGCTCGTGTGCTTCGACTCGATCTGCTCTTCGTGTGACCTCCGCCCCCCGCCGAACCGAAAGGGGCCCGGTCCACCGGCCCCATAGGTGTTCGTGGATCAGTTTCCCCGACATTTGGCGCACCAGGTAGGGGGCGTCGAGATTGTGTGAACCTGATCCGGTGTTCACACGAGCTAGATCTACATTCCCTTCATCAACATGCCACCGAAGAAGAAGACTTCGGCGGCAGCCGCTCCGTCCATGTCGTTTCCGCCACCGTTGGAGCAAACGGGTGGTGGAGTGGACGCCGGCGGAACAACAGCCGTCGATGAGGGTGCTCACAGTGCTGCCAAGTCCAAGGACAAGGTAGCACAGACCTCGGCGTCCGTACGCGCACCACGCCCGTCTCAGGAGGCGCGGGACCAACAGCATCATGGATCTCGGGACGCTCAAGACCAGCATGCACGCCAGCATGCTGGCACGAGCGGGGCACGCTCGCCTGGACGGGATACTGCTCCTTCTAACATAGTTAGAAGTTCGAGCACGTCTCGCTCCTCGCGCCGTCCGCCACTGCCACCCACCACTCCAGCAGAAGCTTTGGCGCGAGCTCAACTTCCCCTAGATTACCCTCCGACGTCGGACAAGATCGACGAATGGAGGGCCACCATTCAGAGTCTCATCGGCTACGCCAACGGCGACACTCCACGGCGGCCGAGCGCGTCACCGCCGCGGCAGGGTTGCCAGGCGCGAGCCGGTGGCGACGAAACAGATGGAGGTGCAACTACCATGCAATCACCGCCCCGAAGGCCAAGATCGCCGACTCGCCGGATCCACCTCGACCGCGACTCCACTGCATCGTCGGATCCACGAGCTCGTCGCGATCAGCGCCAAGTTCTTCATGATCGACAACAAGAAGACGCTCGAACCCGCATCGAGCACCGAAGAGAAGCGCGACGTCAATCCGACAAGCGCGCTGGGCCCTCTATTGACATGCATGCGCCAGGGGAACCAGGTGATCTGCCGTACGCAGTAGGTTGCCCTGCATTCACTCGTGAGCTGCGGCAAGTCCAATGGCCCAGCACAAAAAACTTCAAGCCAGACGTACCGAAGAAGTACGACGGCAAGACGCATCCGTCAGAGTTCCTCAGCATCTACACCATTGCAGTGCAAGCTGTCGGGGGACAAGATGAAAAGATCCTTGCCAACTACTTCCCGCTGGTGCTCAAGCCCAATGTCAGATCCTGGCTCATGCACTTGCCGGACAACTCCATATCCTCTTGGGCTGATCTGTGCCATCAGTTTGTCGGTGCCTTTACAGGCGGACACAAGCCTCATGGCCAGGAGAGTGATCTTCATCTGCTCGCCTAGAAGGAAGGAGAGCCCCTGCGCAAGTACATTCAGAGATTCAGTAGTGTGCAGCAAAACATCCCAGATGTCCACCCTGCCGCGGTGATCAGCGCGTTCCATCAGAATGTGCGAAACCGTAGGATGCGGGAGGAAATGGCGATGTGCAAGATCAGGGATGTCAGTGAGTTATATGCACTGGCCGACAAGTGTGCGCGTGCTGAGGAAGGGAGGAGACTCCCCGGAGAAAATATAGGAGCGGGGGGGATCTGACAGTGAAGATGCTGCCCCGGCAAGGAAAAACCGGCGGCGGAACAACAGAAGGAGAAAAGGTAAAGAGGTGCTACTTGTTGAGCAGTCCGGCAACGGTGGTGGCGCCAAGGAAGCCAAAGCTGGTGACTCCGGCCAGGAGGTTGCTGCGGAGGTGGCGGTCGCCGACAAGCAGGACGGCACCAACAAGCAGTATTGCAAGATTCACCGCACCAAGGGCCATGATCTCCAGAACTGTAAGAAAGTCGAGCAGCTTGTTGAGCAATAGAAAGCTAAATACGAGCGGCGCGACAAGGAGAAGGCCCAGGAAGGAGCTGGTGGATCCGGCAAGAAACGTCCCGGTCGAGGAAGACGCCGCGGCAAAGCCAAGCAGCGGCAAGGGGACCGACCTCCTCGCGGCCACGACAAGGATGAAGATGACGACGAAGATGAAGATATGGATGATGAGGAGACTGATGAGCAGGAGTTCCAGAAAGCCACAGAGGTCCTGTGCGTTGACGGTGGTGCTTCTCTGCATGCCTCGCACCGCCAGCTCAAGCAGTGGGTGCGAGAAGTTAATGCAGCAGAACCATCCGTCGAGTCACGCAAGCCTCTGAAATGGTCCAGCACGCCTATCATCTTTGATATTGAGGACCACCCTGATCGCATAACTGCGGTCGGGTGCTTGCCGATGTTGGTTTCACCAACAATCCGCAACCTCACGATCACTAAGATGCTAGTTGACGGCGGGGCCGGCTTGAACCTGATCTCCTCCGCGGTGCTCCAGAAGCTCCAGATCCCTGACAGCGAGCTTGAAGAGACCGGCACATTTCAAGGAATCAACCCGGGAACGAGCAAGCCAAAGGGAAAGATCACGCTGCCGGTAACATTTGGCAGTGAGCAGAACTTCAGGACTGAGAGGGTCACGTTTGACGTTGCCGACATTCCATTACCTTACAATGGAATCCTTGGCCGTCCGGCACTCGCCAAGTTCATGGCAGCCTCTCACTATGCGTACAACGTACTGAAAATGCCAGGCCCAATGAGTGTCATCTCTGTCCCTGGCGACAAGAAGGATGCTCTTATCTGCGCCGACAAGATCTACCGGGAAGCCGCAGCCGCAGCAGAACGAAGGACATTTGCCGCTCAAGCTCCCAGGGGGAAGAAGAAGACCAAGTCCGGCAAGAGCTCTGATGCCCACTCCGGCAAGCGCACCTCTTCGGAGTGCTGCGCTACCGTCGAGGACGCACCATCGAGCTCCACCAGCAAGTGTAAGAAGGCAATGGCAGCTCCACCTGAGACCAAGAAGGTGTCCGCCAAGGAGGATGGCACTGGTGGTACATTTACCATCAGCGCCACTCTTGACCCCAAATAGGAAAGCGTGCTCGTTGCTTTCCTACGGGCGAATGTCGATGTGTTTGCATGGCAACCATCTGATATCCCCGGTGTTCCCAGGAAAGTAATTGAGCACCACCTTGCCGTCTGTCCTCATGCACGGCCCGTCAAGCAGAGAGTCAGGAAGCAGGTAGTGGAGCGCCAAGAATTCATAGCAGAAGAAATCAAGAAGTTGGAAGCAGCAGGCCTTGTCAGAGGAGTGCTCCATCCCACGTGGTTGGCCAATCCTGTTGTTGTGCGCAAGGCTAACGGGAAATGGAGACTTTGTATTGACTTCACTGATGTTAATAAAGCTTGTCCCAAAGACCCATTTCCCTTGCCGCGTATTGACCAGATTGTTGACTCCACGACCGGATGTGATTTGCTTTCATTTCTTGATGCATACTCAGGATACCATCAGATCTTCATGGTAGAAGAAGACGAAGAGAAAACTACATTTATCACCCCGTGTGGCACGTATTGCTTCATACGGATGCCTTTCGGTTTGAAGAATGTTGGTTCTACATTCGCAAGGGTAGTCCACCACGCTTTTGAACCGCAGATGCACAGAAATGTGGAAGCCTACATGGATGACATAGTTGTCAAGAGCAAGAACAGGGCGACCCTAATTCAAGATTTAGACGAGACATTTGCAAATCTCTGCAAGATCAACCTCAAGCTCAACCCCGATAAGTGTGTGTTTGGAGTCCCCTCCGGCAAGCTTCTCGGGTTCTTCGTGTCTCAGCGGGGAATTGAAGCAAATCTCGACAAGATCAAAGCCATTGAGCAAATCGAAGCACCAAAGTGCGTCAAGGATGTACGAAGACTTGCCGGTTGCGTGGCTGCTCTCAGCAGGTTTATCTCTAGATCTGCCGAGCGCGCCCTGCCATTTTTCAAAATTTTGAAAAAGGCAGGTCCAATGAAATGGACTCCGGAAGCGGAGGCTGCGCTGCAGGACTTGAAAAGATACCTGTCCTCCACTCCAACACTTGTCGCACCCAAGCCGCAAGAGAAGTTGCTGCTGTATATAGCGGCAACCAATCAAGTGGTTAGTGCTGCGTTAGTGGCGGAGAGAGAGGCAGATGATGAGCCAGCAACCACGGCAGACCCATCCAGCGGCAAGCAGGGGGCTTCGCCGACAAGCTCTGGTCCCGACAAACATGAGTTTGCGCAGGAGCATGATAAGATGCCAAGGAGAACGGTGCAGCGCCCAGTTTACTTTGTCAGTTCCCTTCTGCAGGGGCTAGATCAAGGTACTCTGGTGTGCAAAAGTTTCTTTTCGGCCTCCTCATGGCCTCGAGAAAGCTTCGCCATTACTTCCAAGCACATGAGATCACAGTCGTCACTTGCTTTCCGCTGAAGAGGATACTGCAAAATCCAGAAGCAACGGGCAGGATTGTCGAGTGGGCGCTGGAACTGTCAAGCTTTGGCCTCAAATTTGAGAGCACTTCAACTATCCAAAGCAGAGCATTGGCAGAGTTCATAGCAGAGTGGAAGCCAACCCCAAATGAAGAAATTCCAGAAACGAGCATCCCCGTCAAAGAGGCAAGCAAAGAGTGGCTGATGTACTTTGATGGTGCCTTCTCGTTGCAAGGCGCCGGTGCAGGCGTGCTGCTTGTCGCACCCATCGAAGAGCACCTCAAGTACGTAGTCCAGATGCACTTTCCCAAAGAGCAAGCAACCTACAATACTGCAGAGTATGAAGGATTGCTTGCCAGTCTCAGAATTGCAGCAGACCTTGGGATCAAGAAGCTTATTGTCAGGGGTGACTCACAGCTTGTCGTCCGACAAGTGAACAAGAACTACCAGAGTCCGTTGATGGAAGCGTATGTTGATGAAGTGAGGAAGCTAGAAGAGCACTTTGATGGCCTACAGATGGAGCATATCCCAAGAGCTCAGAATGGCATTGCTGATGGCTTGTCAAAGTGCGCCGCACTAAAGTTACCTGTGGAACCAGGGATCTTTGTGCTTAAGTTGACTCAACCATCCGTAACACCATCAACTGGACAAAGCAAGAAGAGGAAGTTGATTTCTGTTGACTACTTTCCGGCAGAGCTCCCCGAAGCCGCCGCCAAGAAAGTCCCCAAAATCAACACCAAGGATGCTGAGGGGCAGTCTGCTCCGGCAAGCCTTATGGTTTGTTCCGTTGAAGCAGACGCTCCCGACAAGTTTTGCTCCGGCAAGCTTGCCGGGGAACATCAAGCTCCGGCAGGGCCGCAAGTCCTTGCCGTAGAAGCGGATGTTCCCGCAGCAGCAGATATGCCTTTAGTCCTTGTTGTCGAGCCGCAAGCTCCAGCATGGGCACAGCAGATTGTCCATTTCCTTCAGACAGGAGAACTTCCCGAAGAACAAGAAGAAGCGGAAAGAGTAGCCCGGCAGTCAAGTATGTACCAGTTTGTTGATAGCATACTGTACAGAAGAAGACTCAACGGTGTGAAATTGAAGTGTATTCACCGGCAAGATGGACAAAAGCTGTTGGCGGAGATACATGGAGGCATATGTGGCCACCACATTGGTGCAAGAGCACTTGCTGGCAAAGCTTTCCGGCAAGGTTTCTTTTGGCCGACAGCCCTCCAGGATGCAACTGCACAAGTAACCAAGTGTGAAGCGTGCCAGTTCCACTCCAAACAGATACGCCAGCCAGCTCAAGCTCTCCAGACGATCCCTTTATCCTGGCCATTTTCGGTCTGGGGGTTCGATATCCTCGGCCCCATCCCCCGAGCTATCGGGGGCTTTGAATACTTGTACGTCGCAATCGACAAGTTCACAAAGTGGCCGGAAGTGCAGCCAGTGAGGAAGTTAACAGCACAGTCAGCAATCAAGTTCTTCAGGTCGATTGTTTGCCGTTTCGGGATCCCTAACAGGATCATCACCGACAACGCACACAATTTACGAGCCGCACCTTCATGCAGTACGTCCAAGACCTTAGCGCTAAGGTCTGCTTCGCTTTTGTTGCTCATCCGAGAACAACGGTCAAGCAGAGAGGGCAAATGCTGAAGTGCTGCGCGGGCTCAAGACCAGAACTTTTGACAGGCTGCACAAGTGCGGAAGGAACTGGATCGAGGAGCTGCCGGTGGTTCTTTGGTCGATCAGAACGACGCCAAATCGAGCCACTGGCCAGACACCTTTCACTCTAGTCTATGGAGCAGAGGCAGTTCTCCCAACGGAACTCGTATACGGATCACCTCGAGTGCTTGCTTATGATGAGCTTGAGCAAGAACAGCTGCGGCAAGACGACGCGCTGCTCCTTGAGGAAGATCGTCTTCAGGCTGCTGTACGAGCTGCTCGATACCAGCAAGCTTTGCGCCGCTATCATAGCCGCAAAGTTAAAGCCAGAAGCTTCGAGGAAGGCGACCTTGTTCTTCGGCGCGTTCAGTCCGCCAAGAATTCCAACAAGTTGACGCCGAAGTGGGAAGGCCCTTACCGGGTGAGATGAGTCACAAGGCCCGGCGCTATCCGCCTTGAGACCGAAGATGGCATTCCGGTGAGCAACTCCTGGAACATAGAACATCTTCTTAAGTTTTTCCCGTAAGGCGCGGTTGTCGGAACCCTTTCCGGCAACCACCTTTTGTACAAGTCTTGTCGCTGTTGCATGTAATCCTTTGTATAAAGCCGGGCGCAGATCCCGTGCATAAGTAAAACCCCATGTGCTCAGCACAATTTGTCCATTTCATGCGTTAGTTCCTTTCTTGCATACGATTATCTGACACTTTGTGCAGCACCTACATCCGGTAAGCAGTAACAAGCCGAAGAGCTCCATATTATTATTTTCTCTTCTTTCTTTTTCTTTTAAAGGAGAAGAAGGTTCTCTCGCACACAAGTTTGCCGGGGGGAAGGAGAAGATTATGGTATGGGCCAGGCGTCGTTCAAGCAAAGACTTGCCTTACCGGGAAGCAAATGACAGAAAAGCTAAGTTGCCAAAGTTTGAGCAATCACTTTTTAAATTTTTGAGTTATCTTCCTCGAACGACCCTGCTTTGTATGGAAAACCTGTGCACGGAGGAAACAACTCGTGGCTAGTTGCGCCCTTACTTTGTTTCGAGTCCACTCAACAGCTTAAGCGTGCTGCATCTAGTCGCGACTAGGTTTCTTGTCGGAAGCAGCGCCGCCAGCAGGCTGCTGAAGTTCCGCACTCAGCGCTCGCGGCTCGGGCGCCTGCGCGGACAAGTTCCCTAGAAGCATAGGGTAAAAACATACAAAGCAAGGAATCTAGTAGAGGAAATAACATAGCAATTGATAACAGAAATAAAGTTATATTACAAGATAACTTGCCGCAGCTCTAACAGACTGTTTTCATAACATGATTGGCAGCGACAAGGGAAAAGAAGAAATGGGCGGCCTAATCTACGCGTCCGCCCTCGACTCTCTTGATCTCGCTCACCTTGTCCACAATGGGTCCGAACAGGGCCTTGAGTGCGTCCAGATCGGTGTCAGGTGGCAAGGACCTGAGGACGTTGGTGAAGCTGAGGCCTGGGTTGCGGAAGGCCACCTTCATCAGCACCTTCTGGAGAACCCCGGCGCAGACTTTGCGCGACTCGTCGGCCAGCTGCTTCGGGATCCTCTCCCGGAGCCGCTGGAATGCCGTCGCCACGCCCTTGAAGAACAGGCTGAGCTTGGCGCTGGGTTGAAGACTCTCGTCGGAAGGATACCCAAAGTCTTCCATCCCCAGCTACGCCAGCTCCTCGTTGATGACTGCGGCAGTGTTCACCAGACCCTCGGTCCAGTGCTCCACAGTGTCTCTGAACGAGTTCTGGGTGACTGCAATGCTCTCTAGCAGCGCCGCGTCAGCCTTGACCTTCTCCGACAAGGTCTTCTCCTGCTCCTTGCGGCCTCCAGTGTCTGCGTCAGCGTGGCCAGCTTCAGCTCCAGGTCTGCTTTGGAATCCTTGGCGGCGCTGAGCTCCTTGCCCCTCTCAGCGAGAAGGCCTTGCAGCTCACCGTGAGCGGCAGCATCCTTCTCGCGCTCACGCTTGAGCGCGGCAAGCTCCTCGCCGCTCTTCCCAATGTCGGCCTCCAGCTGCGCCACCTTCTCCTCTAGCTCTTTCTTGGCGGCCTCTGCAGTTGCCACGGCGTCCTTTGCCTCCTTGAGCACCCCGCCAAGTGCTCGCTCACGCTTGGCGAGCTCTTCCACGTAGCTGTCGAGGTGGGCCTTCCGCTGCACTAGTTCGCCTTCCCGCGCGGACTGCTTCTCGGCGGCCAGCCTTTGCTCCTCCTCAGCTTCGGCCTTCTTGAGAAGGAAGGCCGTGCGCTCCTCATCGAGTCGCTCCCGCTCCCGCGCCAGAGACCGGAGAGCTTCTTGATTTTGGCCCCGGAGCTCCTCCGCGCGCTTCTCCATGTCCACTCCCGCCTTCGCGACAAGCGCTTCCTGGGAAGCCAGCTTGGCTTGCCGGGTGCGGTAGAGTGACAGCAGCTTCCGCAGGAGCTGCTCCTCCTCAGGCTCGCCACTGCTGCTGCCGGGCGCGTCAACCAATGACAGTCCAGCAGAGGCGAGCACCTCCCCGTCAAAAGTCTCCCCCTCGACCGGCACCCTGGAGCTCGACGCCCATGGTAGCTTGATGAAGATGTCGTCGCCGGCCTTCAAATAGGTGCTGGACTGGGGCTCCTCGGAACCCGGCTCCGCAGAAGCGGCAGAGGGATCGGCGGTCGGCGCAGCGCCTGGCGCTCCTGCGGCCTCAGGGTCGTCAATGCGATCGCCCGACCCCTCACCGGCTTCCGCAGCAGCAGCCCCGGCGGCCTCCTCGTCGGCGGTCACATCAGCACCGGCACCTTCCTCGCCGGCGCCCTCTGTCTCCATTGGCTCAGCCGTAGATGGGTCTGAAGAATGAAGAAGGGAGGAAAATCAATCAAAAATCCAAGAAAGGAAAAACAGAAGAAACAGAACCCAAGGGAAAGTTTCTGGGCAAGTCGATTACCTGCGCCAAGATCTTCAGTTGCGGCCTCGGTCGCAGCAGGATCAGCAGTGCCGTCCCTTGCCGGGGAGTCCCCCCTTGCCGGAGAGCGCTCCCTTGCCGGGGACTCCTCCCTTGGCGGCGCAGTCGAAGCAGGTGGCACTTCAGGACCGGCCTCCGGGCGCTCCTGATGAGGCTACTCTGCTCCTGCACAAGTCAACAAGCAAGATATCAACAAAGGAAAAAGCACTCAAGCGCGCCCGGTAGCATAAGGTTAAACTATGAACTTACGCTGGGGGCTGCGCTGGGGGCTGCTTTGAGGAGTGATTGCCGGGTCCGTCAAGGTGATCTTGGACCAACCCCCTATTGACAAAGTGGGGTCATCTTCGATGACGATCACCGTGGCTTTGGCCCTCTTCGCTGCTCTCTGGGCCAGCGTCCTGAAAAGAAAGGAGTCCAGATTGGAGCAAGTCAGATACAAGATATAAACAACGAGATTGAAGAACTACAAGAGCACCAAAGAAACTCACTCTTCTTCCTCCTCGTCGGAGCTGAGCGCGGAAAGATCGAAGTCCGGCCCTCCTCCGGTGCGGCGAGGTGGAGGAGTAGGATCCCTTGCCCGCTTGGAGGGGGCAGTGGCGGTGGCCCAGGAAGATCCCCCTCCAGTTGCCGCTGTTGCGTGAGGCGCTCCCGCGGCAACATTGCTTGCCGCTGTAGAGCGCGTCGCGCGGCTCGGTGGCTGTGGAGCCGGCTGCTGCCCCGCTGCGTCCCCGGCCCTGCGAAGGAGCCTCCTTGGCGGGGCCGGGGGCTCCGCCTGCGGCATGTTCTCTGAAGGCTCAGCCTCCTCCTCGCCTGCCTTGCTCGGCTCGGCTTCGGAACTGGCAGGCTCCTCCTCGCCCATGAACTCCGTGCGCTCGGCAAGGTTTGCCGCCTCTGCAGCCTCCGCCTCCTCCACAGTAAACCCAAACACACCCGTAGCAGCTGCGGCCGCAGCCTCTTCCGCCCTAGTAGCGATGAGCTGCAGCTCCTCGTCGGTGGTGTCACGGGTGAGGCTCTTCTGCTCGTCAGTGCGGACCGGCAGTTCCTCCAAGGTGTCGAAGAACGCTCGCACAACGTCATCCGCAGGCTCTTGCCAAGTTGGGACGATGCCGTGTGAATCGCACAACGACATCATGGCGCGGATCCGGTCAAGCAAGGAGTTATTGCACAAAGGAACTAGGCCCCTCGGCAATGTGAATGGGTGTTGGGGGTCGCGTTTGAATAATTCCAAGAGCATTGCATCCAACTCCAAGACGGTGAAGTTGTAGTTGAGGCCCGGTCGCAGCCTCATGATGTCCGCCGAATTCTTGAATTCCCAGGCGGGCCTCCCCCTCTCCTGCAGGGGGGCAATGCGGCGGCGGAGGAAATCTGCCCCGACAGCACCTACGGTGAGCCCAGCAAGCCTGAGGCGAAGAATCCTAGTGATGGCGATCTTCAGCCTCTCGTCTTCCGGGGCCACGTTGCTCCAGTCATTGCCGCGCACTATTGGAGTTTGGCGCACGGCAGTGAAGGTCTGCGGATTCTCCTCGACGATCCAGCACCACTCCGCTCTCCACTCCTCCCACTTGCTGCGGAGCTCACCATCCAAGTACGCCTCCTTCTTGCCGACTCTCGAGACCCAGGCAATCCCTCCGGCAAGCGGCTCTCCTCTCTCTACCCGAGGAATGAAGTAGTGGCGGAAAAGGGCAACACTAGGGTGGACTCCGACAAAGTTTTCGCACAAGTGTGCGAAAACTGCCATGTTCAGGACAGCATTGGGGGTGAAGTCAAGGAGGCGGAAGCCATATGTGTTCATAATGTCACAGAAGAACTCCAAGAAGGGCAGGCAGAGCCCGCAATAGAAGAATAGCGGGAAGAACGGGTACCCATTTGGAGCCAACTCCGAGGCAGCGGCCGGGAGTACCCTCGTGCGCGGATGCGCACGCGTCTCTGTCGCCCAAAAGAGGTAGAAGTACTCCCTCAGCTCCTGCACGCCGAGCTGGGGGGTGAAGATGGCCCGCTCCTTCCGCAACGCCGCGAGCCGCTGCGCCTCGGCCGACTTCACACCCTTTCCCTTGTCGGCTTTCGGGCCCATGGCGGAGGTGGTGAGGGAGGTCGACGGCGTGGAGATGCTGATGACAATGGGAGGGGCGGAGCGCTGCTCTCTCGGCTTCGAGGAGAAGGGGGGAGCGGCGGAGTTTGTGAAGAAGGAGTAGTAGCAACCAGCGGGGGGAAACGAACTGCCCCTGTTTCCTCTGCTTATAAAGAGGGACGGGGCGGACGTTTCGCCCTTCCTAATAAATAACCACCCACGATCTCCCCCACGATGCCGCATTCAACGCGTGCCGTTATGGGGGAGCGCGGTGGATACGGAGCGAGATTTGGTGTAGCCCAGCCCGCGTGTGCCCGTGCCCTGTCTTGGGCCTGGCCCAACAGCGCTCGGCACCGTGTCTGGCCCAGGCCCGGGGGCTCCTGTCGGTGTACTAGAATAGGGGTACCCTAGTACCCCGAACTTGTGCACGGGCAGTTGCAACACTCCGCGGCAAAGGCTTGCCGGGCGAATGCCAAAGACCCTCCAAGGTTCCCTTGGAGCCATTCAAGAACAAAGTATTTAAGCTCAGGATACAAGTCCCCGGCAAGAGGAGCTTGCCGGGAAGGCCAACCGAGGCACTCTAAGGAACTTGCCGCGACGCGCCACGCGCTCCGACAAGGCAACAAGGCCCCGGCAAGAGGAGCTTGCCGGGAAGACTAAACAAGGTACCTCAAAGCCCGGTGAGCGACAAGCCTCCGGGCCCAACAAGATAGCAGCAGCGGCAAGGCGCTTGCCGCGGCAGGCGGCCACTCTGCGCCCACGCTCCAGCGCATCCACCAACGTGTCACTCTGGGGGCCTCTCCGGGCGTGCGTGGCGGGAGGCTGCGCAGCCAGCAGTGCGCAGTGGCATGAGAAGCTGACAAGATCGCCATCGTGGCGAACGGTGGCGCCCCTAACGGTCCTTTTCTGCACTGTTCGGGCGACTCAGACAGGCATTTAATGCCCTTGTCCCCTGCCGTCAGAGTTAGGTAGGGTGCACTGTACAAGCAACTGTATCACCTACCTCGCTTTTTACGTTTGTGCCCTTCTCTGCGTTGCCACCTGTCGGTGACCCCTTTAGCGTATAAAAGAAGGCCCATGCGCAACATAGAGGGGGTTGGAAGGTTCGGGCAGTTTGCTTCGATTCATTCGTAGCCCAGAAAACATCATACTCTCTCGCTCGAGAGCAAGAACCCCAGATAATACAACCAGACAAGCAGCAGTAGGAGTGTTATCTCTCCGGAGAGCTCCGAAGCTGGGTAAACCGCTCGTGTGCTTCACCTCGATCTGCTCTTCGTGTGACCTCCGCCCCCGCCGAACCGAAAGGGGCCCGGTCCGCCGGCCCCATAGGTGTTCATGGATCAGTTTCCCCAACAAGAGGTCAAATAAGTTTAAGAAAATGAAGTGCCCGTGTAACAGATGAGTTCTCGTCCGAAACCCTGATACTCTGAAAGAGATTGCCCAGTTTGTACACGAAGTTCGTCTAGTTTTTGCCGTAATCCTCTCTACTCTTTTTCACATGCCATGTGGGTGAAATGATGACACCATGCCAAGTTTCAATCTTGTCAGTGTTCATTTTGTAGTGATTTTCAATTTCACGGTCATTTAGCTCTTTAAACAAATCGGTAAATGACTGAAAAATAGCAAATGATGTCAGAACGTGTTGAAAATTGATGACCTCGCTTTCTATGGTTCATACGGAGCGCAAAAAAAGCAGGAGTTCAAATAAGTTTAAAAAAATGAAGTGCCCGTGTAACCGATGAGTTCTCGTCCGAAACCCTGATACTCAGAAAGAGATTGTCCAGTATGTACACGAAAGGAGTCCAGTTTTTTCCATAACCCTCTCTACTATTTTGCACATGCCATGTGGGTGAAATGATGATACCATGCCAAGTTTCAACATTTTCAGAGTTCATTTTGTAGTGATTTTAAATTTCACTGTCATTTAGCTCTCGAAATAAATCGGTACATGACTGAAAATAGCAAATGATGTTAGAAAGTGTTGAAAATTGATGACGTCGCTTTGAATGGTGCATACGGAACGCAAAAAGTCTGGAGTTCAAATAATTTTAAAAAATGAAGTGCCCGTGTAACAGATGAGTTCTCGTCCGAAGCCCTGATACTCCGAAAGAGATTGTCCAGTTTGTACACGAAGTGCGTCCAGTTTTGGCCGTAATCCTCTCTACTATTTTGCACATGCCATGTGGGTGAAATTATGATACCATGCTAAGTTTCAACATTTTCAGAGTTCATTTTGTAGTGATTTTAAATTTCACGGTCATATAGCTCTCTAAATAAATCGGTAAATGACTGAAAGTAACAAATGATGTTAGAAAGTGATGAAAATTGATGACGTCGCTTTGAATGGTGCATACGGAATGCAAAAAAGTCTAGAGGTCAAATAAGTTTAAGAAAATGAAGTGCCCGTGTAACAGATGAGTTCTCGTCCGAAACCCTGATACTCCGAAAGAGATTGCCCAGTTTGTACACGAAGTTCGTCTAGTTTTTGCCGTAACCCTCTCTACTCTTTTTCACATGCCATGTGGGTGAAATCATGACACCATGCCAAGTTTCAACCTTGTCAGAGTTCATTTTGTAGTGATTTTCAATTTCACGGTCATTAAGCTCTTTAAACAAATCGGTAAATGACTGAAAAATAGCAAATGATGTCAGAACGTGTTGAAAATTGATGACCTCGCTTTCAATGGTTCAGACGGAACGCAAAAAAGCAGGAGTTCAAATAAGTTTAAAAAAATGAAGTGCCCGTGTAACCGATGAGTTCTCGTCCGAAACCCTGATACTCAGAAAGAGATTGTCCAGTATGTACACGAAGCGCGTCCAGTCTTTTTCATAACCCTCTCTACTATTTTGCACATGCCATGTGGGTGAAATGATCATACCATGCAAAGTTTCAACATTTTCAGAGTTCATTTTGTAGTGATTTTCAATTTCACTGTCATTTAGCTCTCTAAACAAATCGGTAAATGACTGAAAATAGCAAATGATGTTAGAATGTGTTGAAAATTGATGACGTCGCATTGAATGGTGCATACGGAATGCAAAAAAAGTCTGGAGTTCAAATAAGTTTAAAAAAATGAATTGCCTGTGTAACCGATGAGTTCTCGTTCGAAACCGTGATACTCCGAAAGAGATTGTCCAGTTTGTACGCGAAGTGTGTCCAGTTTTTGCCTTAACCCTCTCTACTATTTTGCACATGCCATGTGGGTGAAATGATGATACCATGCCAAGTTTCAACTTTTTCAGAGTTAAATTTGTAGTGATTTTCAATTACACGATCATTTAGCTCTCTAAATAAATCGGTAAATGACTGAAAATAGCAAATGATGTTTGAAAGTGTTGAAAATTGATGACGTCGCTTTGAATGGTGCATACAGAACGCAAAAAAAGTCTGGAGTTCAAATAAGTTAAAAAAATGAAGTGCCCATGTAACAGATGAGTTCTCGTCCGAAACCCTGATACTCCGAAAGAGATTGTCCAGTTTGTTCACGAAGTGCGTCTAGTTTTGGCCGTAATCCTCTCTACCATTTTGCACATGCCATGTGGGTGAAATTATGATACCATGCTAAGTTTCAACATTTTCAGAGTTCATTTTGTAGTGATTTTCAATTTCACGGTCATATAGCTCTCTAAATAAATCGGTAAATGACTGAAAGTAGCAAATGATGTTAGAAAGTGTTGAAAATTTATGACGTTGCTTTGAATGGTGCATACGGAACGCAAAAAAAGTCTAGAGTTTAAAAATGAAGTGCCCGTGTACCAGATGAGTTCTCATCCGAAACCGTGATACTCCAAAAGAGATTTTCCAGTTTGTACACAAAGTGCGTCTAGTTTTTGCCGTAACCCTCTCTACTATTTTGCACATGCTATGTGGGTGAATGATGATACCATGCCAAGTTTCAACATTTTTAGAGTTCATTTTGTAGTGATTTTCAATTTCACTGTCATTTAGCTCTCTAAACAAATCGGTAAATGACTGAAAATAGCAAATGATGTTAGAATGTGTTGAAAATTGATGATGTCACTTTGAATGGTGCATACGGAACGCAAAAAAAGTCTGGAGTTCAAATTAGTTTAAAAAAATGAATTGCCTGTGTAACCGATGAGTTCTCGTTTGAAACCGTGATACTCCGAAAGAGATTGGCCAGTTTGTACACGAAGTGTGTCCAGTTTTTGCCTTAACCCTCTCTACTATTTTGCACATGCCATGTGGGTGAAATGATGATACCATGCCAAGTTTCAACTTTTTCAGAGTTAAATTTGTAGTGATTTTCAATTACACGGTCATTTAGCTCTCTAAATAAATCGGTAAATGACTGAAAATAGCAAATGATGTCAGAACGTGTTGAAAATGAAGTGCCCGTGTTACCGATGAGTTCTCGTCTGAAACCCTGATACTCTGAAAGAGATTGTCCAGTTTGTACATGAAGTGTGTCCAGTTTGGCCGTAATCCTCGACTCTTTTGCACATGCCATGTGGGTGAAATGATGATACCATGGCAAGTTTCTATCTTTTCAGAGTTCATTTTGAAGTGATTTTCAATTTCACGGTCATTTAGCTATCTAAACAAATCGGTAAATGACTGAAAATAGCAAATGATGTTAGAAAGTGTTGAAAATTTATGACGTTGCTTTGAATGGTGCATAGGAACACAAAAAATTCTGGAGGTCAAATAAGTTTAAAAAAATGAAGTGCCCGTGTAACAGATGAGTTCTTGTCCGAAACCCTGATACTCCGCAAGAGATTGCCCAGTTTGTACGCGAAGTGCGTCCAGTTTTTGCCGTAACCCTCTCTACTCTTTTCCACATGCCATGTGGGTGAAATGATGATACTATGCCAAGTTTCAACCTTTTTAGAGTTCATTTTGTAGTGATTTTCAATTTCACGGACATTTAGCTCTCTAAACAAATAGGTAAATGACTGAAAAATAGCAAATGATGTCAGAACGTGTTGAAAATTGATGACCTCGCTTTGAATGGTGCATACGGAACGCAAAAAAAGTCTGGAGTTCAAATAAGTTAAAAAAATGATGTGCCCGTGTAACAGATGAGTTCTCGTCCGAAACCCTGATACTCCGAAAGAGATTGTCCAGTTTGTTCACGAAGTGCGTCTAGTTTTGGCCGTAATCCTCTCTACCATTTTGCACATGCCATGTGGGTGAAATTATGATACCATGCTAAGTTTCAACATTTTCAGAGTTCATTTTGTAGTGATTTTCAATTTCACGGTCATATAGCTCTCTAAATAAATCGGTAAATGACTGAAAGTAGCAAATGATGTTAGAAAGTGTTGAAAATTTATGACGTTGCTTTGAATGGTGCATACGGAACGCAAAAAAAGTCTAGAGTTTAAAAA
>NC_041384.1:294166669-294170202 GCF_002162155.2 Triticum dicoccoides
AAATTATGATACCATGCTAAGTTTCAACATTTTCAGAGTTCATTTTGTAGTGATTTTCAATTTCACGGTCATATAGCTCTCTAAATAAATCGGTAAATGACTGAAAGTAGCAAATGATGTTAGAAAGTGTTGAAAATTTATGACGTTGCTTTGAATGGTGCATACGGAACGCAAAAAAAGTCTGGAGTTTAAAAATGAAGTGCCCGTGTAACAGATGAGTTCTCATCCGAAACCCTGATACTCCAAAAGAGATTTTCCAGTTTGTACACGAAGTGCGTCTAGTTTTTGCCGTAACCCTCTCTACTATTTTGCACATGCTATGTGGGTGAATGATGATACCATGCCAAGTTTCAACATTTTTAGAGTTCATTTTGTAGTGATTTTCAATTTCACTGTCATTTAGCTCTGTAAACAAATCGGTAAATGACTGAAAATAGCAAATGATGTTAGAATGTGTTGAAAATTGATGACGTCACTTTGAATGGTGCATACGGAACGCAAAAAAGTCTGGAGTTTAAATAAGTTTAAAAATATGAATTGCCTGTGTAACCGATGAGTTCTCGTTCGAAACCGTGATACTTCGAAAGAGATTGTCCAGTTTTTGCCTTAACCCTCTCTACTATTTTGCACATGCCATGTGGGTGAAATGATGATACCATGCCAAGTTTCAACTTTTTCAGAGTTAAATTTGTAGTGATTTTCAATTGCACGGTCATTTAGCTCTCTAAATAAATCGGTAAATGACTGAAAATAGCAAATGATGTTTGAAAGTGTTGAAAATTGATGACGTCGCTTTGAATGGTGCATATGGAACGCAAAAAAAGTCTGGAGTTCAAATAAGTTAAAAAAAATGAAGTGCCCGTGTAACAGATGAGTTCTCGTCCGAAACCCTGATACTCCGAAAGAGATTGTCCAGTTTGTACACGAAGTGCGTCCAGTTTTGGCCGTAATCCTCTCTACCAGTTTGCACATGCCATGTGGGTGAAATTATGATACCATGCTAAGTTTCAACATTTTTAGAGTTCATTTTGTAGTGATTTTCAATTTCACGGTCATATAGCTCTCTAAATAAATCGGTAAATGACTGAAAGTAGCAAATGATGTTAGAAAGTGTTGAAAATTTATGACGTTGCTTTGCATGGTGCATACGGAACGCAAAAAAAGTCTGGAGTTTAAAAAATGAAGTGCCCGTGTAACAGATGAGTTCTCATCCGAAACCCTGATACTCCAAAAGAGATTTTCCAGTTTGTACACGAAGTGCGTCTAGTTTTTGCCGTAACCCTCTCTACTATTTTGCACATGCTATGTGGGTGAATGATGATACCATGCCAAGTTTCAACATTTTCAGAGTTCATTTTGTAGTGATTTTCAATATCATTGTCATTTAGCTCTGTAAACAAATCGGTAAATGACTGAAAATAGCAAATGATGTTAGAATGTGTTGAAAATTGATGACGTCACTTTGAATGGTGCATACGGAACGCAAAAAAAGTCTGGAGTTCAAATAAGTTTAAAAAAATGAATTGCCTGTGTAACCATGAGTTCTCGTTCGAAACCGTGATACTCCGAAAGTGATTGTCCAGTTTTTGCTTTAACCCTCTCTACTATTTTGCACATGCCATGTGGGTGAAATGATGATACCATGCCAAGTTTCAACTTTTTCAGAGTTAAATTTGTAGTGATTTTCAATTACACGGTCATTTAGCTCTCTAAATAAATCGGTAAATGACTGAAAATAGCAAATGATGTTTGAAAGTGTTGAAAATTGATGACGTCGCTTTGAATGGTGCATACGGAACGCAAAAAAAGTCTGGAGTTCAAATAAGTTTAAAAAAATGAAGTCCCGTGTAACAGATGAGTTCTCGTCCGAAACCCTGATACTGCGAAAGAGATTGTCCAGTTTGTACACGAAGTGTGTCCAGTTTTGGCCGTAATCCTCTCTACCATTTTGCACATTCCATGTGGGTGAAATTATGATACCATGCTAAGTTTCAACATTTTCAGAGTTCATTTGGTAGTGATTTTCAATTTCACGGTCATATAGCTCTCTAAATAAATCGGTAAATGACTGAAAGTAGCAAATGATGTTAGAAAGTGTTGAAAATTTATGACGTTGCTTTGAATGGTGCATACGGAACGCAAAAAAAGTCTAGAGTTTAAAAAATGAAGTGCCTGTGTAACAGATGAGTTCTCATCCGAAACCCTGATACTCCAAAAGAGATTTTCCAGTTTGTACACGAAGTGCGTCTAGATTTTGCCGTAACCCTCTCTACTATTTTGCACATGCTACGTGGGTGAATGATGATACCATGCCAAGTTTCAACATTTTCAGAGTTCATTTTGTAGTGATTTTCAATTTCATGGTCATTTAGCTCTTTAAACAAATCGGTAAATCACTGAAAAATAGCAAATCATGTTAGAAAGTGTTCAAAATTGATGAGGTCTCTTTAAATGGTGCATAGGAACGCAAAAACAATGTTTGGAGTTCAAATAAGTTTAAAAAAATGAAGTGCCCGTGTAACAGATGAGTTCTCGTCCGAAACCCTGATACTCCTAAAGAGATTGTCTAGTTTGTACACGAAGTGCGTCTGGTTTTTGCCGTAACCCTCTCTACTCTTTTTCACATGCCATGTGGGTGAAATTATGATACCATGCCAAGTTTCAACCTTTTCAGAGTTCATTTTGTAGTGATTTTCAATTTCACGGTCATTTAGCTCTCTAAACAAATCAGTAAATGACTGAAAAATAGCAAATGTTGTTAGAAAGTGTTGAAAATTGATGACATCTCTTTGAATGGTGCATACAGAACGCAAAAAAAGTCTGGAGTTCAAATATGTTTAAAAATATCAATTGCCAGTGTAACCGATGAGTTCTCGTTCGAAACCGTGATACTCCGAAAGAGATTGTCCAGTTTTTGCCTTAACCCTCTCTACTATTTTGCACATGCCATGTGGGTGAAATGATGATACCATGCCAAGTTTCAACTTTTTCAGAGTTAAATTTGTAGTGATTTTCAATTGCATGGTCATTTAGCTCTCTAAATAAATCGGTAAATGACTGAAAATAGCAAATGATGTTTGAAAGTGTTGAAAATTGATGACGTCGCTTTGAATGGTGCATACGGAACGCAAAAAAAGTCTGGAGTTCAAATAAGTTAAAAAAATGAAGTGCCCGTGTAACAGATGAGTTCTCGTCCGAAACCCTGATACTCCGAAAGAGATTGTCCAGTTTGTACACGAAGTGCGTCCAGTTTTGGCCGTAATCCTCTCTACCATTTTGCACATGCCATGTGGGTGAAATTATGATACCATGCTAAGTTTCAACATTTTCAGAGTTCATTTTGTAGTGATTTTCAATTTCACGGTCATATAGCTCTCTAAATAAATCGGTAAATGACTGAAAGTAGCAAATGATGTTAGAAAGTGTTGAAAATTTATGACGTTGCTTTGAATGGTGCATACGGAACGCAAAAAAAGTCTAGAGTTTAAAAAATGAAGTGCCTGTGTAACAGATGAGTTCTCATCCGAAACCCT
>NC_041384.1:294170506-294183582 GCF_002162155.2 Triticum dicoccoides
AGATTTTGCCGTAACCCTCTCTACTATTTTGCACATGCTACGTGGGTGAATGATGATACCATGCCAAGTTTCAACATTTTCAGAGTTCATTTTGTAGTGATTTTCAATTTCATGGTCATTTAGCTCTTTAAACAAATCGGTAAATCACTGAAAAATAGCAAATCATGTTAGAAAGTGTTCAAAATTGATGACGTCTCTTTAAATGGTGCATAGGAACACAAAAACAATGTTTGGAGTTCAAAAAAGTTTAAAAAAAATGAAGTGCCCGTGTAACAGACGAGTTCTCGTCCGAAACCCTGATACTCCTAAAGAGATTGTCTAGTTTGTACACGAAGTGCGTCCGGTTTTTGCCGTAACCCTCTCTACTCATTTTCACATGCCATGTGGGTGAAATTATGATACCATGCCAAGTTTCAACCTTTTCAGAGTTCATTTTGTAGTGATTTTCAAATTCACGGTCATTTAGCTCTCTAAACAAATCGGTAAATGACTGAAAAATAGCAAATGATGTCAGAACGTGTTGAAAATTGATGACCTCGCTTTGAATGGTGCATACAGAATGCAAAAAAAGTCTGGAGTTCAAATAAGTTTAAAAAATGAAGTGCCCGTGTAACCGATGAGTTCTTGTTCGAAACCCTGATACTCCGAAAGAGATTGTCCAGTTTGTAAACGAAGTTAGTTCAGTTTTTTCCTTAACCCTCTCTACTATTTTGCACATGCCATGTGGGTGAAATGATGATACCATGCCAAGTTTCAACTTTTTCATAGTTAATTTTGTAGTGATTTTCAATTTCATGGTCATTTAGCTCTCTAAATAAATCGGTAAATGACTGAAAAATAGCAAATGATGTTAAAAAGTGTTGAAAATTGATGACATCGCTTTGAATGGTGCATATGGAACGCAAAAAGTCTGGAGTTCAAATAAGTTTGAAAAATGAAGTGCCCGTGTAACAGATTAGTTCTCGTCCGAAACCCTGATACTCCGAAAGAGATTTTCCAATTTGTACACGAAGTGCGTCCAGTTTTTTCCGTAACCCTCTCTACTATTTTGCACATGCTATGTGGGTGAATGATGATACCATGCCAAGTTTCAACATTTTCAGAGTCCATTTTGCAGTGATTTTCAATTTCACGGTCATTTCGCTCTCTAAACAAATCGGTAAATGACTGAAAAATAGCAAATGATGTCAGAACGTGTTGAAAATTGATGACCTCGCTTTGAATGGTGCATAGGAAGGCAAAAAAATGTCTGGAGTTTAAATAAGTTTAAAAAAATGAAGTGTCGTGTAACAGATGAGTTCTCGTCCGAAACCCTAATTCTCCGAAAGAGATTGTCCAGTTTGTACACGAAGAGTGTCTAGTTTTTGCCGTAACCCTCTACTCTTTTGCACATGCCATGTGGGTGAAATGATCATACCATGCCAAGTTTCAACCTTTTAAGAGTTCATTTTGTAGTGATTTTCAATTTCACGGTCATTTAGCTCTCTAAACAAATCAGTAAATGACTGAAAATAGCAAATCATGTTAAAAAGTGTTGAAAATTTATGACGTCGCTTTGAATGCTGCATAGGAACGCAAAAAAAGTCTGGTAGAACAAATTTTTTTGAGTCTTAGGATTATATATATCGGAGAGTAGGATTCTTTTTACTCCTCAGTACCTTCGTCGCTCTAGTGAGGCCTCCTGACGTAGAAGTTTTGACTTCCCACTCCTCAAATTTCACGAATTTTTTTAGGATCACGCTGGTATCTTGGAATCGTTTCGATAGTGTTTTGATGAGAACATTGTTCTTGGTGCCTCCTGACATTTAGGGGTTGTGGCAGTGTCCCACGGAGATGAGCTCCAAGGTATTGTTGTCACAATTTTATGGTTGCAGTTCTGGAATTCCTGAGTTCGCCGACATTGAAAATATCTTTTATGCAATTGTTGGTGAGATAACCTCGACGCCACCCAGTACTGGGCGGGAGTTCGAGAGTATTGCCATAACTCGTATAACGGATGCTTTTCGTAGGTTGAGGTACATGATTTCCGAAGTTTTCTTGGTTATGTGTTGAAGGATGGATACAGCTGGATGTAGGAATTGTTAGTTTGGGTGAGATATTATGCTTCCCCTGTATCCCCAACACCTGATTGCATAACCAGAAAGTTTCGGAAGTTTCATAGTTGGGAATTCAAGTAGCTCTAGTATTTCTTCCCGCAAATATTTGGTTCGTGATTAGGTAATCCTTACCACTTATTTGTTCATATTCGTACCTTGTTGCTTTATTTCATCTACCTTTATCTAAGTGGCTTCTCAACCTAATGGACGTGTGACGATTTACTTTGGAATTCATTCATTCATCCTTGTTCGAATGTTTATTGTGAAGGCTGCATGTTGCAATTTCGATCAATTGATTTAGCTTGCCTATCTTCCTTTCAAAATTCTAACCGATGTTGCCCTGTTCAGGATGACTCCTCCAACGCGCCAGAATCCGGACCGCAATGATGGGGATCAGTCGAACCCTCTGCCACCACCTCCACCTCCGGAGGCATGGCAAGCTGTCATGGCAGCCACCAACTCCAACACTCAGATGCTTTTGCAACTCTTGCAAGAGCGCAACCAATGGCAAGGCAACCAAGGAAATCAAGGCCAAGGCAACAATCCACCTCAGTTTGCTACCCTCAACCAGTTCCTCGCAAACCAGCCGAAGTCCTTCAACAACTGTATCGAGGCCACAGATGCCGACGATTGGCTTGTGGACATTTGCATGCATTTTGAATGTAGCAATGTCAGGCCTGAGGACTTTGTCAAGTTTGCTTCATTTCAACTCAAGGACCAAGCTGCTGAGTGGTTTCAACAGTACAGAGATTCTAGAGGAGGTCGTGTGATTACCTAGGATGATTTCTGCCAAGACTTGAAAGCTCTTCACATCCCAGCAAGTGTGGCTGAGAGCAAGCGTGAGGAGTTCCGCAATATCAAGCAAGGCAGCATGTCCGTGTACCAATACAATATCCAGTTTCAGAAACTTTCTCGCTTCGCTAAACAAGACGTTCCTGATGAGAAGAGTATGATCTATCAATTCAGAGGTGGCCTCAGAGAAGATCTGCCGTTAGCTCTCGTGCTTCTTGAGCCGACTAAGTTTGGTCAATTCTATAACATGGCACTAAAGCAAGAAGCTGCTCAGCTCAAGTGTGATGCATCTAAGAAGATAGTCAGGGATGCAGTTCAGCCTCCTCCTCCGTTTCGTCAGCCCTACCAGTAAAAGAGCAAATGTGGCAATGGATCTTCCCACCCACCCATCCCAGGCTATCAAAACAAAGCTCAGTCTCAAACTCCAAGGTCAAGTGCTCCTTATCATCGTCCGCTCTCAGAGGTTACTTGCAACAAGTGTCAGTAGAAAGGGCAGTATGAAAACAAGTGCTTCAACCAAAGGCACCTTCTGCCTCCTCCTCCTGTGAGATCTTCCAGCAATGCAGTGGTCAAGCATAATACCAAGTTTGCAAAGGTGAACATGATGAACGCAGCTCAGGCAGAGGATTCTTCAGAAGTGATCATGGGTAATCTTCCTGTTAATGACTTTCCTGCAAAAGATCTTTTTGACACTGGTGCGTCGCTTAGTTTCATCTCAAGACCATTTGCATCTAAGCATGAGTTGGCTTTCCAAGTTTTGCCTAGACCGTTATCAGTTGTCTCTCCGGGTAAATGCATGAACACAAACTCCATGGTTCGTGTTGGGGATATAACTACCAGGTATGACCCGCCCAGGAGGGGGCCGGGTCAATAGGAATGGCGGGTTAACTAAAGGAAGCCCGAAGAATATACAAGGTAACGGTATATGATAAGGTTGTAGTAGGCCGAAGCCCAGAGGCGGCTTAAGGCCCATGAGTATAAACCGCCATGTATGATAAGACTTGTAAATTAAGGCGTGTAAAAGACGTCACCGATCCGGACACATTGTATGAGCCGGCCGAGACTGTGTAGGCCGCAGGGCGTCAACCCATGTATATAAGGGAATGACCTGGCGGCGGCTTAGGGCAAGAAACAACAGATCGAGAGCCAAGCTGGCATATTTCGCTCCTTGGTCATCGAAACCTAGCAATACCACAACAACTGGACTAGGCTTTACCTTCAGCGCAAGGGGCCGAACCAGTATAAACCTCTCGTGTCCTTTGTCCCAATTAACCCCTTTGAGCTTCCTAGTTGCGATGGCTCCATGACTAAGTCCATTCACTAGGACATCTGCCATGACAATTCCACAACAGTTGGCGCCCACCGTGGGGCCAACGCACGGTGGATTTGAGTTCTTGAAGGGCAGCTTCAAAGGGCTCAAGGGATAAGCTGTGGGCCGGATGACCAAGAGTCGTCGTGGCAAGCTCTACATCGACGATGCAGGCTAGGGCCCCGTGGCCGGCTCAATCGAGTACGGGTATCGGGTCCCCTTCGGCGGAATCCACATCTTCATCTGCCGGATCAGCGAGCCGGGTCCTGAGCCGGACGTCTGCACCGACCTCACCGAAACGGCTCAGCGTGCGAGACCCGCCCTAGATCAACCGGCCGTAAGGCGTGCCTTCATAGGTTGCATCCATGGAGGGGAGCTTTCTAGAGGATCTGTGGTTGGCGGCAAGACGGTTGTCCGCTCTGACGGCGAGTCGTCCATAGGTGAGACGGATTCATTGTATCAACTACAAGATGGCGGGCTTGCGGGTTGTTCCGATGGCACCAGTATTCCGGACCCCTCTGAGCCGCCGAATCGAGCCGAGGTATACATAGCTGGCACTCAACCTGGTCATAATTCTACATCCACGGCGGCGGTAACCACCGGATGACGACTTTGTTGACCGTCGTGGTTGAGCCGACAGATAAGGCTCAGCATGATGTAGAGGTGGCACGGTTACATGGGGAGGTAGCACAAGCTAAGGAGGATTTAGCAGTGGAGGAGGTAAGGATGGTCGCAGAGTGGGCGACTCTAGATGCTCGAGCTCAGCAGCTTCAAGTAGAGACTTTCTAGCTCTCAGTGGATCTAAACGCAACAAATGAGTTCATGAGGAGAAGCCACCAAAAGGCTCAATCACGTCTGCCTCTAACTTATGATCCTAGGAACCTCTTCCATACACCTGGGGCTAGTCCCAGTAACCTGTCGGAGGCAAGCCAGATCAGAACACCCGGGACTGGGGCGTCGGTTCAACCGCCGGCCATGGAACCCCCCCGTGCGAATACCGCTCCGCCTCATTACACACCAATACCACCGGGTCACTTTTCTAACCCTTTGGAGAATCTTATTGCTGCATCGGCTAGTTTGGCGGCTCCCCCGATGGAAGCCGACTCTCCAACAGTGATTGAAACATGAAGGGTCGGAGAACTTCTTCAGACAGCTATGGCACAACAGGATGTATACTCTTATTGTCAAGACATAATCCATTCAACCCGTCGCCCAAGCCGGAGCCCGAGCTATAGCAGGCATATGAACTCAGCGGCCATGTCAAGCAACAGCCAACGCCGTAACCAACCACGCGGGCATAACCAGGCCCAGGGTCGAGCTCTTAACTTGGTGAAACAGGAGAGGATCCGTCAAGAGGCCGAGCGGGCGGTTCAACAGGCAGCTGAGCTGGCGGCACACCAAGCTTTTCCGGTTTATCCAGCGACTTCTATTGAAGCAGGCGTGGCCACAAGGACAGGAGGTGTCCCTTGTCTAGTGTCGGCTCTGCGTAATGAGTGCTTGCCAAAGGACTTTAAGGGGCCTCATAAGGTACCTAATTAAGCAGCTGACCTGCAGCCCGGAGCATGGATTGAAAGTCACGAGATGGCCATGGAGTTACTGGAGGTTAGTAGTGACGCAGCAATGGCTAAATACTTCACTATGATGTTGGATGGAACAGCTCACACTTGGTTGAAGGGGTTGCCACCCAACACCATCGGCTCATGAGCAGAGTTAAAAGCCCGGTTCATTCAGAGCTTCAAACATACTTGTAAGCAGCCCATGTCGATCATGGACTTGACTAATTGCAAGCAAGAGGAAGGCGAATCCATGACCCATTGGGTGCGCCGGGTCAAGGAAATAATACATTCATCTAATAAGATGGATGTCGGCTCCGCGGTCTTAATGTTGGAGAAAAATTGATGTTTTGAACCTCTGAAACAAAATCTGGGGCGGCTCAAGCATGATTGTAATGACATGGGCCAGCTGATGGCGGCTCTGGTCAAGTATGCCAATTCTGACAGTACCAAGGACCGCGCGTCTGACGAAGGGAAGACATGGAACGGAAAGAAGAACAGCAACGGCAAAGGTCACCAGCACAACCCGGTGAATCAAGGAGGTAATAAACGTAGGGCCAATGGTAGTCTAGAGTTTGTGGCTAACACTAATGCACAGGGCAACAATGAACGGCGCAAGGGGAGGCCACCTTCTCGCTCTAGCTGGTCAGGTCCCACCCTTGAGCAGCTGCTAAATAAACCTTATCCAAGACACGGCACCCGGGAGAAGCCAGCTACCAATCTGTGGAAAGACTGTACAATCACGAAGGCTTTTAAGAATTCCAACATGTTTGATGGTAACCACGGACCGGGCGGCGGCTCAGGTGGTGGAGGCTTTCATGGACCGGGCGCCGGCTCAGGCGGTGGCGATTTTCACGGCCTGGGCCCTCAAGGCAGTCAGAGCGACTATAATCAGCAATCCGGCCAAGGTAATCAGCAGCAACAACAGTCCGGGTATCAGAGCAACCCAAAACAGTTGAATAGTGGACAGTAACACATATTCACCACCAGTTTGTGCAAAAGGGACCAAAAACTTCATAAGAGGGCTATAAATGTTGTTAAACCGGCAGTTCCATGTTATTTAAGATGGTCTGAGCAGCCTATCGTATGGAGTAGGGAAGACCACCCTCCCCGGGATGATAATCCGGGTCATCTGGATTTGGTGGTGGCACCTCAGGTTGGAGGATACAAATTCACTAAAGTACTCATGGACGGAGGCAGTAGCATCAACATCCTTTATTATGAGATGTTCCATCGCATGGGGTTGACTGACAAAAGTCTTAAAACGTCCAATACTGTTTTTCATGGAGTTGTGCCTGGTAAATCGGCATACCCAGTTGGTAGGATTGAGCTGGCAGTAGCCTTTGGAGATGAGTATGATTCTAGGGCTGAGAAGTTAACTTTTGAAGTTGTTAAAATCAGAAGCCTGTATCATGCTCTGTTTGGACGGCCGGCTAATGCCAAGTTCATGGCACGACCATGTTATGTTTATCTGCAACTCAAAATGCCGGGTTATAAGGGCACCATCACAGTGCATGGAAGCCGAAAGATAGCCCTGGAATCTGAAGAAGGTGATGTTGCTTACGACGAGTCTGTTTGTGCAACAGAGGAATTGAAGTTTTATATGGATAATGTTGACCCGACAGACATGACGTCTTTGAAGAAGCCAACTAAGGAGAATGAGACGGCGCTAAAATTTAAGTCAGCTGATGATACCAGAATGATTAATTTTGTGCCTGGCGACTCATCCAAACAGTTCATTATCAGTGCTAACTTGGATCCAAAATAGGAAGCGCCCTCATCGAGTTCATCCGTGAGAACCGGGACATCTTTGCATGGAATCCTTCTGACATGCTGGGTATCGGGGAAACTGATCCACGAACACCTATGGGGCCGGCGGACCAGGCCCCTTTCGGTTCGGCGGGGGGCGGAGATCGCACGAAGAGCAGATCGAGGCGAGGCACACGAGCAGTTTACCCAGCTTCGGAGCTCTCCGGAGAGATAACACTCCTACTGCTGCTTGTCTGGTTGTATTATGTTGTGTTCTTGCTCTAGAGAAAGAGCGTAGTGTTCTCTGGCGTACGAATGGATCGAACCGAACCCCGTCTACGTTGCGCATGGGCCTCCTTTTATACGCTAAAGGGGTCACCGACAGGTGGCAACGCAGAGAAGGGTACAAATGTAAAAAATGAGGTGGTTGGTACAGCTACTTGCACAGTGCACCCTACCTAACTCTGATGGCAGGGGACAAGGGCATTAAGTGTCCGTCTGAGTCGCCCAAACAGTGCAGAAAAGGACCGTTAGGGGCGCCACCATTCGCCATGATGGCGATCTTGTCAGCTTCGCATGCCACTGCGCACCGCCGGCTGCATAGCCTCCTGCCACGCCCGCTTGGAGAGGCCCCCAGGGCGACACGTTGGTGGATGCGCTGGAGCGTGGGCACAGAATGGCCGCCTGCCGCAGCAAGCGCCTTGCCGTTGCTGTTATCTTGTCGGGTCCGGAAGCTTGTCGCTCACCGAGCCTCGAGGTACCTTGGTTGGTCTTCCCGGCAAGCTCCTCTTGCCGGGGCCTTGTTGCCTTGCCGGAGCGCGTGGCGCGTCGCGGCAAGTTCCTTGGAGTGCCTTGGCTGGCCTTCCCGGCAAGCTCCTCTTGCCGGGGCCTTGTCTCCTGAGCTTAAATACTTTGTTCTTGAATGGCCCCAAGGGAACCATGGAGGATCTTGGCGTTCGCCCGGCAAGCCTTGCCACGGGGTGCTGCAACTGCCCGTGCACAAATTCGGGGTACTAGGGTACCCCTATTCTAGTACACCGCAGGAGCCCCCGGGCCTAGGCCAGACATGGTGCCGAGCGCTGTTGGGCCAGGCCCAAGACAGGGCACGGGCACACGCGGACTGGGCCACGCCGAATCTCGCTCCGTATCCACCGCGCTCTCCCCTAACGGCACGCGTTGAATGCGGCGTCGTGGGAGAGATCGTGGGTGGTTCTTTATTCGGAAGGGCGAAACGTCCGCCCCGTCCCTCTTTATGAGCAGAGGAAACAGGGGCAGTTCGTTCCCCCTCGCTGGTTGCTACTACTCCATCTTCACGAACCTCCGCCGCTCCCCCCTTCTTCCCGAAGCCAAGAGAGCAGCGCTCCGCCCCCCATTGCCACCAGCATCACCATGCCGTCGACCTCCCCCACCACCTCCGCCATGGCTCCGAAAGCCGACAAGGGAAAGGGCGTGAAGTCGGCCGAGGCGCAGCGGCTCGCGGTGCTGCGGAAGGACCGGGCGATCTTCTCCCCCCAGCTCGGCGTGCAGGAGCTGAGGGAGTACTTCTACCTCTTTTGGGCGACGGAGACGCGGGCGCATCCGCGCACGAGGCTACTCCCGGCCGCTGCTTCGGAACTAGCTCCAAATGGGTACCCATTCTTCGCGCTGTTCTTCTATTGCGGGCTCTGCCCGCCCTTCTCAGAGTTCTTCTGCGATATCATGAACACCTACGGCTTCCGCCTCCTTGACTTCACCCCCAACGCCGTTCTGACCATGGCAGTTTTCGCACATTTGTGCGAAAACTTTGTCGGAGTCCACCCCAGTGTTGCCCTTTTCCGCCACTTCTTCATACCTCGGGTAGAGAGAGGAGAGCCGCTTGCCGGAGGGATTGCCTGGATCTCGAGAGTCGGCAAGGAGGCGTACTTGGAGGGTGAGCTCCGCAGGAAGTGGGATGAGTGGAGAGCGGAGTGGTGCTGGATCGTCGAGGAGAATCCGCAGCCCTTCACCACCGTGCGCCAAGCTCCAATAGTGCGCGGGAATGACTGGAGCAACGTGGCCCCGGAAGACGAGAGGCTGAAGATCGCCATTACTAGGATCCTTCGCCTTAGGCTTGTCGGGCTCACTGTAGGTGCTGTAGGCGCAGATTTCCTCCGCCGCCGCATCGCCCCCCTGCAGGAGAGGGGGAGGCCCGCCTGGGAATTCAAGAACTCGGCGGACATCATGAGGCTGCGGCCGGGCCTCAACTACAACTTCACCGTCTTGGAGCTGGATGCAATGCTCCTGGAGTTGTTCAAACGTGACCCCAAGCACCCATTCACGCTGCCGAGGGGCATCGTTCCATTGTGCAATAATTCTTCGCTTGACCGGATCCGCGCCATGATGCCGTTGTGCGATTCACACGGAATCGTTCCAACTTGGCAAGAGCCTGCGGATGACGTTGTGCAAGCGTTCTTCGACAACTTGGAAGAAGTGCCGGTCCACGCTGACGAGCAGAAGAGCCTCACCCGTGACACCACCGACGAGGAGCTGCAGCGCATCGCCACTAGGGAGGAAGAGGTTGCGGCCGCAGCTGCCGCGGGCGCGTTCGGGTTCACTGTGGAGGAGGCGGAGGCTGCAGAGGCGGCAAACCTTGCCGAGCACATGGAGTTCATTGGCGAAGAAGAGCCTGCCGGCTCTGAAGCTGAGCCGAGCGAGGCCGGCGAGGAAGAGCCCGAGCCTTCAGAAAGCTTGCCGCAGGCGGAGCCCCTGACCCCGCCAAGAAGGCGCCTTCGCAGGGCCGGGGACGCAGCGGGGCGGCAGCCGGGTCAACAGCCGCCGAGCCGTGCGACGCGCTCTACCGCGGCAAGCAATGTTGCCGCGGGAGCACCTCACGCAGCAGCGGCAACTGGAGCGGGATCTTCCCGTGCCACCGCCACCGCCCCCGCCAAGCGGGCAAGGGATCCTACTCCTCCGCCTCGCCGCACCGGAGGAGGGCCGGACTTCGATCTTTCCGCGCTCAGCTCTGACGAGGAGGAAGAAGAGTAAGCTTCTTTGGTGCTCTTATAGTTCTTCAATCTTGCTGTTTATATCTTGTATCTGACTTGCATCAATCTGGACTCCTTTCTTTGCAGGATGCTGGCCCAAAGAGCGGCGAAGAGGGCCAAGGCCGTGGTGATTGTCATCGAAGATGACCCCACCGTGTCAGCAAGTGGTGGGTCTGAGACCACCTTGACGGACCCGGCAATCACTCCTCAAAGCAGCCCCCAGCGCAGCCCCCAGCGTAAGTTCATAGTTAGCTTTCTACTGTCGGGCGCGTATGAGTGCTTTTTCCTTTGTTGATATCTTGCTTGTTGACTTGTGTAGGAGCAGAGCAGCCACATCAGGAGCGCCCGGAAGCTGGTCCCGAAGTGCCATCTGCTTCGACTATGCCGCCAAGGGAGGGGTTCCCGGTAAGGGAGCGCTCTCCGGCAAGGGAGAACTCTCCGGCAAGGGGCAGCACCGTCGATCCTGCGGCGGCCGAGACCGCAACTGCAGATCTTGGCACAGGTAATCCACTTGTCCAAAAACTTTCCCTTCGGTTCTTCTTCTTATGATTTTCTTCTCTTGGATTTTTGATTGATTTTTCTCCCTTCTTCGTTCTTCAGACCCATCTGCGGCTGAGCCAATGGAGACAGAGGGCGCCGGCGAGGAAGGGGCTGGTGCTGATGAGACCGCCGGCGAGGAGGCCGCCAAGGCTGCCGCCGCAGAGGGCGGCGAGGGGTCGGGCGATCGCACTGACGACCCTGAGGCCGCTGGAGCGCCAGGCGCTGCGCCGACCGCCGATCCCTCTGCCGCTGCTGCCGAGCCGGGCTCCGAGGAGCCCCAGCCCGGCGCCTACTTGAAGGCCTGCGACGATATCTTCATCAAGCTACCCTGGGCGTCGAGCTCCAGGGCGCCGGTCAAGGGGGAAACTTTTGATGGGGAGGTGCTCGCCTCCGCCGGACTGTCGTTGGTCGACGCGCCCGGCAGCAGCAGTGGCGAGCCTGAGGAGGAGGAGCTGCTGCGGAAGCTGCTGTCACTCTACCGCGCCCGGCAAGCAAGCTGGCTTCTCGGGAAGCGCTTGTCACGAAGGCGGGAGTTGACATGGAGAAGTGCGCGGAGGAGCTCCGGGGCCTCAATCAAGAAGCACTCCGGTCCCTGGCACAGGAGCGGGAGCGACTTGACGAGGAGCGCATGCCTTCCTTCTCGAGAAGGCCGAAGCTGAGGAGGAACAAAGGCTGGCCGCCGAGAAGCAATCTGCGCGAGAAGGTGAATTGGTGCAGCGGAAGTCCAACCTCGACAGCTATGAGGAGGAGCTTGCCGAGCGTGAGCAAGCACTTGGCGGGGCGCTCAAGGAAGCAAAGGACGCTGCCGCGATCGCAGAGGCCGCCAAGAAAGAGCTGGAGGAGAAGGTGGCACAGCTGGAGGCCAACATTGGGAAGAGCGGCGAGGAGCTTGCCGTGCTCAAGCGTGAGCGTGAGAAGGATGCTGCCGCCCACGGTGAGCTGCAAGGTCTTCTCGCTGAGAGGGGCAAGGAGCTCAGCGCCGCCAAGGATTCCAATGCAGACCTGGAGCTGAAGCTGGCCACGCTGACGCAGACGCTGGAGGCCGCCAAGGAGCGGGAGAAGACCTTGTCGGAGAAGGTCAAGGCTGACAAGGCGCTGCTGGAGAGCATCGCAGTTACCCAGAACTCGTTCAGAGACACTGTGGAGCACTGGACCGAGGGTCTGGTGAATATTGCCGCAGTCATCAACGAGGAGCTGGCGCAGCTGGGGATGGAGGACTTTTGGTATCCCTCCGACGAGAATCTCCAACCCAGCACCAAGCTCAGCTTGTTCTTCAAGGGCGTGGCGACGGCACTCCAGCGGCTCCGGGAGAGGATCCCAAAGCAGCTGGCTGACGAGTCGTGCAAAATCTGCACCGGGGTTCTCCAGAAGGTGCTGATGAAGGTGGCCTTCCGCAATCCAGGCCTCAGCTTCACCAACGTCCTCAAGTCCTTGCCGCCAGACGCCGATCGGGACGCACTCAAGGCCCTTGTTGCACCCATTGTGGACAAGGTGAGCGAGATCAAGAGGGTCGAGGGCGGACGCGTAGACTAGGCCGCCCATTTCTTCTTTTCCCTTGTCACTGCTAATCATGTTATGAAAACATTCTGTTAGAGCTGCGACAAGTTATCTTGTAATATAACTTTATTTCTGTTATCAATTGCTATGTTATTTCCTCTACTAGATTCCTCCCTTTTTATGTTTTTACCCTACGCTTCTAGGGAACTTGTCGGCGCAGGCGCCCGAGCCGCGAGCACTGAGTGCGGAACTTCAGCAGCCTGCTGGCGGCGCTGCTTCCGACAAGAAACCTTGTCGCGACTAGATGCGGCACACTTAAGTTGTTGAGCGGACTCGAAACAAAGTAAGGGCGCAACTAGCCACGAGTTGGTTCCTCCGCGCACAGGTTTTCCATACAAAGCAGGGTCGTTCGAGGAAGATAACCCAAAAAATTTAAAAATTGATTGCTCAAACTTTGGCAACTTAGCTTTTCTGTCGTTTGCTTTCCGGCAAGGCAAAACTTTGCTTGAACGACGCCTGGTCCATACCACAATCTTCT
>NC_041384.1:294183592-294262287 GCF_002162155.2 Triticum dicoccoides
ACTTGTGTGCGAGGGAACCTTCTTTTCCTTTGTTGAAAAGAAGAAAGAAGAGAAAATAATGATATGGAGCCCTTCGGCTCGTTATTGCTTACCGGATGTAGGTGCTGCACAAAGTGTCAGATAACACATGCAAGAAACAAACTAATGCATGAAATGGACAAGTTGTGCGGAGCACATGGGGTTCTATTTATGCACGGGATCTGCGCCCGGCTTTGTACAAAGGATTACGTGCAACAGCGGCAAGACTTGTACAAAAGGTGGTTGCCGGAACGGGGTTCCGGCAACCGCGCCCTACGGGAAAAACTTACGAAGATGTTCTATGTTCCAGCAGTTGCTCACCGGAATGCCATCTTCGGTCTCAAGGCGGACAGCGCCGGGCCTTGTGACTCGTTTCACCCGATAAGGGCCTTCCCACTTCGGCGTCAACTTGTTGGAATTCTTGGCGGACTGAACGCGCCGAAGAACAAGGTCGCCTTCCTCGAAGCTTCTGGCTTTAACTTTGCGGCTATGGTAGCGGCGCAAAGCTTGCTGGTATCGAGCAGCTCGTACAGCAGCCTGAAGATGATCTTCCTCAAGGAGCAGCGCGTCGTGTTGTGGCAGCTGTTCTTGCTCAAGCTCATCATAAGCGAGCACTCGAGGCGATCCGTATACGAGTTCCGTGGGGAGAACTGCCTCTGCTCCATAGACTAGAGCGAAAGGTGTCTAGCCAGTGGCTCGATTTGGCGTCGTTCTGATCGACCAAAGAACCACCGGCAGCTCCTCAATCCAGTTTCTTCCGCACTTGCGCAGCCTCTCGAAAGTTCTGGTCTTGAGCCCGCGCAGCACTTCAGCATTTGCCCTCTCTGCTTGACCGTTGCTTCTCGGATGAGCAACAGAAGTGAAGCAGACCTTGGCGCCAAGGTCTTGGACGTACTGCATGAAGGTGTGGCTCGTGAATTGCGTGCCGTTGTTGGTGATGATCCTGTTAGGGATCCCGAAACGGCAAACAATTGACCTGAAGAACTTGACTGCTGACTGTGCTATCACCTTCCTCACTGGCTGCACTTCCTGCCACTTTGTGAACTTGTCGATTGCGACGTACAAGTACTCAAAGCCCCCGACAGCTCGAGGGAAAGGGCCGAGGATATCGAGCCCCCGGACCGAAAATGGCCAGGATAAAGGGATCGTCTGGAGAGCTTGAGCTGGCTGGTGTATCTGTTTGGAGTGGAACTGGCACGCTTCACACTTGGTTACTTGTGCAGTTGCATCCTGGAGGGCTGTCGGCCAAAAGAAACCTTGCCGGAAAGCTTTGCCGGCAAGTGCTCTTGCGCCAATGTGGTGGCCACATATGCCTCCATGTATCTCTGCCAACAGCTTTTGTCCATCTTCCCGGCAAATACACTTCAATTTCACACCGTTGAGTCTTCTTCTGTACAGTATGCTATCGACAAACTGGTACATACTTGACTGCCGGGCTACTCTTTCCGCTTCTTCTTGCTCTTCGGGAAGTTCTCCTGTCTGCAGGAAATGGACAATCTGCTGTGCCCATGCTGGAGCTTGTGGCTCGACAACAAGGACTAAAGGCACATCTGCTGCTGCGGGAACATCCGCTTCTACGGCAAGGACTTGCGGCCCTGCCGGAGCTTGATGTTCCCCGGCAAGCTTGGCGGAGCAAAACTTGTCGGAAGCGTCTGCTTCAACGGAACAAACCATAAGGCTTGCCGGAGCAGACTGCCCCTCAGCATCCTTGGTGTTGATCTTGGGGACTTTCTTGGCGGCGGCTTCGGGGAGCTCTGCCGGAAAGTAGTCACCAGAAACCAACTTCCTCTTCTTGCTTTGTCCAGTTGATGGTGTTACGGATGGTTGAGTCAACTTGAGCACAAAGATCCCTGGTTCCACAGGTAACTTTAGTGCGGCGCACTTTGACAGGCCATCAGCAATGTCATTCTGAGCTCTTGGGATATGCTCCATCTGTAGGCCGTCAAAGTGTTCTTCTAGCTTCCTCACTTCATCAACATATGCTTCCATCAATGGACTCTGGTAGTTCTTGTTCACTTGGCGGACGACAAGCTGTGAGTCACCCCTGACAATGAGCTTCTTGATCCCAAGGTTTGCTGCAATTCTGAGACCGGCAAGCAATCCATCATATTCTGCAGTATTGTTGGTTGCTTGCTCCTTGGGGAAGTGCATCTTGACTACGTACTTGAGGTGCTCTCCGGTAGGCGCGACAAGCAGCACGCCCGCACCGGCGCCTTGCAGCGAGAAGGCACCATCAAAGTACATCAGCCACTCTTTGCTTGCCTCTTTGATGGGGATGCTCGTCTCTGGAATTTCTTCATCTGGGCTTGGCGTCCATTCTGCTATGAACTCTGCCAATGCTCAGCTTTGGATAGTTGAAGTGCTCTCAAACTTGAGGCCAAAGCTTGACAGTTCCAGTGCCCACTCGACAATCCTGCCTGTTGCTTCTGGATTTTGCAGTATCCTCTTCAGCGGAAAGCGAGTGACGACTCTGATCTCATGCGCTTGGAAGTAATGGCGCAGCTTTCTCGAGGCCATGAGGAGGCCGAAAAGCAACTTCTGCACACCAGAGTACCTTGATCTAGCCCCCTGTAGAAGGGAACTGACAAAGTAAACTGGACGCTGCACCATTCTCTTCTGCATCTTATCATGCTCCTGCACAGATCCATCTTTGTCGGGACCAGAGCTTGTCGGCGAAGCCCCCTGCTTGTCGCTGGATGCATCTGCCGTGGTTGCTGGCTCATCATCTGCCTCCCTCTCCGCCACTAACGCAGCACTAACCACTTGATTGGTTGCCGCTATATACAGAAGCAACTTCTCTTGCGGCTTAGGTGCGACAAGTATTGGAGTGGAGGACAGGTATCTCTTCAAGTCCTGCAGCGCAGCCTCCGCCTCCGGAGTCCATTTCATTGGACCTGCCTTTTTCAAAATTTTGAAAAATGGCAGGGCGCGCTCGGCAGATCTAGAGATAAACCTGCTGAGAGCAGCCACGCAACCGGCAAGCCTTCATACATCCTTGACGTGCTTTGGTGCTTCGATCTGCTCAATGGCCTTGATCTTGTCGGGATTGGCTTCAATTCCCCGCTGAGACACGAAGAACCCGAGAAGCTTGCCGGATGGGACTCCAAACACGCACTTCTCGGGGTTAAGCTTGAGGTTGATCCTGCGCAGATTTGCAAATGTCTCGTCTAAATCATGAATCAGGGTCGCCCTGTTCTTGCTTTTGACCACTATGTCATCCATGTAGGCTTCCACATTTCTATGCATCTGCGGTTCAAAAGCGTGGTGGACTGCCCTTGCAAATGTTGAACCAGCATTCTTCAAACCGAAAGGCATCCGTATGAAGCAGTACATGCCACACGGGGTGATAAATGCGGTTTTCTCTTCATCTTCTTCTGCCATGAAGATCTGATGGTATCCTGAGTATGCATCAAGAAATGAAAGCAAATCACATCCGGCTGTGGAGTCAACAATCTGGTCAATGCGTGGCAAGGGGAATGGGTCTTTGGGACAAGCTTTATTAACATCAGTAAAGTCAATACAAAGTCTCCATTTCCCGTTAGCCTTGCGCACGACAATAGGATTGGCCAACCACGTGGGATGGAGCACTCCTCTGACAAGGCCTGCTGCTTCTAACTTCTTGATTTCTTCTGCGATGAATTCTTGGCGCTCCATTGCCTGTTTCCTGACTTTCGGCTTGACGGGCCGCGCATGAGGACAAATGGCAAGGTGGTGCTCAATTACTTTCCTGTGAACACCGGGGATATCAGACGGTTGCCACGCAAACACGTCGACATTCGCCCGCAGGAAAGCAACGAGCGCGCTTTCCTATTTGGGGTCAAGGGTGGCGCTGATGGTGAAGGTACCACCAGTGCCGTCCTCCTTGGCAGACACCTTCTTGGTCTCAGGTGGAGCTGCCATTGCCTTCTTACACTTGCCGGTGGAGCTCGATGGTGCATCCTCAACGGTAGCTCAGCACTCCGAAGAGGTGCGCTTGCCGGAGTGGGCATCAGAGCTCTTGCCGGACTTGGTCTTCTTCTTCCCCCCGGGAGCTTCAGCGGCAAGTGTCTTGCGTTCTGCTGCGGCTGCTGCTTCCCGGTAGATCTTGTCGGCACAGATAAGAGCATCCTTCTTGTCGCCAGGGACAGAGATGACACTTATCGGGCCTGGCATTTTCAGTATGTTGTACGCATAGTGAGAGGCTGCCATGAACTATGGCGAGTGCCGAACGGCCAAGGATTCCATTGTAAGGTAATGGAAAGTCAGCAACATAAAATGTGACCCTCTCAGTCCTGAAGTTCAGCTCGCTGCCAAATGTTACCGGCAACGTGATCTTTCCCTTCGGCTTGCTTCTTCCCAGGTTGATTCCTTGAAATGTACCAGTCTCTTCGAGCTCGCTGTCAGGGATCTGGAGTTTCTGGAGCACCGCGGAGGAGATCAGATTCAAGCCGGCCCCGCCGTCAACTAGCATCTTAGTGACCTTGAGGTTGCAGATTGTTAGTGAAACCAACATCGGCAAGCACCCGACCGCAGTTATGCGATCATGGTGGTCCTCAATATCAAAGATGATAGGCATGCTGGACCATTTCAGAGGCTTGCGTGACTCGACGGGTGGTTCTGCTGCATTAACTTCCCGCACCCACTGCTTGAGCTTGCGGTGCGAGGTATGCAGAGAAGCACCACCGTCAACGCACAAGACCTTTGTGGCTTTCTGGAACTCCTGCTCATCAGTTTCCTCATCATCCATGTCTTCATCGTCGTCGTCATCTTCATCCTTGTCGCGGCCGCGAGGAGGTCTGTCTCCTTGCCGCTGCTTGGCCTTGCCGCGGCGTCCTCCTCGGCCGGGACGTTTCTTGCCGGATCCCCCAGCACCTTCCTGGGCCTTCTCCTTGTCGCGCCGCTCATATTCAGCTTTCTGTTGCTCAACAAGCTGCTCGACTTTCTTACAGTTCTGGAGATCATGGCCCTTGGTGCGGTGGGTCTTGCTTTACTGCTTGTTGGTGCCGTCCTGCTTGTCGGCGACCGCCACCTCCGCGGCAACCTCCTTGCCGGAGTCACCAACTTTGGCTTCCTTGGCGCCACCACCGTTGTCGGACTGCTCAACAACTAACACCTCTTTGCCTTTCCTCCTTCTGTTGTTCTGCCGCCGGTTTTTCCTTGCCGGGGCAGCATCTTCACTGTCAGATCCTCCCGCTCCTACATTCTCCCCGGGGAGTCTCCTCCCTTCCTCAACACGTGCACACTTGTCGGATAGTGCATATAATTCACTGACATCCCTGATCTTGCACATCGCCATTTCCTCCCGCATCCTGCGGTTTCGCACGTTCTGATGGAACGCGCTGATCACCGCGGCAGGGTGGACGTCTGGGATGTTGTTCTGCACACTGCTGAATCTCTGAATGTACTTGCGCAGGGGCTCTCCTTCCTTCTGGGCGAGCAGATGAAGATCACTCACCTGGCCATGAGGTTTGTGTCCGCCTGTGAAGGCGCCGACAAACTGATGGCACAGATCAGCCCAAGAGGATATGGAGTTGTCCGGCAAGTGCATGAGCCAGGACCTGACGTTGGGCTTGAGTACCAGCGGGAAGTAGTTGGCAAGGATCTTGTCGTCCCGTCCCCCAGCAGCCTGCACCGCAATGGTGTAAATGCTGAGGAACTTCGACGGATGCGTCTTGCCGTCGTACTTCTCCGGTACGTCTGGCTTGAAGTTCTTCGTGCTGGGCCACTAGACTTGCCGCAGCTCACGAGTGAACGCAGGGCAACCTACCGCGTACAGCAGATTGTCTGGTTCCCCTAGCGCATGCATGTCAACAGAGGGCCCAGCGCGCTTGTCGGATTGACGTCGCGCTTCTCTTTGGCGCTCGATGCGAGTTCGAGCGTCTTCTTGTTGTCGATCATGAAGAACTTGGCGCTGATCGCGATGAGCTCGTGGATCCGACGATGCGGTGGAGTCGCTGTCGAGGTGGATCCGGCGAGTCGGCGATCTTGGCCTTCGTGGCGGTGATTGCATGGTAGTTGCCCCTCCACCCGTTTCGTCGCCACCGGCTCGCGCCTGGCAACCCTGCCGCGGCGGCGACGCGCTCGGCCGCCGTGGAGTGTCGCCGTTGGCGTAGCCGATGAGACTCTGAATGGTGGCCCTCCATTCGTCAATCTTGTCTGACGTTGGAGGGTAATCTAGGAGAAGTTGGGCTCACGCCAAAGCTTCTGCTGGAGTGGTGGGTGGCAGTGGCAGACGGCGCGAGGATCGGGACGTGCTCGGACTTCTAACTATGTTAGAAGGAGCAGTATCCCATCCAGGCGACCGTGCCCCGCTTGCGCCAGCACGCTGGCGTACAGGCTAGTCTTGAGCACCCCGAGATCCACCAGCTTGGTCTTGGCCTATCATGCGTTTGGCACTGCAAGTGCCATGACGCTGTTGGTCTTGCGCCTCCTGAGAGTGGCGTGGAACATGTACAGTCGTCGAGGTTTGTGCAGCCTTGTTCTTGGACCTGGCAGCATCATGAGCTTCCTCGTCGACGTCCATTCTTCCGCCGGCGTCCATTCCACCACCCGTTTGCTCCAATGGTGGCGGAAGTGATGTGGATGGAGCGGCTGCCGCCGAAGTCTTCTTCTTCGGTGGCATGTTGATGAAGGGAATGAAGATCTAGCTCGTGTGAATGCCGGATCAGGTTCACACAATCTCGACGCCCCCTACCTGGCGCGCCAAAGATGTCGGGGATACTGATCCACGAACATCTATGGGGCCGGCGGACCGGGCCCCTTTCGGTTCGGCGGGGGGTGGAGATCGCACGAAGAGCAGATCAAGGCGAGGCACACGAGCAGTTTACCCACCTTCGGAGCTCTCCGGAGAGATAACACTCCTACTGCTGCTTGTCTGGTTGTATTATGTTGTGTTCTTGCTCTAGAGAAAGAGCATAGTGTTCTATGGCGTACGAATGAGTCGAACCGAACCCCCTCTACATTGCGCATGGGCCTCCTTTTATATGCTAAAGGAGTCACCGACAGGTGGCAACGCAGAGAAGGGTACAAATGTAAAAAATGAGGTGGTTGGTACAGCTACTTGCACAGTGCACCCTACCTAGCTCTGACGGCAGGGGACAAGGGCATTAAGTGCCCGTCTGAGTCGCCCAAATAGTGCAGAAAAGGACCGTTAGGGGCGCCACCGTTCGCCACGATGGCGATCTTGTCAGCTTCGCATGCCACTTCGCACCACTGGCTGCACAGCCTCCCGCCACGCGCGCCTGGAGAGGCCCCCAGGGCGACACGTTGGTGGATGCGCTGGAGCGTGGGCACAGAGTGGCCTCCTTCCGCGGCAAGCACCTTGCCGCTGCTGTTATCTTGTCGGGTCCGGAAGCTTGTCGCTCACCGGGCCTCGAGGTACCTTGGTTGGTCTTCCTGGCAAGCTCCTCTTGTCGGGGCCTTGTTGCCTTGCCGGAGCGTGTGGCGCGTCGCGGCAAGTTCCTTGGAGTGCCTTGGCTGGCCTTCCCGGCAAGCTCCTCTTGCCGGGGCGTTGTCTCCTGAGCTTAAATACTTTGTTCTTGAATGGCCCCAAGGGAACCATGGAGGATCTTGGCGTTCACCCGGCAAGCCTTGCCGTGGGGTGCTGCTACTGCCCGAGCACAAGTTCGGGGTACTAGGGTACCCCTATTCTAGTACACCGACACTGGGTGTACCGAAAGAACTCGCTGAGCACACTCTTAATATCGATGCAAAGTTTAAGTCGGTCAAATAGTTTTTTCGGCAGTTTAATGAGGAAAGGCGCAAGGCTATTGGAGAAGAGGTGGCCTGGCTTTTGGCAGCTGGGTTTATTGTTGAAGTTTTTCACCTAGAGTGGTTGGCTAACCCGGTGCTCGTGCTGAAAAAGAACGACACTTGGCCTATGTGTGTGGATTGCACGGATTTAAACAAAGCTTCCCTGGCCGATCCTTTTGTTCTCCCTCGTATTGATCAAATCATTGATGATATGGAGGGTTGCAAGCGTCTGAGCTTCTTTGATGCTTATTCTGGTTATCATCAGATCAAAATAGCGGTTAAGGACCAAGAGAAGATGGCTTTGATTACTCCGTTTGGAGCCTTCTGCTATGTGTCTATGCCTTTTGGGCTTAAGAGTGCCCAGGTGACTTATCAGCGGTGTGTATAGAATTGCCTTCATAATCAGATTGGGCGTAATGTTCATGCTTACGTGGATGATATAGTGGTGAAATCCAGAGAGAAGGAAACCTTGGTAGCTGATCTGAAGGAAACCTTTGATAACCTCCGGGTCTACCAGATGATGCTTAACCCACCTAAGTGCATTTTTGGAGTCACAGCTGGCAAGCTTCTGGGCTTTTTGGTGTCTAACAGAGGCATTGAGGCTAACCCGGAAAAATTAAGGCGATTACATCTTTGGCTAAATCGGCGTGCAACAATGACATTAAGCGGCTGGCGGGCCGAGTTGCAGCTTTGAGCCGGTTCATAAGCCGGTTGATTGAGAAGGCTATGCCATTGCGTCAAATGATGAAAATGACGGATGACTTTGTCTGGAGTGATGCTGCCAACTCCACCTTTGAAGATTTGAAAAGACAGCTTGCTGAGCCGCCAGTTTTTGCTGCCCCCATTGAGAAGGAGCCACTGTTGTTATATGTGGCTGCCAACTCACGGGTCGTTAGTGTGGCCATTGTTGTGGAGCACAATGAGGCTGGCAAGGAACATCCGATTCAATCGCGGGTTTACTACGTCAGTGAGGTGCTCATTGAATCCAAGCAAAGATATCCACATTGGCAGAATCTTGTGTATGGGGTGTTCATCGCAAGCCGGAAGCTTATGCGTTACTTCCAGGGTCACCCTATCACTGTGGTTAGCTTTGCTCCTTTATGATATATTATTCAAAATAGAGAAGCCACAGGATGAGTCGCCAAGTGGGCCATTGAGCTTGGGTCTCATAATGTAAAGTATGTGCCACGCACGGCCATTAAGTACCAAGCATTGGTGGACTTCATTAACGATTGGACGGAGTTGTAGATACCTGACGAGAAGCCACACAACACATATTGGAAGATTCATTTCGATGGGTCCAGACAGTTGGAAGGCTCAGAGGCTGGAGTTGTTTTAACTTCTCCTCGAGGTGACAAGTTTTGTTATGTGTTGCGATTGATGTTTCCTTGTACTAATAACGCAATAGAGTATGAGGCCTTACTGCATGGTCTTCGAATGGCCAAAGAGATGAGTTTAAGCCGGGTGTGGTGCCTTGGCGACTCAGATTTGGTGGCTCAGCAGGTATCAGGCAAGTGGGACTCCAAGGACCCTCTCATGGCGGCTTATCACCGTGAGGTTGACGCTATTGCTGGACATTTCAAGGGTTATCAAGTGGAGCACATTGATCGCAGAAAAAATGAAGCGGCTGATGCTTTAAGCCGGTTGGGATCTCAGCGTAAGCCGGTGCCACCTAACACTTTTGTAGATGTTCTGCATAACCCTTCTGTCAAATTACCTACAGAGGAAGATTTGGCCATTCCAGACCCGGAGGCACAGTTGGTGGCGGCTCTTCATGTCATTACAGATTGGACAGTACCGTATTTGGTTTATATGACCCGGGGTGAGTTGCCAGAGGATGAGACCTTGGTTCGACAGATAACCCGACGGTGTAAGTCAATGACAATTTCCAATGGTGATTTGTATCATCGCAGAGTCACCAGAGCGTTTCAACGTTGTGTCTCTCCTGAACAAGGTTAATAAATTCTTTGTGAGGTCCATGAAGGGGATTGTGGCCATCACGCCGGTTCAAAGTCTCTTGTGGCCAAACCTTTTCGTCATGGTTTTTACTGGCTAACGGCTCACGCTGATGTAGAGGATCTGGTCAGTAGGTGTGTTGGGTGTCAAAAATTTGCACGACGAGCACACATGCCGGCTCAAGAATTGTGGATGATTCCAGTCACTTGGCCGTTTGCAGTCTAGGGGCTTGACATGGTTGGACCTTTCAAAAGATCCAAGGATAAAAAGACACATCTTTTGGTGGCAGTTGACAAATTCACAAAATGGGTTGAGGCAAAGCCGGTTAGTAAGTGCGATGCAGCCACGGCGGTTCAGTTCATGAAAAAGGTGATCTTTCGTTTTTCTTTCCACACAACATTATAACTAACAATGGTACTAATCTGTCCAAAGGCAATTTGGAGGACTTTTGTCAACGTGAGCATATCCGCCTTGATGTTTCGTCAGTAGCTCACCCCCAATCCAATGGTCAAGCTGAGAGAGCAAATCGGGAAATCTTAAAAGGTCTCAAGCCCTGACTTATGGTTCCTTTACAATGGACGCCGGGTTGTTGGGTAGAGGAGTTACCCTCGGTGCTATGGAGCATCAGTACCACTCCTAACAGGTCTACGGGTTATACGCCTTTCTTCATTGTTTATGGAGCGGAAGCAGTCCTGCCTAGTGATATTCGTCATGACTCGCCCCGCGTGGCGGCTCACTTTGAAGCTAATAATGAACAATCCCTACAAGATGCACTTGACATGCTGGATGAGGAGCAAGATTTGGCTGCAGTCCGATCAGCAATTTATCATCAGGACCTGCGCCGTTATCACAACCGCCGGGTTAGGTCCAGAACCTTTCAAGAAGGTGACCTGGTGCTCTGGCTCATCTAGGATCAGTCTAATGCACACAAGCTATCCCAACCTTGGGAAGGACCCTTTGTGGTCAGCAAGAACTTGAACAATGGTTCATATTACCTTATCGACGTTCGAGAGCACAAAAACTCACGTAAGTCGGAGGAAGAGACCCGCTGGCCGTGGAATATTGCTCATCTTCGGCCATACTATACTTGAGCTACCGGCTCTCATAATGTGCATACTGTGACATTGTATATATTATGATAAGTAATAAAGCACGACCTCGGTCCTTTGCATTTCCAATGATCATATATCTTTATTATTCTAATTATTCAAACGACCATTAGGGGGCTGATCGTATTGGAATCTAGCTTAACCCTTTTTGGTCCGGCTCATGATCATATTCGAATCTAGTTGTAACCTCATGGTCACTAGGGGGGCTTCCTGTTCAAACATAGGTCATATTCGAACCAAAGAGAACATAGTTGTCGTAACCCTCTTGACCGGCGCAAAGCCAAACTCACTAGGGGGCTTCTTGATCGAATCTGAATCATAGCTTAACCCCTTTTTGGTCCGACTTGGATCGTATTCGAATCAGGGTCGTAAAAAACCTCTCAAGGTCATTTGGGGGCTTCCTGTTCAAACATAGGTCGTATTTGAACCAAAGAGAACATAGTTGTCGGTACCCTCTTGATCGGTGCAACGCCAAAGCCACAGGGGGCTACATGATCATATTCGAATCCTAGCTTAAGCCCTTTGGTCCGGTTTACTGATCGTTTTGGAATCAGAAGCCTCCAAATTACTCTTACTGCTTGATTTACATCGTTTCAAACAGACTATTATGTTTTGCTGGTTTTTTGTTGTCTCAAATCTAACTGCACGTATGGTTTCAATTTAAACCGGCTCAGTTATTTGACAATGAGTTGCCAAGGTATAACAATCATTAGGCATATCAAGGTATTTACTTCTACAAAGATTAGGGTCGTCAACCTTTTTGTCCGGGTCATATAAGCCGGCAGTTGAGAATCAAAGAACATAGGTATGACTTTTTGTTCATAAACATACTTATCTGTGTCTTTTCATTAATCAAAGGTTTTTTCAGCCTTGTCTATCTTACATTTGGTCCTATTTTTTCCACTATCATGATTTTATGGTTATGTATCGGGTGTTTTGACCCGTCCAGCGATAAACCGCCAGGACAATTTTTTCATCTTTTGCATACATGAACGGATTTAAACACTTTAGATGTGATCACGGGTATAATGCATACATTGACATGACGAGTAAAAAGTCATATGCAACATCCTATGCACAATGGCATAGGCAAAACATGCACTTTTAAAACTAACCTATTACAAGGCATTGAGAGCCCAAAAGGTTTTTTTTCTCTCTTAAGCAGATCTTAAGATAAAAGGCTGGATTATTCAGACGGTTATGACTCCTCCCACGCTGGTTCACCTCACTCCGCTGGTTGGAAGCTGGGATTGGACCAGTCAAAGCCGTTCAGAGCAATGAACTCAGCTTCATCGTCAATTAGGCCGACCGTGTCAATTTCGGGGCAAAAGTGTGTTGGCGAACCGGCGGGATAACATCTGTCACTTTATAAGAGGGAGTCGCCATCTTCTTATTCTCAACATCAAAACCCGGCTGATTTTTATCAATGTTGGTTTCTTCGCCAAGGATGGTAGCATGAGGACGAACTTCCCTCACACAAGCAACGAAATCATCTTGATCAAATGGAGTCCCATCTTCTTTCAAAGGGGGATACCCCTTGGCTACATCCGCCGGGTCAAGTTCCGGCACCCAGGCTTTGGAACGGCTCAGTGCGGTTAAGGCTCCGGCTCGTGCGCAAGACCGCTTGCCTTCTTGGAATCTGGCGGGTAGAATTTACTATTTTTTCAAGACGTCACTTAAGAGTTTTGGTCCTTGGTTGGCTGGGGATATAATGGCAGGCGCCCGTTGAGCTCCACTGTACAACTGCTCCACCAGGGTGTGAACCGCATTGAGTTTTATTAAACTGTTTTGCCTCAGATTGTTGCTCCGGGGACCTATGGGTGTTTTAAAAGGTTAAAAAGGCGGCTTATACTTCTGGCAAAAATAGAGTGTAAGTAAATAAAGGCAAATAACTCACCAAAGATTGCGGAGACCATCTGGGACACACGATTTTTTAAGCCGGTGAGCTTCGTGGTAACCTCATTGAGAGACGCCTCCACAGTCTCAGCACACTGGGTTAACAAGGTTTTCTCGTCGGCCCAGGATTTCTTCTCCGCATCAAAACTATTCTTTAATTTTTCAGCTCCGAAAAGGCTCAACTGGAGTCTGGAGTCAGCGTTCTTTATCTCCGCCTCTTGATCCGCCAGCCGGGTCTTTGCATGAGTCAATTGAGACCCCAATTCAGTCAAGGCGGACTGCAAACATGCACAGGTATGTTAAAATGTAAAGGTTATCATGATTAAAGTCCCAAGTGCTTTGCAACACAGCATCACTCGGCACTTGGGGGCTAATGTCTGCCAAAGCAATTTTTTAATGTGAAATGGCTCTTCTATGATTAAAGTCCCAAGTGTTTTACAAGTATCAACACTTGGCACTTGGGGGCTAATGCATGATATTAAGAAAGTGTTTTCATGTTGAGCCGGATCACACTATTTGTTTCGACTGATTCAAGACAGTTATGAAGTTAAGTACCGGCTCATTTGTGATAAATTGAGCCTGCCCTTGGGGACTACGGGTGAAATTTAGGCTTCATTTAAGGAAAATCTAAGACAGAGCATCAACCTATATCACAAGTCTAGAGATCATTCAGGTTCATCATAATCCGTAGACTTGGGGGCTGGAAGAGCATATATAAGATGGTGAAAGCCGGCGAACGTACCTCATATTTCAGCTGCAGTTGCTTGACCATCTCAATTTCCGAGTCATGGCTGGAATGCACACGACTAAGGTAGCCGGACAGGATGTCGCTAACATTCAGGTGAGCATAATGAGAGACATCAAACCGCACCTTCTGCCTCTCTAAAGCCTCTTGCTTAGCAGAGTGCCAGGCCAGTACAGTTGGGTTGCCCGGCTCAATGAATCGACTACTAGTAATTAAGACATCATTGTCAGAAGTCGTCAGCGGGTTAGCTGAGCTAGATGGTTCAGTGGTAGCCGGATTAAGAATGGTCCCATCAGCTGACGGCTCAGGAGGGTCCGATTGAACGTGGACAGCTGGATCTTCTAGCGCTTCAGATTGATGAAGAGGAGTTGGTATTGTCGGTTCAGGTGCAGGATCTTTTGGGACTTCTGCCGATTTAGTAACGTTGGCTTTCTTGGACTTTGCTTGACCGCTACGAAAGATTTTATGAGACAGTTAGTATAATGATGCAGTTTTAAAGATGCATGAGAAACATGATTGTCCTTACCCAGGGGTAGTCTTGAAAGCCGGAAATTGAGTTCGTGACGAGTCGCCGGAAGAGCGAGAAACTTCCTGCAAAGGTAAAATAAAGTTACGAGAGTAAGGAAATAGATTCATGGATAAAAGCAAAAGACAAAGGTGAAAGAAACCTCATTTTGGCGTTTTCGAGGAGTTTTTTGTAATTCAGAGGGCAGTTCAATGCCGTCATTAGTCCGGGCCTGACGGCGGCTCTCATGTTGCTGCTCTTTCAAAAGAAAATGAGTGTCCAAATAAGCCAAAGGGTGCAAAAACCTTACTTTCCGGGTTACCAGTCGAAGTTTCTGTCTTGGCAAAGGGGATGAGTCGGAGGAAATAGTTACCTCTTCTTCTACGGCCTGGCTGGCCACGTGTCTTCATGGAAATAGTCAGTGTCAAGAAGGTTGTTAAAAAACTGGCCAAGGCAGTCAAGGGCTACCTCCGACTCAGAAACATCATCCATCCAGAACATGTCAGATGCAGTCTTCTTCTTCTTGGGCTTCCGGGTCGTTCTCCTGGTGGCTATGGCAGTGGCTCTAGCCTTTTTGGCAGCTTCACGATCATACTTGGCCTTCCAGAAATTAGATTTGTCCTGTAAGCAAATAACAGGTTAAAAAGCCATGCAAGTATTTAACTACTAAAGAAAACAAAAAAGGAGGTCAAGGGGATTCACCTCTGGTGCCGGGTTAAGTTTGCAGAAGGGGTTTAATCCAACCTTACTGCAGTCCCCGTATTTGCCATTCACGAGGATGGTTGGCATTTCAACAATGTCCTCTTTAGTTAGTTGTACAGAGCTATGACGCAGAGAATCATCTGGGCTTCCGCCATATTTATACATCAACTTGGACCGGCGGCTTAGAGGGATGACCCGCCATGCGATCTAGCAACGGATCAGGTCAACTCCAGTTAAGCCATTTCCCAATAAAGCTTCAAACCTTTTGATAGATGGGATAAGCTTCTTGCGTTCAGCAGCAGTAAGCTTGTTAGGGAGCACAAACTTAGAATCAAGACGCCCTGCGTGAAAACCCGGCAGTGTTTTTTCATCAGCTGGTGATATGTCTTGGCAGTAGAACCAAGTTTGGTTCCAATCTTTGGGACGGCTTGGTAAGAACACTAAAGGAAAGACAACACCCTATCGACGCTGAATCGAGATTCCGCCAAGTTCCAAGCTAGGGCCGTTGGTGCACTCATTCTGAAGGTTCAAATAAAAGTACTCTCTGAAGAGCTCCACAGTCGGTTCTTCTTGAAGATATACCTCACAGAGAACAAGAAAATTGCAGATATTGGATATTGAGTTGGGTCCAAGATCTTGTGGGTGAAGTTTGAAAAGATGGAGAACGTCTCTGAAGAACTTTGAGCCGGGTGGTGAAAAACCCCGATTCATGTGGTCAGTAAAAATGATAACATCACCTTCTTTGGGCTGAGGCCGTTCTTCGTCCGGATCAGGGGCACGATAAGACATAATGTTTTTCTCTGGCAAAAATCCAATTGTGACAAATTCTTTCAAGGTATCCTCATTAACTGTGGAAGGGACCCATTTGCAGACTGTTGGCGCTTTTGACGGCATAATGAAAAAAGGGCAAGCTGAAAAGAAAGTAATTTGCCGGTACAAATTATTGGTGGAGTTACAGGTTAATGATTATAGTACAGATGAGTAACGGCGGCTTAAGTAAGGGATAATGATATATAAAGGAAAAATGAGCCAGAATCATAAGCCGCCTAGTAGGAAGTATTCATCCAAACCCCCAAGAACGCTCACTGTTCATCAAGAGGCAGCATTGATCGGGTTCATTTAGCAGCAGTAGCAAAGGAATCACTGGTATTCATTTAACAGAAAGGGATTGATCGCTCGGGTTTAGTAACATAGCTAGTGCAATCGCTCGGGTTTAATTAGAGCCCAACGCCTCGCTCGGGTTCAGTTAGAGCGCAACGCCTCACACACATGCGCGTACGTACGAGGGAAACGTACATCGCTCGGCCCTGACCACTCACCGTAACCAGGAACTCCCCCGATATTTTCCCCGCCCTCACTTCTTCCATAGTTTTTTCCGTCATGGAAGGCCCAAAGAATGTCAGGCAGTTGCGTCTCCGGCCCGCCCAGGATGAAAATCTCATTTTCTGTCATGATTTTTTGTCATAGAAGTAGCAGCCCGCCACATCTATGATGAGACCGGGTTTTGTCACAATTATCGTCATAGAAGTGTCATAAGCATGACAGAAAAAAAATCGTTCGGCCCAAAATGTCATGCATGTGTCTTTTTATTGTAGTGATACCCCTGTATATTTTCCCCGACATAAGCCCGTGGGCCTGAGCCGGAGAGGGTTGCGCATGCTGGTTTACCTCGATGACTAGTCAATCCAACATCCACTTTGCGCAATTACTATGCATCGTCGGGTCGTGGGACTGGAGCAGTTAAGGTAAAACAGTAACTTTCCGAAGTGTCGTGCCCCTGCCCCGCATCCCCCCCTTAAGAGCAGGGAAAAGCGGAGCAGTACGTTTTACCTGTCTCTGGTCCCGTTCCCCCATCTTCTTCCTTTGCAAGTCAAGTGATAGTTTCTCCTCTCGCCCTCCTATTCGCCGCCGCCCCTCCCGCAGAATCCCTTCCCCTTCCGCATCGCTGTCGCAGGAATGGGGAAGAAACCCACAGAGAAGGGAAAGCAGACGGCCGCGGTGAAGGTAGCCTCCCCCGAGGGAAGCAAGAGGGCAATGGAGCTGAACAAGAAGCAATGAGAAGACGTCGTTTTCGTCCCATCGACCTTGAGCGGTCCGGTCCTCCAAGCGAGGTACGGGTATCTGTGGGGGAGGCCCGTTCTAAATGGGCACGGGGCACCCAAAGTCTCCGCAGCGGGGGAAGGAAGGTCCGCCAAACTCATATCAATTCTTCTACACTTCCTTTATGGTCTCTATTCCCCCTTCTCCGAATTCTTTGAGGTGATTATGAACATCGATGAATTCCACCTCCTCGACTTCACGCCAAATGCCATGGCGACCATGGCTATTTTTGCGCATTTGGGCGAAAATTTTGTTGGTGTCAAACCCAATGTGGATCTGTTCCAGCATTATTTCGTGTTGTGGGTGGAGAACAAGGGCCACTACTCTGCAAACATTAGCTGGTTGCCACGGGTGGTGAGGAAGATCTGGGATTACATCCCTAGGAACCAGCATGAGAGGTGGGACGAGTGGACAAGAGATTGGTGTTGGATTGAAGACGAGGAAGCCCCCTTGTTCTATGAAGCACATAAGGAATGTGTTGAGTGCGGCACGGATTGGAGTGCCAAAGGCCTCACTGAGGATAGGCTATGCCCGGCAATCAAGAGGGTTACTCGTTTGAAGGCTACCAGGCTAATCATCGAGCATGTCGGGGCAGATTTCCTTCTCCGCCGCATCTCGCCGCTGCTGTAGTGGGACAGACCCGCCTGGTTGTACGGGGATGCTGCTTATAGTATGAGGTTGCTCCCAGGATTGGACAACAACTTCTCAGTTTATGGTCATCGCTCGCTGTGTGACCAACTATTTGGTCGCTTTGAATTATTCAAGCTCCAGACAATTGTCATCCCCCTGAATATTAACTTTGCCCGGGACCAGATACTGAAGTCTATGCTGTATTGTAACGCCGAAGAGCTCAACCCTGGCAGCTACCCACCCTGGATGAAGAGCTTAAGTGGTCAAACACCCTGGTGGAGAAGGCTACCAGGGTTGAGACTGGAATGTATAAACGCACCTCTTCTATGGAGGTGGTGTGCATTTTGAGGAGGGTTGAGGAGCACAAGGCCGCCCGTCTCGCAGAGACGGCGAAGGGCGCGAAGGCCGGGAAGGGAAAAGGGAAGGCTAAGGATGAAAATTCTTCCCATGGTGGTAGCGAGGCGCAGGCCACGGAAGGGGCTGTCGGGGAAGAACTTGCCAGAGGTAACCTTGCCGGGCTAGAAACCCTAGCCACGGCAGCAATGGAGCTTCTGGAGGAGGAACTTGGTAGAGTGGTGGGGCTCAATGAGGAGTGGCTTGCCGCGGGGCCTCAAGCTCCCGAGCCTGTGCTAGACCAGCGCGCCCGCAAGCGAGTCACCACCCGAGGGGCGGCGGCCTCCAACCCAGCGCCAACCACCAAGAGGGTGAAGAAGACCACCACTAAGGCCACTACGGTTGAGGTGGCATGTCGTCAATCTCCACGCCTTTCTCGGACCAAGGCTCCCTCCGCCAAGAAATCGATGGACCTAAGGTGGATTTTGGCTCCCACTCCGGCTTGAGCTCCTCATAGAGATTGTGTGCCCCGGAGCCCCCTACGTCATGCCCGGCACCGAAGCTGCCAGGGAGTTCTGTCCCTCCACTTCCAAAGAGAGGAAGAGAGCCCTCGCCTCCCATGGAGTTCAACTCGAATTCCAGGCTCATCGCGGAAGAGTAAGGAAGATTGTCCTTTTGCATATATCTTTAGGCATACTTGAATGTTCTTGTTGTTGTCAGCAGGGAAGTGGAGGAGGAGGCGAAAACCCTCATCCACCGTTCCTAGAAGAGGCTCCGACACCTCGGGTCGCTGAAGGGCATAGAGAGCCCACCCTTTGTGGGGGGTCATGCAGAGGACACCGTGCCGAGTCCCCAGTCCAGCCCTCGGCCTGGGAGCGGAGACTTGGTCCCATTCGCCGGAGGTGATGGGGACGCTCTCCCCGTCCCCCCAGCTGGAAGGGGAGGTGAGACGACACAGGACGACCGCCTCCCTGAGGGCCATGCTTCTCCCGCTGCTCGAGCCGAACAAACACCCACGGAACCTTTTGTCGATGAGGTTGCGTAGAAGGCTACCAGGAATACCACGACAAAGGGCGAAATTCATGGCCCAGAAACAGCTGTTGCCAGGGAAACAGAGGTTCCCGCCTGGAAAACTTCCCCAGGTACTTTGCTTATTTCTTATTTTATTTGTTGCTCTGATTACTTCTCCCAATTTCTCCATTCGCTTAAGACTTCCGCTTCCTCGTTATTCACTGGCCTTTTCATGTTCAGCCCCCAAGCCGAGGAACCAGAGCTGCTGGAGGTGGAGGCTGATATAGGAAGGGCTGCCCCAGATGAGGCCATAGAGATTGCCGCTGTAGAGGGGTAGGACCTTGTTGCTGGGAACGCACATGAGTCTCTGGTGGTGGTGGAGCGCTATCCGGAAGATGTCCCGGTAGAGGGAGTGGTTGTTGAGGTGAAAATTCCCCTCCAGACTATGGACCCACTCCCCTCCTCAGGGACCGTCGCCGAGAATCCACCACCCACCTCGAGTGCGCTGGCCATGGTGTTGACACACCTAAAATTGGAGCCCCTGGCCTGTCCCCGACGACAGACACAGAGCTCGATGAAGAGCTTCAGCGCCTCCTGAATCCGCTTTATCAGGGATCCGGAGAGGCCAATGACTCAGCCACCGTCACGATGGATCTATCCTTCATGGAATCCATGGCGTTGGGCGTGAAGGAGACACAGTTCCGACACAAACCAAAAGTGGTAGGAGCTCAAGAAGCAGTGCGAGTTCGCCAACAAAATGGACCGGAAGCGAAAAGACAAGTGCCTGGAGCCGTGCGACAGGAACGACAAGCAGTTCAAGGTGCTCATGAGGTAGCAAGAGATGCTCTTGATGATGAGGGAGGATGTCATGGATCAGGAGATGCACCTGGCAGACCGGAAGGCGTCTCTGGACTCCAGAGAGCGAGAGATCTCCCTCCGGGAGGAGAAACTCGAAGCCACCCTCCACACCAAGGATGAAGGTCTCGAGGCTCTGATGCAGCAATAGACCAAGGAATTGGAGGATAAGCATGGAGCTGCTCTGAACACCCTCACTGCTGACTCTACTGCTCTGAAGAAGCTTACTGAAGATGTAGCTACCCCGTATGCCGCAAAAACTGACTTCGACCTGCAGGTGGCTAAGCTGAATGAGGATCTCGCCCAGAGCGCCAATGAGGTGCAGGCAGTCAAAGAGAGGGCACGGTAGGCGGAGATTCACTTGGCTGATGTACATTCGTAGCTCTCCTCCAAGACACAGAGCCTCTTGACTGCCAACGGCAACATCTCGGACATGAAGGCAAGGATCGGCACATTGGCGTGTTCGGTAGAGTTCCTGAGTCCCGCTAGCAGTTGCTGTCCAAGGATTTCAACACTGCCAGGCATCTCCTACAGGATGCAGAGGACAAACTGAAGAATCAGGTTGATCAGGTTAATCTCTGGATCAAGAGCCTGATTGATATGGCCGAGCATCTTGGTGCCCAGGCGGCGGTGATGAGCATGGAGAGCCCAGTCTTCTCGGCCAGCAAGCATGAGGTCCCAAGTGTCAAGTTAGGACTCTTCTTCAATAAGCTACTCGAGAAGCTGCTGGCGCACGAAGAGGAGAGGGCCGAGCATTTTGGGACCGAGTCCTGGAGGGTGGCCCGCGATGCCCTCTTCATGGTCTTGAGCAATATCTCCTGCTGCCACCCAGACCTTGACCTTGCTGACCAATTCAAGAAGCCCCCACCGTGTGCCGACATTGCCGCCGCCAAGGAAAAGGCTGCTCCCTGGGCCGACTTTGTTCTCCATGTTTGAGCTATTCCACCTGGCCATCGGACTAAGTATCGGGCCGCTGCCGCTTCTGTGTTGCCCTGTAATGAAACATGATATATATTTTGCGTTTAGTCATTCTATCTCTAGTGTTTGTGCGAAACTGATATTTCTTGCTGAATTTTAAATGTGTGTTTATTCCTTTGAGCCCTATATGTTTGTGTTCATCTGATCAATCCCTATGTATGTTGTGGATGCCTGTCGGTATCATATTGCCGCGATTGTCGTAAGGGTCCGGCCCTTGTCAGTCATCCTCGCGTCGATGCATCCCGATAGGTTTTTCCCAGGTAGTTCTCGGTGTGATCAAAGAAACTAGCCAAGGTTCCATCACATGAGGGTTCTGATGGTACGAATACTCACTAGGGTTAAGGGATAAACGGCTGCAATAATATGAGATGTATCAACAAGAAGTGATAATGTAAACTTAGCTTTCGTTTTGAGCTTCTTTTTCCTCTGTCGAACCACGCGCGTCTGACGCGTTCGCGGCACCTGGAGGAGCTGAAGATAATCAGGTGGTTTCTCCATTCCCGGTAGAGGCCGACATGCATTCCTTGTGGCTGGCGGGCATCGGGGCATAGTGTGGGGCTCCTCTGGTCCCCCCTCCCCTTTTCTCCCTTCCTTTTGAGTCAGTCCGGCGGCTGCCATTGCATGGGTTGTGCCGATGCAAGGAGCCTTACTGAAGTATGCTTCTCGGGGCATCAATTGACGGACTCATACTAGCACTTCGCTCAGGATTGCCCAAAATAGGGGAAATATTAGACCGAGCGTCGTGCGGTTGTTCGATTTCTGGTTCCGCAGACCCTTGAGAGGTTCAAACTCTGGGGTGCGTGCGAAAACTCAACCTTCCCAGGCTGCCTACTCGCCAATCTCTTGGCTTAGCTCGATGAATAGGAAGGAAACGAGACACAACAGTTTACCCAGGTTCGGGCCACCTGGCGGTGTAAAACCCTACCCCTCCTTTGTGGTGGATTGGTCTCTGTCGGCATTCTGGGAACGGGGGTCCCCGGACTTGCCTGCCTGCGGCCCGTGGCGTAGCTAGACCAGCGGCCCTGTGCGGCCCATCTTCACCAGCAAGCACTCAAGACCCTCGCGACGGTCCAAGCTTTGCGAGTCGGATGACGCAAGGCCTCCTCGGGGGCAGCCTCACCAGGCTGGCTCACGAGGGGCGTAGAGATCAAGGCAAGGGAGACCTGGCGAGGTCCCCGTGACGTAAGCCATGAAGACCAATGCCAGGAGGGCACCAGGCGGGCGCCAGCATGCAGTGTCCTTGTTTCCTCTTTGGTTCTAAAGAGGTAAGCTCAGGCGCGGAGTCTCGAGGCGTCAAGCAAAGGTTTCCATATCGGTGCAACAAGACAAAGACAAGCAGGTCAGCAAGACAGAGGTCACCGTGGAGCCCAAGACAGCGTCACCAACTCCTCATCAACTTCTCCAACAAGGTATACGAGCTGAAGAACAAACACATGGAGGCATACCTCCCAGTGGTTCGCAAAATGGAAAAGCATTTCCTGGGTCTAGAGCTACAGCATGTACCCCGTGGAACCAACAAGGAGGCCGACGACATCGCCAAGAGGGCGTCCAAGCGACAACCACAAGAGCCAGGCGTCTTTGAGGAGCGGCTCTTCAAGCCGTGGGCAACACATCCGCTCCCGGAGTCTACGCCGCCTCGGGAGGAACTCCCCGAACCACCTGTCTCGGGAGCACCGGCCTACAGCCCGACCTCGGGAATGCGCCTACTCCTGGCGCTCAAGCCTCACGAGGGGTGCTGGACCAAGGAGTTCAAGGAATACCCGACGAAAGGGATGCTGCCGGAGAAGGAGGAGGACATGTAGCGCGTCGCCCGACAGGCTACGACATACTGCATCTAGGATGGTGAGTTATACAGGAAGCGGCCAAATGATGTTACCTTACGATTCATCTCCAGGGAACAGGGGAATGAGTTGTTGGCCGACATACACGGCGGGGACTGCGAGCACTACTCATCGTCACGGACCCTCGTCGGCAAGGTGTTCCGCAGCGGGTTCTACTGGCCTACCGCTCTCAATGACGTAACCGAGCTGGTGAAGTCTTGCGAGGCCTGCCAATTCCACGCCAAGCAGATCCATCAGCCAACTTAGGGCCTCCAGACCATCCTGCTCTCGTGGCCATTCACAGTCTGGGGGCTGTATATCTTAGGCTCATTCCCTCGAGCGCCTGGGGGCTGCCGCTACCTCTACGTCGCCATCAACAAGTTCACCAAATAGGCGGAGGTAGAACCCGTCCGCACCATCCCGGCCGGATCCGCGGTCAAGTTCATCAAGCGTGTCGTAAGCCGGTTTGGGGTCCCTAATCGCATCATTACTGACAACAGCTCGCAGTTCACTAGCAATCTTTTCAAGGCATACTGTGCTATCCTTGGAACGCATATCTGCTACGCTTTAGTGGCACACACCAGGAGCAACAGTCAAGACGAACACGCCAACATAGAGGTCTGCGGCAAGGGCTGGCACGACGAGCTCTAGTCTGTGTTGTGGTCCATCCACACCACCGCCACCAAGCCAACAGGCGAAACCCCGTTTTTCCTCGTCTACGGAGCAGAAGCGGTTCTCCCTCACGAGGTCAAGCATTGCTCCGCATGGGTCCTAGCATTCGACGAGACACAGCAAGACGCCATGCGGTGGATGGACCTTGTGCTTGGGGAGGAACGCCTCAGCGAAGCCTCGCTCCGAGCGGCAAGGTACCAGCAGGCGCTCCGACGGTACCGCTGTCGCAGCGTCCGCTCTAGGATGCTCGAGGTGGGCGATCTCGTCCTGAGGTGGGTGCTCTCCGGGGAAGGCCTGCACAAGTTCTCGCCCATGTGGGAGGGCCCTATTAGGATCGCCCGTGTCCCCAGGCCTGGCGCCGCGCGCCTGGAGATACAGGATGGGATCCCCATCCAGAATGCCTGGAACATCCAGCACCTCCGGAGGTTCTACCCATGAAGCAAGGCCCATCGCGTGTGATGCAAGGCCCCATGCCTGTGAAGATCTCCGCTCGTGACACTCTCACGTAATAATGAGTGGGGCTGTACACGTCCCGAAGTCTCAAGAGTGCCGAGCTTGGGCCTCGGGGGCTCCCTCCTACGTCTTAGTGGCAGCACTTAGCTCCACGCTGGTGAGAATACAAGAAGACTAGACTAGGTGCCGAACGCGGCTTCTTATTTGCTTTCCGTAGTTGGCTTGCCCCTTTTTCTCAATGGAAGTTTGCATTCTGGCCTTTCTTGTCCTCTTTGTTCGATCGCCTTCCCCTCTGTACTTCCTTGGATTTTTGTTTTGGTCTGTGCTCACCCTCGCCTGCCTTGCGAAGGGGCTGGACAGGTGCCCTTGTGAGAGTTTTTCCTGTTCTTCGCGAGGCACCCTCGCCCGAGCCCGCAAGCTGGCACATCTCTCTCAGTCCGTGCCCCTCGTGTAACGCGATGCGAAGTGCTGGGTCATGGCCAGCGGCACATGCGACCAGGATTCAAAAGAATAAGAGTTTCCTAACGAATTTTTGTAGTTCCTAGCGGCCTTCCGAGCAAAGGTGGCCTCGCCAGGCACTAAGGAATGCGTGCCTCGCGAGGAGGAAACTACTTCAGGCACATCAAGCTAAGTTATCTCTACATGCCCACATAAAATGTTGGTAGCACAACAAGACGCAGGGACAATACACATAACATAGCAACTCAAAAATTATGGTTCATTACATGTCCCTGCAGGGCCCATACTTGTTTCTTCTTAAACGCGGGAAGGAAAGAGCAAAACAAAAGTGGTGCGTGCCACCACAGCAGTTCGCAAGGGCGGACCCATGGCGCTTCCCCGAGCTCAGCCAGACCCCGCCCCGCGCTTCACTGGAGCGCGGCGACGAGACAACCTGATGCCTCCCTCGAAACGGGTGCGGCGGCTAGCTATAGCCACCGCTGCTGGAGCTGCCGCTGGAGGAGGAGCCGCCGTAGCTGGACGAGCCGCGGCCAGCACCAAGGACGAAGCCACCTTCCTCCTCATCACGACCAGCACAAAGGCCAAGCACCACGTCGCCGTCATTGTCCTTGGGGCAGCACCCGACGCGGCAACCATCTTCCGTAAATACCCTCACGAAGAGGGTCGCCTCGCACTCATACTTGAAGTGGAGGGGACGACACTTGCCCAATCCGCGCACGTGGGCGAACGTCTGCCAGCCACGGGCCAAGGCCGCGTTGCCCGCAGCGGATACTTCAACCATGACCCACGAAGCCCTGCTGCAGCAACCATCCTCCTAGAGCGAGAGACTGCTTGGACCTGCGGACAGCAGTTCACCGACAAAGAACTGCGGGAGCTGAAGCTAGGTGTTAGCCGGGTTCTCCGGCCACACGATGATCTCCGGCGTAATCTCCGCCAACTGGAAGCGCGGCCGAGGAGGCCGCGCAACCATGGCACGCCTCACTTCATCAACGGGACTGCCACAACCAAGGCGACTCCCGCCATGCGGGGGGCGCCACCACTGCCGCGAGGGGCCACGGTGAGGGTCGCTGCATGATTGCACGGGCGACCATGCCCCCTCCTGGGTGGTGGAGAGCGGGGCCCCTGCTGGTGGGCCTTCCGCTTCACCGCGGCCGAGAACCTCTTCGCCGGCGCCATGAGTGTCACTGGTATCAAGGAAGTGAGGAAGAAGCAGAAGGAGTGAAGGAAGTGATTGGTGATGGGGGCTCCACTCCCCCTTCCCCATTATAGCCAAGAGGAGGCCAACCGCTGGCCTCCACGATCTAAGGTAATGTTGACCTTTTTTCTACCTGCAGCAAGGACTCGTCAAGTCGGGTAGTTGCCGAGGCAGTATGGGGAAGCGGGGACGCACACTTCCAATCAACTGCCATGCGTCAACTGAGGCCGCAGGCTGTTAGGGCTCGTGGCACCCCGCACTTGCCCCTTAGCTTCGCCTTGAAGCTATGTCCGAGTGCACCTTGGGCCCGGGGGCTACTGTCGGTGTTCTGGGAATGGGGGTCCCCAGACTTGCCTGCCTGCGGCCCACGACGTGGCTCCACCAGCGGCATTCTGCGGCCCATCTTCACCAGCAAGAACTCAAGACCCTCACGAGGGGCCAAGCCTCGCGAGGCGGACGACGCAAGACCTGCTCAGGGGCAGCCTCAGCAGGCTGGCTCGCGAGGGGCGGAGAGATCAAGGCAAGGGAGACCTCGCGACGTCCCCATGACGTAAGCCATGACGACCAAGGCCAGGCGGGCACCAGGCGGGCGCCAGCGCGTGAAGTGTCCTCGTTTCCTCTTTGGTGCTAAAGAGGCAAGATCAGGCATGGAGGCCCGAGGCATCAAGCAAAGGTTTCCATATCGGTGCAACAAGACCAAGACCAGTAGGACGGCAGGACGGAGGTCACCGTGGAGCCCAAGACGGCGTCACCACTAGAGCCTTTGGCTGGGAAAGACTACTTTTGTCAAGATAACTTGTACTAGCTGTCCCCCTTCAAACTTGGCCATTGTGGGATCCCTTCACTCTCAATATTTGGGAAGAGGACCAAGACCTCTATAAATAGCACTAGCCACCACCTTTGCAAGGGGGAGGATCATTCAGACCACGAGACACCAGACAAGCTCGCCAAGCACAAGAACACCTCTACTCAGGAGGCTGTTCTTCCCCTTGTAACTGTTCATCCTCAGCCCATCAGGCAATCCACCACACCACGCTAGAGTAGGGTATTACTCCGCAACGGTGGCTTGAACCAGTATAAATCTTGTGTCCCTTTGTTCCACGAGTTCGAAGCACTAAGACTTGAGATTGTGCTGAGGGAGAGAGCTAAAGAGGGAGAGAACTTTGTGCGCACCCCGGTGTTCGAACCTCAAGGGTTTTGCCAGAACCCAAAATCCAACAGTCTCGAGGGGCTGAGGATGAACTAGTAAAATGGGAGAACAACCTCAGGAGGAGGAGCGTTCTTGGGCTCATGTGAGCCGGTGAGTGTGAGGATGGAATGGATCCGATCCGATGCCCTCCAGTCCTATCTATGGTGGTGGCTAAGTCCTATTTATTGTGCCTTGGTCCTCTTCCCAAAATGAAGGCGGGAAGAGTTCCGACAACGGCCAAATTTGAAGGGAAACACCTAGTACATGTTATCCTGACAAAGGCAGTCTTCACGTACAAAAGCCTCTAGTCGTGTCGCCGCGTTGGGCTCGGCGATGACCTCCATCCTGTCGTCCTGGTAGTCTTGGTCTTGTTGCATCAGAATGGAAACTTTTGGCTGATTCCTCAGGATTCTGCGCCTTCTCTTGCCTCCCTAGCACCAAAGAGTAAACTGGTACACTGCGCCTGCTGGCACCCGCCTGGCCTTGGTATTCATGGCTCACGTCATCCAAACCTGATGAGGTGAAGCCTGCATAGAAATCTCTGCTCCTCGGTAGCCTGCCTGAGGAGGCCGCTCCCCATGCAGTTCTTGGCGTCGTCCGCCTTGCGAGGCTTGGCCCCTCGCGAGGCTCATTAGTTTGTTGATGCTGAAGCTAGGCCATACCAGGCCGTGGATGAAGCCACACCATGGGCCACAGGTAGGCAAGCCTGGGTACCCCCGTTCCCAAAACACCGATAATAGCATTCGGGCCCAAAGCGCGCTCGAACTTGGCTTCAAGGCTAAGCCAATGGGGAAGTGCGGAGCGCCGTGGGCCCTAACCGCCTGCATCCTTGATTGACGCATGGTGATTTATGGGACGCAGGCGTCTCTGCTTCCCAATGCGGCCTCAGCAACCGTTCGACTTGACGCGACTCTGCTGCATGCAGAGAGATAACCATCATTGCATGGGATCATGGAGGCCGGCGGATGGCCTCCCTCCGGCTATAAATGAGGGGAGGGGTAGAGCCCCCTTGCTCTTCTCAATCTTCTTGCTGCCCACTCCTTCTTCTACTCCGTCTTGCCGTAGCATCCATGGCACCGATCAGGAGATTCTCTGCGGAGGAGAAGCGAAAGTCCCCTCAGGAGGAGCCTAAACCACTTCTGCCGAAAAAATGGTTTAGCCGCCCTCATGATGGTGGTGAAGGACGGGCGGTGACGTGGCCTTGGTATGAGCAGCCTCTGCCTCGCTTCCCGACCCCCTTGTTCGCCCATACATAGGGCCCTGGGCGAGGTGGCAGTGCCCAGCACCGCGCAGTTCGGGATCGCAGTGGGCAGGCCGTGGCTGGATAGCCAGTCAGCCCATGAATCCACGCCGAGGGCTCCTCTGACAAGTTCGTGATGTGGGCGGAAATGCCACTGCGCATGTTTATCTGGTTCCCAAGGTTCTTCGCCGAGGAGATGCCGCCAAGAGGGCCGCTTGAGCTATGGCTACAGCATGCCGGGTGTTGTAGCCTGTCCACGGGGGCAGAGGTCGAGGTCGTCCCCCCAGGAGGCATCTTCATGACCCGTGGATGGGGCGAGGTCGCCTGCGCCTGCCGTCCAAAAGGGCCCCTCGCCATCGACTTTCAGTATGATGGTGCCTCCACATTGTTCTTCAAGGTCTTCGACGAGGACAACTAGTGCCTGGAGTGCCGCCCTGGGGTGTCGGCGTCCTAGGAATGGGGGTACCCAGACTTGCCTGCTTCCGGCCCACGACGTGGCTCATCGACGGCCCGGTACGGCCCAGCTTCAGCAACAACAACTCAAGACCCTCGCGAGGCGGACGACACCAAGACCTCCTTGGGGGGCGGCCTCCTTAGGCTGGCTCCTGATGAGCGGAGATATCAAGGCAAGGAGCACCTCGTGAGGTTCACATGACATAATCCATGACAACCAAGGCCAGGCGGGCGCCGGCGGGTGCAGCATACTAGTTTCCCCTTTGATGCCAAGGAGGCAAGCGCGGGCGCAGAGTCCCAAGGAATCAAGAAAATGTTTCCATATCAGTGAAACAAGACCAAGACTGCCAAGATGACAGGAGGGAGGTCATCGCGGATGCCACCGCAGCGTCACCACCAGAGCCTTTTCCAGACGAAGACTACTTTTGTCAGGATAGCTTGTACTAGTTGTCCCCTTTCATATTTGGCCGTTGTGGGATCCCTCCCGCCTACATTTGGGAAGAGGACCAAGGCCACTATAAATAGGACTTAGCCACCACCATAGAGGGGGATGATTCAGATCATCCTCTCATCCACCAGATCATCGAGCTCAAGAACACCTCACCTCCTAAGGCTGTTCCACCACTGTACTAGTTCATCCTTAGCCCCTCGAGGCAATCCACCACAAAGTTGGAGTAGGGTATTACACCGCAAGGTGGCCCGAACCAGGATAGTTCTTTGCACGCACCCTAGTGTTCGAACCTCTCAAGGGCCCGCGGAACCCTAAATCCGAACTTTGGCATGCCAGGCAGGCGTGCGTCGGAGCCTCTCTTCTTCTAGCTAGCCCGTCATCGCCTAACAGCCCTAATGGCCGGCGATCAGAGGGTTCATGCCGAGCAATAGGCCACTTGGCCGACCCGGGCGGTGTCATTTTCCCAGGAAGACCTCCACTTTGCTCTCCAGGCGGCTGGCACACTGCCTAACCCCACCGGACACGGGCGGCACGGGCCGGTGCTGCCCGCCCTCGCACCTCGGCGTACACGCGCCGCCGTGTAGTTTTCGGGATACGCCGGGGCGACGACACCACACACTCGACGGGAGCAGCCGAACATGAAGGTTCCGATCATCATGGCACGAGAGCTACTGCGCTGTAGGTTGGTGGAGGGCGGCCGCGATACCCTGCTGGAGTGGGTTGTTGAACTACTTGACGCCGCCTACAGGGGTGCGGCACCATTCTACTCACTGTCCATGCCTCAGGTAGTGGCAGAGGTGGGCGTTGGGCCCCGACGCGCCCGTGCGCCCCTTGGAGCACCCGAGGGATTCGACAGCAACAACACGGCCCTCGGCGCTGTTCATCCTGCTGTGACCGCACCTCCTGCGGCTGGGGCAAGCTCCAGCAGTCCCTTGCGGGGCCGCGTTGGGACGTCACCCCGCGGCCACCAGGGCCAGGCGCAGGTCCTGGTGGCCCAGAGTGTGGGGCACCTAGGCGAAGGCTCCGGCGCAGCGGCCCCAGATGGCTATGTGCTCCACATGATGGACCTGGATTACACTCCTGAGGAAGACCCCAGCTCGTTCCCCAAGCCGAGCTGGGCAGAAGGTACGCTAGAGGGCGGAGCTTTCGAAGAGCCGCCCGAAATCTTCGCCGAACCCTTCGATGACAACGACCACAGGGTACGACCAAGACCCTAGGGGCATGCTTACGCTAACCATGGAACGCAGGTGAACAAGGCCACTCCAGCGGACGGAGACCCCAGGCGGTGACCCCTCTACCGGCAGGACCAGCGCACTAGGGGTCGTGTGGGCAGGTCCCGGAGGCAGGGCCTCCCTTGCGCCACATGGAACAAGTCATCACACAGAGGTAGGTCCTCTGCTGGGGGAGGCGCTGGTGAGCCCCCCCTGACAGAGGGCCCGTGGTCGCCGAGGGCGCCGCTAGTGTCCCACTTGCCCCTTGGTCTCGTCCTGGTTTCCAGTCGCCCCAACAGTGGTCAGGGGAGGTGAACGGCGGGGACCTCGTCAGGCGATATGAAGCAAGGCTCACGCCTGTAAAGGTCACCACTCGTGACACTCTCATGTAATAATAAGTTGGGTTGTACATGCCGCGGAATCTTCGGAGTGCCGCCCCTCGGCCTCGGGGGCTCCCACCCATGTCCAAGTGAAAGCACCATGCTCCGTGCTGGCCATCGACATTGTCCCCCAATGGCCATCCTCACATCCAGTGAAAGCACTTGGCTCCGCGCTGGTGAGAAGACAAGAAGACTAGCTAGGTCCCAGATGCGGCTATTTGCTTTTGCCCCTTTCTCTATAACTCGATTTGCCGCCTTTTGGATTGAGATTCGAAGTCCTCTTTATGTTGTCAAAAATGGGGAGAGTTTTCTCTCGATTTGTGCCAATTTGTTGCCTTCTGGTTTCTTGTTTTTCTGAGGGGCTTGCACCCGCTTACCCTCTTACGAGCGCCTTGCGAGCAGGGGCTCGGTGTGGTATGGCGCGCCAGGCATGCTCAGGTTGTCCCGGCCAATGCTGGGGCCTCCCAGGCCAAGGGCGCAATCACCGCTGGATCATCGAGCGCATACCCAGTCATAGTCTGGCATTCGCTCCTGGCAAGGCTTTCTTGGGCGAGCCAGCAGGCCCTTGGGGAGGTCAAGACCTCACGGGCCTCGGAGAGCTCACCTAGGAAGGAAGGCGTGTCTATGACCCAGGACCTACTCAAGGCCTACTAAGATCAAGATAAGTATCAGCAACAACCCTGCTTGGGGGCTCACAAGCTTGTGATAGCACACTTCAAGTCTAGCTTTGAAAAGACAGAACATGAATTTACACATTACAAGGGGCTCCACCTCCAAAATGCTCTCACACCTTGTGGGGCCGTGTCTAAGTCTTTGCGTGCAGGTTTAAGCGAAGGAATGCAGGCCTAACTGGACGTACTACCCCCATCACCATCCTCGTCGCTCTCATCCGCACTACTTGCACTGTCACTAACGTCATCTTCATCGTCGTCATCCCCGCCATCTTAATCCACCACGATCACCGCCGCGTCGTCCTCAGGGGCGAACTCTCTAACCAGAGCGTCCACATGACTGTCCACCCAGTACGATAGGTTGTCTCGGATAACCCCTGGCACTGGGGCTATGACGATGTCAAAATCAAAGTGGCAGTCGAGGTTCTGAAAATGACTGAAGACGCATGAGAATGCACGCCCAAGGAGGCCTCGACTCCTCTCCTCGACGAGATCGCGGGACCTCACAGCCCGGTCCTCCAGGCGCGTCCCGACCTCTGTGAAGAAGCGAATGTGGTTGGTGTACTCTTCCACGCGGGGATGAGGGCGCTCTCCTAACAAATGGCACTCAGGGCTCGGTTGGCCCTCACCCTGAGGGCCAGAAGCATGGGGGCATGCTCACACTGCAGCGTCTGCCGACGACACGCCTCATCCGCATTCTGCTTCGCGAGGGATGCAGCGCCATCAATCTGCCGCTAGAGTGAGAGCAAGTTGGCGCGTGACGAGGCCAAGTCTCACGCTGCTCCATCTCCTTCAGCTTCTTCCTAAGGGCAGCGGTCCTGTCCTTAGCTTGGGCGTCCAAGAACTCCAGCTTTAGACGGTACTGATCGGCAAGATCCGCATAAACCTTCGCCACCATCCGGGCGACCTCCTCCTGGACCTTGGCTTCCCGCGCGGTGATGGCATCCTCAGCCGTGGCCACCTGGTGCTCCCTCACCTCCAGCCACTCAAGCTCCAGGCTTCACTCCAAGGCCTCAAGCGCCAGTGCCTCCTAGCGCTTCAGGATGTCCTTCTCTTCGGAAGGTGCTGCCCTAATTGATGCCAAGACAACCATGTGCGCCTCGATCCGCTGCTCAAGGGTAGCGTTCAAGGCCCGGATCTCCCGTTCGCGCTCCTCGACGGCCTCGCGATGATGGTCAGCCTCCCTGGCCACCTCCAAGGCCCGGGCTCTGGCCTCGCATGAGGTCGTAAGGGACACCGCGGCCGTTGCCTTGTCGCGATCATGCTGAGGATGTGCAAGGTTGATGGCAACCTTCAACTGGTGCCACTCGTGAGCCAGTCGACGGTCCATTGTCTCAAGGCGAGCGTCGACTTCGACAAGCTCTTCTCCGAGATGGCTCAGTGCACCCATCGCCTCCTGGAAGAGATCATGGTGTACTGCGCCACGCCCGTGCGTGAACTCCAGTGGACAGCCAAGCCCGTCCTTCACGTTCGGGGTCATTGGGGAAGCTTAAGGTGGCCTGCCTGCCCCTGGCGGGGGGCGGGCACCTTCCTCGCCACCCTCCCGCCCTCGGCAGGGGCACCAGATGGCGTGGCCTCGCCACTCGAAGACGAAGCCAAGGCTGGGATCGCCCAACCGCCGATGAGGACCAACGGAGGAGCCCTCAGCATGCCTTCTACACCCATGATGGACAATGAAGGAGGGACGACAGGAACACATGATCAATGCCACCCGTTGACACGTCCGCCTCTAGGACGGGCCCTGCGCCACTCAAGGTGGACCGGTGGGGGGAGCTCGAGACCAGGGGTGAGCTGAGGACTGGTGGAGGCCGCCCCTCAGGAGATCTCGCTGCCGTGGGTGAAGGGATCCTGAAGGGCCATTGTCAGGAAAGGATGCGGCACACATAAAATCATGAAGAAGAGGTAGTTACTCATTGATGGCTATGTACTTCCTCTACTTTAGTGGCCGGTAGCCTTCACCACAGCAGCTAGGAGGCCCCTTTCTCTTGCGGAGCACCTCGAAGTTCCGGCACAGTTGGGCGAAGCCTGGGGCCCGGCCGTCAGCATCCGGAGCGGGCTGTAGAGCCCCTGGAGTGGCGACCACGGGAGCCCTGGGCACCGTCATCTCTCAGGCCACCACCTCAGGACCGCTTCTCCGAGCTTCATGGGTAATGACCTCGGGAACCTCGAATCACACCGAGTCTTCGATCTCCCCCTTAGGACGGCTCACCCGAGCTCGAGCACTGCCATCTCAGGAGCACCGAGCTGCGTCGCTTCATCAGCAGCCGCCTTGACAGCACCCGGCAGCGCTCGCCCCCCTGCGTCCACCTCGGGGCATGCACCACCGGGACGGCAGGCAGAGGGACCACGAGGATAGGGTTCTCGCGGGGCCCCTCAAGTCTAGCCAGGCGCAACCCCCACTCGTCAAAGAGGGGCATCTGCCTCACGAACCCCTCCGTGTTCGAGAAGCAGTGCAGGAGGCAGCCCTCCTTCGGAAGCATGGCTGGCACAGGGTCACCCGTCAGGAGCTCGCGCACCGTGCGCAGTGTCTCGGGAGGAAGCGCAGGTACATGGAGCCTCATGGGGTCCCTGATGCCGATGAAGGTCCACATCCGTCGAGAATGGCGCTCGAGCGGAGCAATGCGGAACTGGATGAACTCTTTCACCACCATGGGAGCCGTCACTCTGACCTCCTTCAACTTGGCCAGCCGGCGCCAAACGCGGGCAAGCCGAGGGTCGACAAGCTTCATCTGCCCCCACCTGGAGCTGGGTACAGTCGATGCCCGGGGAAGCAAGAGCAGGGAGTTTAGCACGCCGACATCCACGAACACCCACCGTTTCCGGAATCCACTTACAAATGGCGAGAGCTCAAAGTCAATCCCTTGGCTGGCCGTTGCCGCCAAAGCCTGAAAGGTCAGGCACCCCAAGCACTGACAGGCGTCAGCCAGGTGAAGCGAGAAGAAATGGTGAAACAAGGCCACGCAGGGATCAATGCCCACCATGGCCTCGCAGACGAAGGAGAAGGCAGCGAGGAGAAGGATGTATTGGGGATCCAGATGCAATGTGTGGACTTGGTAATGCGATATTATGGCATCGAAGAAGTTGGAAAAGGGGGGAATCAACCTGCTAAGAGGGCGTGGAGATGAATGGGGATTGCAGTGGCCGCCATGTCCACCATGGCACAGGAAGCAGGCCAAGCCACTATAGCGTTCCACTCATTGGAATTGGTGGCAAGCACTAGACGGATCTTGTCCAGCATCTCCTGATTGAACACCGTCGACCGCTCGAGGGCGGGCTCGAAGGCCGGCGGAGATTCAGCCAGAACGCGGTTTTTCCCTTTCTTGTTCCTCGTCAACCTCGGGGCCATGTCGACAGGGAGAGCCGAGAAGGTGCAAGAGCCAAGGGAGCGCGCGACAAGCAATGAAGATCAAATTGAGTCAGTGATGGTGACCGCCAAGCCCGACGAATATGAAGGTTGCGTGAGGAAGTGAGGGCGCCCACGACCCGTCCATCGCCACATATCGACCGAGGCCACAGGCAGTTGGGGCCCGCGGCTCTCCGCCCTTGCCCTTTGGCTTCGCCTCGAAGCCAAGTTCGAGCGCGCCTTGGGCCCGGGGGCTACTGTCGTCGTCCTGGGAACAATGGTACCCAGACTTTCCTGACCGCGGCCCATGACGTGGCTCCATCGACGGCCTGATACAACCCAGCTTTAGCAACAACAACTCAAGACCCTCGTGAGGGGCCAAGCCTCGCGAGGCGGATGACACCAAGACCTCCCTCGGGGGCGGCCTCCCTAGGCTGGCTCCCGAGGAGCGGAGATATCATGGCAAGGTGCACCTCATGAGGTTGACATGACGTGAGCCATGACGAACAAGGTCACTCTGCTCCTCGCGAGGTTCACATGACGACCAAGGCTAGGCACCTCGCGAGGTTATCATGGCAGCGTACTAGTTTCCCCTTTGGTGCCAAGGAGGCAAGCGCAGGCGCAGAGTCCCGAGGAATCAAGCAAATGTTTCCATATCGGTGCAACAAGACCAACACGACTGCAGGATGCTGCTAACGCGACACTACGATCAGAGACCCTTCGCCGAAACTGTGTGCGATGCAATAATCACAAACGGTAGTGTAAAATAACCGTCAAAAAAGGTGAAAAACATTTGCAATGGTGGTGCCATCAAACACGGTTCAGATTTTAGTTGCATGTGCGATGCAGGGTGGACGGTTCAGTCCAATGAACTGTTTGCGATGAGGCGGAACAAAAGAAACGGACAACCTGACGAACGCGTGTGCGATATACATCATACGATTCATTCGGATGAACTGTTTGTGATTGGGCAACACAAAAGAAACGGTCAGCTAGATCAAGGTGTGTGTGATTGAGGGCATACGCTTCAGAAGGATTAACTGTTTGTGATTAGGCAACATAATAGAAATTGGTCAGCCAGATCAAAGTGTCTGGGTTTGATGGCATACACTTCACATGGATGAACTGTTTGTGATTAGCCACAACAAACTGAAACAGTTAGATAGATCAACGTGTGTGCGCTAGACGGGCACCAAAATTCTAATTAAAATAAGCGTGTGCGATGGTAATAACGAGCGCACACGGTTGTTGGAATAAGACGTGTGCTGACATTGCCTATTATGGTGCACCCTATGGTGCAAATGCCATGTACACAGCCGACAAGGCATACGTGCCCACGTCTCGCCTTCCAGGAATAGTGTCACACTTATAATCGTCAGTAAATTTTGAGTCTGCCATGGCCGATCACACCGATCACACCGATCAAAACCTAAATGGCTTCTCACTTAGGAGCGTATTACTACCCGGTTATAAATACTACTACTCCAAGATGACTGGACATTCCTCCTCAAATCCTCATCCACAAAAACAAAGTCATTCATCATCGTTCCCTTTGCGTCTGCCATGGCCAGCGTGAGTTCTGGGTCAAGAGATTGGCACTAGGGAGATGCGAGCATGGAAGCGGAAGCACGAGAGATGTCCCGCCTCACCGCGAACGTAGCAGACATGTCCCGCCGCGCGGTTGTAGCAGCACAGAGGTCCCGCCGTGTCGCCGAAGCAGCACGCAGGTCCCACTGCACCGTCGATGTGGCAGACTGGACCGGCCGCGCCGCGGAACCATAAGAGATGTCCTGCCGCGCGGCGAATGCAGCAGAGATGTCCTCCCGCGCCGCGGCAGTAGGGGAAAATGCCTCGTGGGCAGGCGAGGACTCTTATAGGCGCGTGCATGCGGTCGTCCATAGCCAGATGGATCAGATCTCCGGCTGGGCGAGGTTGCAGGATGACATGAAAGCCTCTTTTGTCGGCATCATCTGGCAACTAAATGAGAGCAATGCGAAGCTCCGGGCAGAGCGTGACCTACTGAGGGTGAAGATCGTCGGAAGTGCGGAGCAGTAGGAGGAGACCGCTGCCTTGTTAAAGTGGACCGGCATCATTGTTGAGAAACTTGTGGATGAGAATGCCATGTTGCGCATTGAGCGCAGAAGGCCAGTGGAGGAATCCGTGGATGCTCTCAAGCAGCTACTTGAGGACAAGAAAGAGCCCATTGCCGCTCGCCATAGAGACTAGTTCCTGCAGCATGCAGCAACATAGAGATCAACGAGCCAGATCGCTGTCTTCCATCTTTTGCCCATGTGTATTTCAGGCTTTGCCGCATGTGGCTTTTTTCATTATGTTCCTAAATATGTAAGACAATTATTATCCAATGTCATCATCCTTATATTCATCATGCTTGCCATAAGTCGCAGTCGATGTTATATAGATCTGTCAGATCTTACAACAAGATCCGTGCAAAACTTTCTCTTCAGATTTTCATTTCTCTCTCTTAAATCTCAGTCCAGTGACACACATAGCCACGCGATAGGACAGGGGCTCGGGCGCCATTAATGGAGACGTTGGGAGGGAGGTGCACGGCGGGTAGCGGTCAAAGGGCTCTCCTCCCGATGAGCACGCGCAGGGGTCTAATCGCATGCCTCCCATACTCAACTAGCTAGCCCGCATGGCACCTCCTAGCCAATAAAAAAAGGGGACGCGTGGCGACGCGTAAATGGTAAGTAGAACGCCCATGGTTTAAATAATACTTGTGTTTCCGATTTGTAACGTGACAGCACTTATTCCAAAATGACTTTGTTGATTGTTAATGTGTGCGCCTTCGTAAATTGGACAGAAAAATTACCACAGCATGTTGGTGCCATATCATGACACCATGCCAAGTTTCATGATTTTCAGGCCTGTTTTGCATTTACAGGAATTAAAAAACCAAGTTTCTCAATCTTTCCGGCCGAGCCACGACGGCCAGATATTTGAATTCCATTCCCATTTCTTGCGTTGGACCTATAAATACACCCAAGGACGAACACGTGATTTTCAACCAACTTTGGTGCACTGGATCATGGGCTTGTAGTTCAAATTTGAATTATGCACATTAAATGCGCAGAAACTCAATTAATGTAGAAAAAAAAGCCAAACGTACACAGAATAATTCCAAAATTTAGCACGGTGCTTCTATTTGGTCTAATCTGTCTGTGTAAAAAATTAAGGCGGGATAAGGCAGTGGACATATCTCGTTTCAGACACGGAGGTGACACGTTCCCTCTTGGAACCACGAGCCTTCTTGTGGGAAGCTCCGGTTTGCAAGAAGGTTACACCAAAGCTTGTCCCAATTCAGCCAAAAAAATTACCACAATATGTTGGTGCCATGTCATGACACCATGCCAAATTTCATGTTTTTCAGGCATATTTTGGATTTACAGGAACTAAAAAACCAAGTTTCTCAATCTTTCCGACCGAGCCACAACGCCCAGATGTTTGAATTTCATTCCAATTTCTTGCATGGGACCTACAAATACACCCAAGGACACACACATGAATTTTCAACCAACTTTGGTGCATTGGAGCATGTACTTGTAGTTCAAATTTGAATTATGCACATTAAATGCGCAAAAACTCAATTAATGTAGAAAAAGGCCAAACGAACCCGGAATAAATCCAAAATTTAGCACGATACTTCTATTTGCTCTAATCTACAAGTGTAAAAAATTAAGGCAGGAGAAGGCAGTGTACATATCTCGTTTCGCACACAGAGGTGACACGTTCCCTCTCGGAACCATGAGCCTTCTTGAGGGAAGCTCCGGTTTGCAAGAAGCTTACACCAAAGCTTGTCCCAATTCGGCCCAAAAAATTACCGCAGCAAGTTTGTAATGCCCACGATGCAGCTATATCTCCCATGTGTCGAGGCACTACTTAGAGGCATAACCACATGGTGGTTTTGTCGCAAGAGGGGTAATCTTCACACAATCCCATGTACTAAATAAGAAAGGGATAAAGAGTTGGCTTACAATAGCCCCTTCACACAAATAACAAGTTAAACATACATCATCTAGAGTATAATCAAAGGTCTGACTATGGAACCAAAATAAAGGAAGATAACTACAAATGCTAGATCCCCGATCGCCCCAACTGGGCAGCACTACTGATCATCCGAAAAAGCCACATAATAACGGCCAAGATCTTCATCAAACTCCCACTTGAGCTCGGTTGTGTCACTTGCACTGGTATCATCGGCACCTGCAACTGTTTGGAAGTATCTGTGAGTCACGAGGACTCAACAATCTCACACCCGCGAGATCAAGACTATTTAAGCTTATGGGTAGGATAAGGTAGTGAGGGGGAGTTGCAGCAAGCGATAAGAAAATATGGTGGCTAGCATACGCAAAAAAGAGTAAGATGAGAAGCTACGCAATGGTTGTGGAGCTAGAAGCGATCAAGAAGTGATCCCGAAACTACTTACGTTCAAGCATTACACAAGACCGTGTTCACTTCCCAGACTCCGCCGGAAAGAGACCATCATGGCTAGACATGCGGTTGATTCATTTTAATTAAGTCAAGTGTCAAGTTCTCTACAACCGAATATTAACAAATTCCCATCTGCCACATAACCGTGGGCACGACTCTCAAAAGTTTATACCCTGCAGGGGTGTCCCAACTTAGCCCATCAAAATCTCTCACGATCAACAAAGGATATTCCTTCTCCTGGAAAGACCCAATCAGTCTCGGAATCCCGGTTACAAGGCATTTCGACAATGGTAAAACAAGAGCAGCAAGACCGCCCGAATGTGCCGGCAAATCCCGATAGGAGCTGCACATATCTCGTTCTCAAGGCACACCGGATGGGCTAGATGTTGGGTTGGCATAGACCCTAGTTGCCCAGGGGGTGCCGGACATCCCCCAGTTCGGACAAACAATTAGTGAAGCACTGGTCGGGGGGGTTAAAATAAAGATGACCCTCGGGAGCACAACTTCCAAGGGAAAAGTATAGGTGGTGGTAAGGCAAATGGTAAAACCAAGGTTGGGCCTTGCTGGAGGAGTTTTATTCGAAGTGAACTGTCAAGGGGGCCCCATAACCCCAACCACGTAAGGAACGCAAAATCAAGGAACATAACACTTGTATGACGGAAACTAGGGCGACAAGAGTGGAACAAAACACCAGGCATAAGGCCGAGCCTTCCACCCTTTACCAAGTGTACAGATGCATTAATCAAATAAGAGATCATATGATAGCCCAACATATCCATGTTCCTACATGGAACAACCTGCAAGGCACCTGCAACTAGCAACGCTATAAGAGGTGAAGGTCGGGCGACGTGGAGGTGTGTGAGTGGCTGCAGGAGGCGGGGTTGGCGACGTGGAGCAAGGGGATTGGCCTGGGGCCTATGGCGGGTGGCGGCGTTGGCCTCTGGGCCGGCGACAAGTGGCAATGGTGGGGTGGCATGGCACTAAAAACGAGGAAGGGGGGGTTTGCTGTAGCTGCAGGTAGGTGCAGACTAGGGAATGCCAAATTTGGAAGGAGGGTGTCCATAAATAGCAAAAATTGCTAGGGTTTGGTTCTAGGGGTTGTCTCTGCACCCTCCGATGTCAATCAGACAGTTCCGGTCAGAGGGGGGTTTGGTGGCGCTAGTTTAGAGTGGGAGTGGACTGTGAAGAGGGGCCTTGGACTGAGAAGAGAGAGTCGGAAAGCGGCCCAATGACTGTTTCTGGAGACCGATAACGTCCGGCGTATGACCGGCTATAATGCCTCTATATGTTTAACGGTTGGGCTATCAAACAAGCTCTGAATGCGACAAAACATGGCAGACGGCCTACTGACAGCATAACAACACTGCATGCCAACTTTCAACCCATTCTGAGAACATTTTCTAGCCACTTATAAAATAATATTTCGGAGGTGCCACGGGCGCGTGTAAGTGTGTCTGGGCTCAGAACGGACAATGGAGAGAACTGGGGGAAACATGATGATGCAATGCACATGATGACATGGAAAAGATGCGACACACAAGCAAAAGACATGGCAATAACAGCGAACAATGGGAAGACACCTGGCGCATCGGATTCGGGGCGTCACAATATTGGTGCCATGTCATGACACCATGCCAAGTTTCATGGTTTTTAGGCGTGTTTTGGATTTACAAGAATTTAAAAACCAATTTTCTCAATCTTTCCGGGCGAGCCACGACACCCAGATGTTTGCATTTCATTCCCATTTCTTGCATGGGACCTATAAATACACCCAAGGACAAACACGTGATTTTCAGCCAACTTTGGTGCACTGGAGCATGTGCTTGTAGTTTGAATTTGAATTATGCACATTAAATGCGCAGAAACTCAATTAATGTAGGAAAAAGGCCTAACAAACCGGAATAATTCCAAATTTTAGCATGATACTTCTATTGGGTCTAATCTGCCTGTGTAAAAAAATTAAGGCAGGAGAAGGCAGTGTACATATCTCGTTTTGCACACGAAGGTGACACGTCCCCCCTCGGAACCACGAGCCTTCTTGAGGGAAGCTCCGGTTTGCAAGAAGCTTACACCAAAGCTTGTCCCAATTCGGCCAAAAAATTTACCGCTGCATGTTGGTGCCATGTCATGACACCATGCCAAGTTTCATGATTTTCAGGCGTGTTTTGGATTTACAGGAATTTAAAAACCAAGTTTCTCAATCTTTCTAGCCGAGCCATGACACCCAGATGTTTGAATTTCATTCCCATTTCTTGCATGGGACCTATAAATACACCCAAGGACACACACGTGATTTTTAGACAACTTTGGTGCACTGGAGCATGTGCTTGTAGTTCAAATTTGAATTAAGCACATTAAATGCGCAGAAACTCAATTAATGTAGAAAAAAGGCCAAACGAACCCGGAATAATTCCAAATTTTAGCACAATACTTCTATTTGATCTAATATGCCTCTTCATACACCACCTCAACAAGACGACGCGCCCGCCCCCAAAGCTCCGCCGCCTCCTTTTTCCAGGCGGCATCGTGGGCTTCACAGGCCGCCTGCTACCTAGCTTCCTCCTCCGCCATCTCCTTCTTGAATGCCACTTGCCTGGCTTTCTCAACCGTCTGCAACAACTTCCATAGACAAAGATTGTACTGGCCCCAAAACCAATCCAAAGTTGGGGGGTCCGGCGCAACCTCGTCAGGTGGCGCATAGGGGTCCTCATCGCTGCTAATCGAGTGAGTGTCCTCGGGGGCGACGACTCCTCGTCGGTGCGTGGGCTGACCGGCAGCGCTATGGCAGAGATTTGAGAGAGAGAGAGAGAGGGCGAGTGAGGGGAGGATGCAATGAGAATGTAGGCCGGACGACTTGAGTAAGGTAGTATTTATTCGTGGTCGGAATCTAGATCGACAGGGATAGTTCACACGCCGGTCGCCGGAATTCACGAGTACTATAGTTTGAATTACACACAATTCCCGCAGCAAATCCGTGTCTGAACATAATAGCCAAAATCCATGTGTGAACATAGTAGCTGACGGTTTCCAATGCAGGACCGTGTCTGATTAATGATCCCCGCCATTCATGTGGGGGCCAGTTGTCTTGCCAGATCTTTACATTTTCTTTTTTGAACACCAGATATTTACATCGTTTGACGATTTTTTGACTCACACACAAGTACACAAAAATATGATTTTTCAAACCGTTTTGGTTAGGTGTTGCATGTAGATGTAGTTCAAATTTTAATTACGGTCATTAAATGATTAGAAAATCACTTAAATGTCTTTAGAAGGTCAAATGACCCCTAAAATTTACCAAATTTTCACATGACAGTTGTATTAGTGCATGTCAAACGTAGGAAACATTTTGAAGGCTGTAAGAGGATGCTATCTCCCGTTCGTCATCAAACATGGATTGTTCCCTCTCGGAACCATGAACCTTCTAGTGAGTTGCTCCGGTTTGTGAGGGGTGAGTGTCCAAACATTCGTAAAAACATGCCAATTTTTTTCCACATCATCTTGGTGGCATGACATTACATCAACCAAGGTTTCATGTGTCTGATGATTTTTCTATTTTTTGAATTAGAATGACATGTCACTCCATGCATACGTATGCATGTGTCCATGTCGTGACACCAATATGTTTGAAAATTCATTCTAATTTACTGCACATGGAATTAACTTGCACACAAGTACACATATATGATTTTTCAAACTGTTTTGGTTAGGCATTGCATGTAGATGTAGTTCAAATTTGAATTACGGTCATTAAATGGTTAGAAAATCACTTAAATGTCTTTAAAAGGTCAAATGACCCGTAGAATTTTCCAAAATTTCACATTACAGTTGTAGTAGTGTTTGTTAGATGTAGAATAAATTTGAAGGCCGTAAGAGGAAGCTATCTCCCGTTCGTCATCAAACATGCATTGTTCCTCTCGGAACCACGGACCTTCTAGCGAGTTGCTCCGGTTTGTGAGGGGTGTGTGTCCAAACTTTCGTCAAACATGCCAATTTCATTACCACATCATCTTGGTGGCATGACATTGAATCAAACAAGCTTTCATGTTTTTCTGATCATTTTCTATTTACTGGAATTAAAAAGCCATGGCGTGCACTCCATGCATGTGCCCATGCCTTGACACCAATATGTTTGCAAATTCCTTCGAATTTACTACACATGGAATTAACTCACACACAAATACACAAGAATATGATTTTTAAACCGTTGTGGTTAGGCGTTGCATGTGATGTAGTTCGAATTTTAATTATGGTCATTAAATGGTTAGAAAATTACTTAAATGTCTTTAAAAGGTCAAATGACCCCTGAAATTTACCAAATTTTCACATGACAGTTGTATAAGTGCACATTAAACGTAGGAAAAAAATTGAAGGCTGTAAGAGGAAGCTATCTCTCGTTCATCATCAAACATGCATTGTTCCCTCTAAGAATACGAACCTTCTAGCGAGTTGCTCCGGTTTGTGAGGGGTGCATGTCCAAACGTTCATCAAACATGCCAATTTCTTTACCACATCATCTTGGTGGCTTGACATTAAATCAAGCAAGGTTTCATGTTTTTCTGATCATTTTTAAATTTTTTGGAATTAAAATGCCATGGCATGTACTCCATGCATGTGCCCATGCCTTGACACTAATTGTTTGAAAATTCCTTCGAATTTACTGCACATGGAATTAACTTGCACACAAATACACAAAAATATGATTTTTCTAACCGTTATGGTTAGGCGTTGCATGTAGATGTAGTTCAAATCTGAATTACACTCATTAAAAGGTTAGAAAATCACTTAACTGTCTTTAAAAGGTCAAATGACCCTTGAAATTTACCAAATTTTCACATGACAATTGTATTAGTGACATTAAACATAGGAAAAAATTTGAAGGCCGTAAGAGGAAGCTATCTCCCGTTTGTCATCAAACATGCATTGTTTCCTATCGGAACAACGAACCTTCTAGCGAGTTGCTCTGGTTTGTGAGGGGTGCGTGTCTAAACGTTTGTCAAACATGCCAATCTCTTTACCCCTAGAATTTTCCAAAATTTCACATTACAGTTGTAGTAGTGTTTGTTAGATGTAGAATAAATTTGAAGGTCGTAAGAGGAAGCTATCTCCCGTTCGTCATCAAACATGCATTGTTCCTCTCGGAACCACGAACCTTCTTGCGAGTTGCTCCGGTTTGTGAGGGGTGTGTGTCCAAACTTTCGTCAAACATGCCAATTTCATTACCACATCATCTTGGTGGCATGACATTACATCGACCAAGGTTTCATGTGGTTCTGATTTTTTTGAATTAAAATGCCATGCATACGTATTCATGCATATGTGTCCATGTCGTGATACAAATATTTTTGAAAATTCCTTCTAGTTTACTGCACATGGAATTAACTCGCACACAAGTACACAAATATGATTTTCAAACCGTTTTGGTTACACGTTGCATGTAGATGTAGTTCAAATTTCATTTACGGTCATTAAATGGTTAGAAAATCACTTAAATGTCTTTAAAAGGTCAAATGACCCCTAGAATTTTCCAAAATTTCACATTACAATTGTAGTAGTGCACGTTAGACGTTGACAAAATTTCAAGGTCTTAAGAGGAAGCTATCTCCCATTCGTCATCAAACATGCATTGTTCCCTCTTGGAACCACGAACCTTCTAGCGAGTTGCTCTGGTTTGTGAGGGGTGTATGTCCAAACTTCTGTCAAACATGCCAATTTCTTTACCACATCGTCTTGGTGGCATGACATTAAATCAAGCAAGGTTTCATGTTTTTCTGATCATTTTTTAATTTTTTTTGGAATTAAAATGCCATGGCATGTACTCCATGCATGTGCCCATGCCTTGACACTAATAAGATTCAAAATTCCTTCGAATTTACTGCACATGGAATTAACTCACACGCAAGTACACAAAAATATGATTTTTCTAACCGTTATGGTTAGGCGTTGCTTGTAGATGTAGTTCAAATCTGAATTACACTCATTAAAAGGTTAGAAAACCACTTAACTGTCTTTAAAAGGTCAAATGACCCTTGAAATTTACCAAATTTTCACATGACAATTGTATTAGTGACATTAAACATAGGAAAAAATTTGAAGGCCGTAAGAGGAAGCTATCTCCCGTTTGTCATCAAACATGCATTGTTCCCTATCGGAACAACGAACCTTCTAGCGAGTTGCTCTGGTTTGTGAGGGGTGCATGTCTAAACGTTTGTCAAACATGCCAATCTCTTTACCCCTAGAATTTTCCAAAATTTCACATTACAGTTGTAGTAGTGTTTGTTAGATGTAGAATAAATTTGAAGGTCGTAAGAGGAAGCTATCTCCCGTTCGTCATCAAACATGCATTGTTCCTCTCGGAACCACGAACCTTCTAGCGAGTTGCTCCGGTTTGTGAGGGGTGTGTGTCCAAACTTTCGTCAAACATGCCAATTTCATTACCACATCATCTTGGTGGCATGACATTACATCGACCAAGGTTTCATGTGGTTCTGATTTTTTTGAATTAAAATGCCATGCATACGTATTCATGCATATGTGTCCATGTCGTGATACAAATATTTTTGAAAATTCCTTCTAGTTTACTGCACATGGAATTAACTCGCACACAAGTACACAAATATGATTTTCAAACCGTTTTGGTTACACGTTGCATGTAGATGTAGTTCAAATTTCATTTACGGTCATTAAATGGTTAGAAAATCACTTAAATGTCTTTAAAAGGTCAAATGACCCCTAGAATTTTCCAAAATTTCACATTACAATTGTAGTAGTGCACGTTAGACGTTGACAAAATTTCAAGGTCTTAAGAGGAAGCTATCTCCCATTCGTCATCAAACATGCATTGTTCCCTCTTGGAACCACGAACCTTCTAGCGAGTTGCTCTGGTTTGTGAGGGGTGTATGTCCAAACTTCTGTCAAACATGCCAATTTCTTTACCACATCGTCTTGGTGGCATGACATTAAATCAAGCAAGGTTTCATGTTTTTCTGATCATTTTTTAATTTTTTTTGGAATTAAAATGCCATGGCATGTACTCCATGCATGTGCCCATGCCTTGACACTAATAAGATTCAAAATTCCTTCGAATTTACTGCACATGGAATTAACTCATACGCAAGTACACAAAAATATGATTTTTCTAACCGTTATGGTTAGGCGTTGCATGTAGATGTAGTTCAAATCTGAATTACACTCATTAAAAGGTTAGAAAATCACTTAACTGTCTTTAAAAGGTCAAATGACCCTTGAAATTTACCAAATTTTCACATGACAATTGTATTAGTGACATTAAACATAGGAAAAAATTTGAAGGCCGTAAGAGGAAGCTATCTCCCGTTTGTCATCAAACATGCATTGTTCCCTGTCGGAACAATGAACCTTCTAGCGAGTTGCTCTGGTTTGTGAGGGGCACATGTCCAAACGTTTGTCAAACATGCCAATCTCTTTACCACATCATCTTGGTGGCATAACATTACATCAACCAAGGTTTCATGTGTTTCTCATCATTTTTCTATTTTTTTGAATTAAAATGCCATGTAACTCCATGCATACGTAGTCATGTGTCTGTGTCGTTAGATCAATATGTTTGAAAATTCCTTCTAATTTACTGCACATGGAATTAACACGCACACAAGTACACATAAATGATTTTTCAAAACGTTTTGGTTAGGCGTTGCATGTAGATGTAGTTCAAATTCGAATTACGGTCATTAAATGGTTAGAAAATCACTTAAATGTCTTTAAAAGGTCAAATGACCCCTAGAATTTTCCAAAATTTCACATTACAGTTGTAGTAGTGTTTGTTAGATGTAGAATAAATTTGAAGGCCGTAAGAGGAAGCTATCTCCCGTTCGTCATCAAACATGCATTGTTCCTCTCGGAACCACGAACCTTCTAGGGAGTTGCTCTGGTTTGTGAGGGGTGTGTGTCCAAACTTTCGTCAAACATGCGAATTTCCTTACCACATCATCTTGGTGGCATGACATTACATCGACCAAGGTTTCATGTGGTTCTGATTTTTTTGAATTAAAATGCCATGCATACGTATTCATGCATATGTGTCCATGTCATGATACAAATATTTTTTAAAATTCCTTCTAGTTTACTTCACATGGAATTAACTCGCACACAAGTACACAAATATGATTTTCAAACCGTTTTGGTTACACGTTGCATGTAGATGTAGTTCAAATTTCAATAACGGTCATTAAATGGTTAGAAAATCACTTAAATGTCTTTAAAAGGTCAAATGACCCCTAGAATTTTCCAAAATTTCACATTACAATTGTAGTAGTGCATGTTAGACGTTGACAAAATTTCGAGGTCTTAAGAGGAAGCTATCTCCCGTTCGTCATCAAACATGCATTGTTCCCTCTTGGAACCACGAACCTTCTAGCGAGTTGCTCTGGTTTGTGAGGGGTGTATGTCCAAACTTCCGTCAAACATGCCAATTTTTTACCACATCGTCTTGGTGGCATGACATTAAATCAAGCAAGGTTTCATGTTTTTCTGATCAGTTTTTATTTTTTTGGAATTAAAATGCCATGGCATGTACTCCATGCATGTGCCCATGCCTTGACACTAATAAGATTCAAAATTCCTTCGAATTTACTGCACATGGAATTAACTCACACGCAAGTACACAAAAATATGATTTTTCTAACCGTTATGGTTAGGCGTTGCATGTAGATGTAGTTCAAATTTGAATTACAGTCATTAAATGGTTAGAAAGTCACTTAACTGTCTTTAAAAGGTCAAATGACCCCTGAAATTTACCAATTTTTCACATGACAGTTGTATTAGTGACGTTAAACATCGGAAAAAAATTGAAGGCCGTAAGAGGAAGCTATCTCCCCTTTGTCATCAAACATGCATTATTCCCTGTCGGAACCACGAACATTCTAGCGAGTTGCTCTCGTTTGTGAGGGGTGCGTGTCCAAACGTTTGTCAAACATGCCAATTTATTTACCACGTCATCTTGGTAGCATGACATTACATCAACCAAGGTTTTATATGTTTCTCATCATTTTTCTATTTTTTGAATTAAAATGACATGTAACTCCATGCATACGTATTCATGTGTCCGTGTCGTGAGACCAATATGTTTGAAAATTCCTTCTAATTTACTGCACATGGAATTAACTCGCACACAAGCACACATATATGATTTTTCAAAACATTTTGGTTAGGTGTTGCATGTAGATGTAGTTCAAATTCGAAATACGGTCATTAAATGGTTAGAAAATCACTTAAATGTCTTTAAAGGTCAAATGACCCCTAGAATTTTCCAAATTTTCGCATTACAGTTGTAGTAGTGCATGTTAGACGTAGAAACAAATTGAAGGCCGTAAGAGGAAGCTATCTCCCGTTCGTCATCAAAAATTCATTGTTCCTCTCCGAACCACGAACCTTCTAGCGAGTTGCTCTGGTTTTTGAGGGGTGTGTGTCCAAACTTTCGTCAAACATGCCAATTTCTTTACTACATCATCTTGGTGGCATGACATTACATCGACCAAGGTTTCATGTGTTTCTAATTTTTTTTGAATTAAAATGCCATGCATACGTATACATGCATATGTGTCCATGTCGTGATACAAATATTTTTGAAAATTCCTTCTAGTTTACTGCACATGGAATTAACTCGCACACAAGTACACAGATATGATTTTTCAAACCGTTTTGGTTACGCGTTGCATGTAGATGTAGTTCAAATTTCAATTACGGTCATTAAATGGCTAGAAAAACGCTTAAATGTCTTTAAAAGGTCAAATGACCCCAAGAATTTTCAAAAAGTTCACAATACAGTTGTAGCAGTGCACGTTAGACATAGAAAAAAAATTGAAGGCTGCAAGAGGAAGCTATCTCCGGTTCGTCATCAAACATGCATTGTTCCCTCTCGGAACCACGAGCCTTGAGCTGAGTTGCTCCGGTTTGTGAGGGGTGTGTATCTAAACTTTGGTCAAACATGCCAATTTTTTTACCACATCATCTTGATGGCATGACATTACATCAACCAAGGTTTCATATGTGTCACTCCATGCTTAATTGTGTCATAGCCGTTAGACCAATATGTTTGAAAATTCCTTCCAATTCAGTGCACATGGAATTAAATCGCACATAACTACACGAAATATGAGTTTCCAAACCATTATGGTTAGCTGTTGCATGTACATGTAGTTCAAATTTCAATTACGGTCATTAAATGGCTAGAAAAACACTTAAATGTCTTAGAAGGTCAAATGACCCCTAAAATTTTCCAAAATTTTACATGATAGTTGTATTAGTACTAAAAAATTTCTCGTTCATTTAAAACACCATCCATTAGCACTTTATTCCAAATTTGTCTTTCACAGCTATAATAATTATCTACAACATCACACACAAGTTTTTTCAAGGAACCGTTTGCGATGAAAATATCTGGGTCTATTTAAGTCTCCCTCCTTAAGCTTCGCTGGCTCGTTTGCTCTAGTGCCGGCAACCCCCGAATCCACTAATCCCGATCCCCTTTCCCGCACCCCCTTCTTGCAAAGATGACGTCGTGGAAACGCTTCGTGAAAGCCCTTACGATGGCTGCGCCAAGAGCGTCGCCGCATCTGCATTGAGCGCGGCCGCTTCCGCCGAGAGGGCGTCTGTTGCAGCCGACAGGGCAGCTGTAGCAGCCGAGACATCTGCAAACTCCAAGAGCGCTCGAGCTGGCGTCCGTGCCGCTGATGTCGCCCTGGCTCAGGTCGAGGCCATCCACGCCAAGATCGAGGATGCACACGCCAAGATATTCTAGGCCACATCGGACTCCAGCATGCAACCCAAGTCTGAAAAGGCAGCGGTGGCCATGGAGCACCTGCTTCCTCATGTGGTCGCCTGGCAGGAGCTGGAGATGTAGGAGGCGGCGGAGATCGAGGAGCGCCGGCAGGAGGAGTTGTGCGTGGCCGAGGTCGAGGTAGAGAAGAATCTGTCCATCGAGGAATCAGCGTTCGAGTACCAACGCGAGCTCTGGTGCAGCCACTACTACGAGTACTACAACCTTGAGGGCGGCGCCGAGGACGAGGACGCGGTTGACTTCAGCAGGGGGGACGCGGAGTCCACCAACGGCGGCATGTTGCCAGGACAAGTCATCGACGTCTCATCTCACACCGGCGATGCATAGGCCGGCGCGGCGACGGATTTTTAATTATGTGTACTTAGGCTTTGTTTTAATGCTGGTCTTTTGTTAGAGCAATGTTTAGGTCAACTGGCTCTGTGTAATTACTAAAATTTCTCGATTCAGTAAGTGTGGTATGTCTGCTGTACGCTCTTCTGTGTGCCCAAATTAGCAAGCGATGTTAAATTATGCATTGACGTACGTGGGAATTTCCACCAAAATTTTAATTATCAAACTCATCCCATGCGCGTAAAGTAGAAGAATAGTTTGTGATGCACACAATCGTTCAAAGTGAATGGCCCGGCGGCACCGCGTGCAAAGTTTCCCTCCACATTTCCAAAATTTTGGTATACCGCCAAAATATCTAGCCCCGCCCCCTTCCCCACCCCCTTTTCTCCCCGACCACAATTCACATTTCCCCTGTTTCCTCCTTCCTTCCTTCCTTGCTAAGCTATAGCTTCTTCCTCGCTCTCGCCATCTCGCATCCTACCGCCGGGGTCGCCATGGACTTCTTCAAAGACATCTCCAGCGGTTCCTCCTCCGGCGACTACTCCTTCACCACCCGGGTATGACTCTCTTCTCTCTCTCGGGCTATGACTTGGAATGAAGGATTTTTACCCAGAGGTCGATTTGAGTCGTTTCTACCTCTTGTAGCTCCCTAATACCATCAGTGGCAACGAATGAAGTGGGGTGGCTAAAGATCTATCTGCTCGTTGTCACCATCAATCTCCATGCATGAAGCTACATTGGGAGGAAGTTTCTGGCATGTGCAGAGAAGGTTAGACCCTCTTCTGCTGTTACAAATCATTTGTTAGATGTGATTCAGACACTGTCATGGTCCCAACCCATTCATAGGACACCTTCAACCAAATGCATCCTAAGTCGGTGTCACAATTTGTACCTAGTCTCTTAAATTGTTTCCATATCATCAGCGGTGCCATTAGAAAATTATTTGGCACCGCTTCAGCAGTTTGTGCAGCCAAGTTTGGTCCATACATCCGAGCAGCCAAGCAGTAAAATACTAAATCTTTATGGCACGAAGGAACTGGGCATCGGAGAAACTACGTGCTCCGGAGTCCGGGTCCCTGATTTTTTCTGCTGCATCGGCTCCCCAGTTCAGCGCACCGGTGCGAGATGTAGCAACAGTTGTCTTTACACCATTTTTGGCATACATAGTGGACGGCCTTAGTGCTATTAGTTATATGTTACTAAATTTTTGCATGTAGACACCTGTTAGTATCAACTTGCTGTCATCCAAACACTGTCGGTATGTCTTGCAGTTATATTTACTTTCCTCATAAAATGTTCAATTTGTTATTTATCGTACATGAGTAAGAACTTGTAGTGTCGTTGTAGTTAATTATAGCTTCTAATGTTCCAGAATTTGGTTGTTGTCTTAGTACCAATTATTTCAATTTCACATTGATCTTTTTGAGAAGATATGTCATAATTAACATGTTTCTTCAGTTTTTTAAAATAAGCATTGGTGATTTTCTATGTTGCTATAAACCCATTTCCCCTACAATTGTTACTGATCTAGTTTTAAATATTATAGGATGAACGGAAGTGTTCTTACTTGGAGTGGGTTGATCAAGAGTGGCCACAGTCTTCGAAGATGTGCCTAACGAAGCTCTGGAGCATGTATGAGGAAGTGAACACAGCTAGGCTTAGACAAAGTCTTGTCAACGCTGAAGCATATTTCAAGATGCGGGATAAAAAGTTGAAGGTGGAGAATGAGCTCAGATTTTTTTAAAGACTTTGCTACGATGGTGTTGGCGAAGGAGGAGGCACTTTCCCAGTTGGCCCATGCAAAACGGGTTCTTACTGAACTGAAAGCAGAGGTGGATAAGACGAGCCTGGATAATCTCGATTAGGGAAATGAATATACTGTTCTTATGAAGTTGAACTTACTATATGTTGTACTATGTTGTTTTCATGTAGCTACTATACTATGATGTTATAATATATTTATGTGCCTGATATGAAACTGGCAAACAACTGTTCGATATGAAATGTGAATTTGCGTAATACTAGAATTATTAATTGTAAACTAATAAACCTACTAAATGTGTCATGGTCCTTTGGAAACGGTTCTAGCAGTAAAAGCTGTTGCGATGGATAGCCCAATGCCACACAGTTTTCTTCATCAAATCGTGCGTGATATAGTTGATAAAAGCAAACAGTTAACCAAGGAAGACCATGTGTAATAGTTACAACTTTCACACATGATCCTACACATAAAACTGTGTAGGATTTACGTCGGAACGGAAACGTTTTCCCTGGATTGACTATGTGGGATGGACATAAGAACGGAAACGTATTCCTAGGATTGACTGTGTGTGATATACATACGAACGGAAATGTTTTTCTGGGATTCACCGTGTGGGATGTACATACCTACGGAAATGATTTTCTTGGATTACCGTGTGGTATGTACATACATACGGAAATGATTTCTCGGATTCACCATGTGGCATGTACATACCTATGGAAATGATTGGGTTTCGATGCCTCGCCCTATCGCACACGGCCCCAGCCTAGGTCCCAGGAGGGCCTATCCCCGACGATTTCTTGGTCGTGTGGGAAGGATACCCTATCGCACACACTCACTTGGCGACGGTTCCAAATGCCATCGCGTAAAGGGGTCAAGAACCGTTTGTTTAGGACCGACGCGCACCAGTGTCGGTCCACAACAACAAACACGAAACCTTTGTCGTTTCTAGTTCTAGGCAACCCAAGCACAAAATCCATTCTAATATCTTCCCGTGGGTGATACAGAATAGGAAGAGGAATATAGAGACCATGGGATTGAGCTTTAGACTTAGCTTTGCGGCATGTAGAGCACCGATTGGTGAAGCGTGAGACGTCGTGGAACATCTTGGGCCAAAAATAGTTCTTGGAGAGTGTAGCGAATGTCTTGTCGCATCCAAAGTGTCCCATTAGTCCTCCTTCATGAGATTCTTGCAGAAGTAACAAATGAAGAGAAGACTTGAGAATACATAGTTTGTTAGCTCTCACAAGATAATCATCTTTGATGTAGTATCGCTCCCAAGATGTATGCATCAAACATTTAGCATATGTAATAGCAAAAGTAGTTTCATGCGCATACAAGTCTTTTATGTGCTCAAGACCCATAACATTTAGTTCAAGTTGGGTAACAAGCAGGCATATGCGGGAAAGAGCATCCACCACAACATTTTCCTTACCTTTGCTATATTTGATGACATAAGGAAATCACTCAATAAATTCACTCCACTTAGCATGACTCTTGTTTAACTTAGTTTGACCCTTAAGGTACTTAAGTGCTTCATGATCGTTGTGAATAATGAACTGATGAGGGTGGAGATAATGCTCCCAAACATGCAAGACTCAGACTAAAGCATATAGCTCTTTGTCATAGATGGGATAATCGAGTTGCGCTCCGAAATGTTTTTCACTAAAGTAAGCTATGGGGCGCATCTCTTGCATTAGCACACCTCCTATGCCATAACCTCTAGCATTGCAATGTATCTAAAATGGTTTATCAAAGTTGGGTAAGGCAAGCAAAGGAGCATGTGTAAGCAAATTCTTAAGCTCATTGGATGCGGTATCTTGAGATGGTCCCCAAATAAAGGGTGCATTCTTCTTAATCAAAGCATGTAAAGGTAAAGCAATGGTGCTAAAATCCTTCCCAAATCTATGGTACAAACCGGCTAAACCAAGGAAGCTTCGCACTTGTTGCAAATTTGTTGGTTGGTGCTAAGTCTTAATAGCATTGATCTTAAATTCATTGACATGAACACCCTTAGAAGACACAACGAAAATCAAGAAAACTAGCTTATCAGCACCAAGAAGGCATTTATCCATATTAGCATAAAGGCGCTCTTTCCTAATGGTTTGCAACACAGTTCTAAGATGGTTGGCATCATCTTTAAGAGATTTTCTAAAGATAAGGATACCGTCGAAATAGACCACAACAAATACGCCACTATGGGGTCGAAGAACAAAATGCATGAGTCGCATGAAAGTACTAGGTGCTTCGGATAAATCTATTGGCATAACAAGCCATTCATATAAGCTAAATATGGTCTTGAATGTGGTTTTCCATTCATCACCCTCTTGGATGCGTATTTGATAATAGCCACTTTTAAGATCAATCTTAGAGAAAATTGCGGCTCCGCTAAGCTCTTCTAGCATATCTAGGCGTGGAATGGGGTAACGATAACCCACTATAATAGCATTGATAGGACGACAATCAGAACACATGCGATATGTACCATCTTTCTTGGGAACAAGGATTACCGGGATGGCACAAGGGCTCAAGCTTTCACGTACATGGCCGTTGTCGATGAGTTGTTGTACTTGTCGTTGGATCTCCTTGGTTTCCCCGGGATTGACGTGGTAGGGAGCCTTGTTAGAAGGGGTGCTCCGGGGATGAGGTCGATGTGGTGTTCGATTCCTCATAGTGGAGGTATACCCGGAGGTAGCATATCGGGGAAAACATCTTGAATTCCTGCAATAGAGAAGATAACACTAAAGGTAGATTGTGAGAGGTGTTAGTTTTTGGTGCCTCCACTGGTACGCATCGGTGCTATACTAACAGTTTTTAACCCCTTTCCACGATGGCATTTGGAACCGTCGCCTGGTGAGTGACGGCGATAGGGGGGTCCTTCCCACACAACCCAGAAACCGTCGGGGATAGGGAGCCAAGATGCATATGCAGTACTCCTACTCGTTTGTGCTCGCATTGACATCGCTGTCGGTATTCTGTGGTGCTACATTTACGATGCATGGCCCATCACAAATGGTTCACTATGATAGGACGTGTATGTTAAGCATACAAGCACACACATTCGCTATTCCCAAACCATATGCGATAACTAATTAAGAAGATTAGCTAATCATTGTTGAGTGTCAGACAAGATCACGAAACGTCGGACCGTCGTAACATCATCGTACATGACAACTATCGCACACGCTATTATGTGGTGCAACGTTTACGATGAATACTTCATCAGAAATAGGTGATGGTTGCGAATCATGTATGATAAAGCAACTAATGCAAACATTTAGTTTGCCTGCACCATTCGTGATACTGTCTGACATCGCACATGCTTTGCAAATGGCAATTGTGTGCATGCTTGCACACGTTTCCTCTTTGTGAACCGTCTCGGATTATGGTGTATATCACAAACGTTTGTGTTTTACCAACCGTGTGTTCCATAATGACCTGCAGAGCATAACACCATAATTTAATTGCTTCTATTTCAAATTGTACCGGATTTTCATTTGAATTTGAATGTATGCTATAGCTTTATTCATATCCATCGGGTTCAAACAACCAATGCATTTTTTGATTCATAGGTACATATGTTCAAGAATTACATAAGAACCAAATAAACAATGATGAACCACAGTTGTATACTTGTACTAATATAGACGATAAAAAAGAGGCGAAATACATTCTGGTTGCTGAACAAGGTAGAGTGGAATGCCCATATCATGCCCTCCTCCATGCAGAAAGCACACACGACTCTAGTCTAACCACTTCTGATGGCCGACCGCCCATCCTTCATGGTCTTCATGAAAACATCTAGATAATCATTGTGTTCTAGTAGAAATACTTTAATCTTTGCATGTCCACCAATCAATCACTTTAGCAACCACTTTGGCAACCACTTCAAAGGAAAAAGATTCAGACATTGTCATCTAACACAACTCATTATGGGCAGTAGAAAGAAGACTGCAGAGTTCTTACTTACCATCCCACAGTTCGTTGTTGTCTTGGATAAAGTGTAAACAAATAGTTTAATTGCCATCTTTGGACCCATTTTACTAACAATCTTTATCAGCTTCCTCACTTGATGGGGGTTCATTGATATCTCATTGCCCCATACGCAGAAAGGGTCGAAGCACGGATCTTTACCAATGACATAGGTACCTAAAAGCACCAAGTTAATATTAGAAGCTAGATAGCAATTGCACAATGATGTAGTACAACACTCTTTTATAATGTCTTATACCATGCAATATACTCACATATTAGATGAATTAACATATTATATTATGGGCCAGAAGGAGTTTATTGCATTCTTACAAATTATCGGCTGATTAAATGCTGATGTATCCATGGGTTACAGTTAGTTTGAGCTAGTTCGAGCTCAAATAGCCCTAAAGTATATCTAAACATGAGGGCTAGTTTGAGATAGTTGCATCTATAACCCACCCAGAAAAACTATCCAACCCAAGAGGTGCTAGTTGGAGCTAGTTATCCTAGTGCATTTATTGTCAATCTAACACTCCCATCCAAACAACTCTTTGGATGGAGTTTGTTCAGGGTTAGTCATGAGCTAGAAACTAACTCTAACCTCTAGCTAAGTTGAGTATCCAAATAGGGTTGTGTTGTTGTTGTTGTTGTTGTTGTTGTTGTTGTTGTTGTTGTTGTTGTTGTTTCTACTGCTGCTCTTCTACGTATATCTTGACATCATCAGAACATTAATGTAACACTCTTCCTTGTTGCTTTGTAGCCTAGGATTGCATATTTATACAGTAAGTACAGTGCATGTTGCTATGTAGCCTCAGACATATTACATATGGCCCTAGTTAACATAGCGATAAATGGGTTGCAGATATATTCAGTTAAAAGTCCGATTCATCGATTAGTCCCTTATCATCCCCCGGCCTATATGATACCGGCTACCGATATCCTGAAAAGTGAGCATATATAAGCCATGGGATGAACCTCGATGGAAAACATTAGTCGTTCGCAAAATTGTCCTGTGTAGGTACGTTGAGAAGCATGTTAAGCATGACAGGCTAAACATCAACCAAAATTATCCATGGTAGACAAAATAATCTCCAAAAGATAGCTTCAGTGTGAAGGTTTAAGCATGCTAGTAAAGAAAAACAAGTGGAAAGGTGTGTTAACTGCAACAGGCCTAACCTTTCACAACAAGCAAACATAGTGATTCAAACTGGTATTGTGTCGGTCTAAGTACACTGGTTATTGTTAAATAAAAATGGAAAAGTGTGTTAACTACAAGATGCAGCAACGAAATGTAGTTATTCATAGTGGTATTGTTGAAACTAGTACTGCTGAAATTGAACTACACAGTTCATACTTGCATATATAGAACATCATGTTGTAAATAACTGGAATAAACAAGGCATACTACGAACAACCAAATATATCATTTAAAACTGGACATATGCTAACTACAAACAACCGAACAATCAAAAAACTTCAAAAGAGGTATATGCTAGCTATAACAGGCTTAACAGCAAGCAAATATATGCATTCCTATTGGTATGTTTAAAACTAGACTGACGAAATGTACTGCACAGTAAATAATTGCACATATAGAGCATCACATCGCGAACAACTAAAATAAACAAGGCATACTGCAAACAACCCAATATAGCAATTAAAATTGGACATGTTGTCACTACACTACAAAGGGAATCGACAAAACAAATCATGGGTTTCCCCCTGTGAACAGGCATGGCAAAACAAAATCATTGGTATCCTCACTTGTCATAGATGGGCTCGTTCCCGTGGGAAGAGCACGGACCCTGGATGCACTCCATGTCATCGCAGATGGGCTCCTTCCCCTTGGAAGAGCACGACTATAGGGTGCCCTCCCTAATGTCGCAGACGTGCGCTTTCCCCTTGGAAGAGCAGATGGGCTCTTTCCCCGTGGAAGAGCCGGAGAGGGTGCCCTCCTCGTGGTCGCCATCGATGAGGTCTGACTTGGAAGCTGTGGATCCCAAGCCAGCATCGTAGAATGTGTCCTTCAGAAATAACAAAAGGGGCTCAACGGCGATGTAGGATGCCAAATTGTTGACAGCGAGCGAGAGGAGATCAGCGGCGGGGCCATGGATGAGATTGACGTTGGTTGAACCTGAGGGGTTGGGGTGGGCCACTTAACCTGTGACATAGCACGCCTCAGGCCGGCGCTGTCGATGACCTCGATGTTGTTGCTGGCGGCCGAGACATGCCCGCATACTCTAGCCTGCTGTTTGAGTGCCTGCCGCCAGTAATGGTCGTCATCTTCATCGGTGACATCGGGCGAAGAGGCCGCGATACACCTCTTTTGGTCTAGTCGATCCTCGAGCTCCATGGGAAGCATAGCAGGGCTTAGGCCGCGACGCTCTCGAGTGGGGGATGGAGATGGGGATCTGTTGGAAAGAGGGCATTTTGCAGGTGTCATCTAAGAAACTCAGGGTGGCTGGGTATGGAGATCGGTGGGTAAGTTGCACGGGCAAACCGGCAGATCCTATCCGAGAGGAACTCAAAGGTCCCACCAAGGATAGAGACGCATATTGAAACGCTTTTGCAAGGTGGATATCATTACATCATACAATTACATAATAGTTGGTGATACATACAAAGGCATAACAATGCGGCATGAATACATCCAACATCATACATGAGAACAACATCCGACTACGGATAAAATACAAACAAAAACTCAAATGAAATCCACCCTGCTAGCCCAGGCTGCCGACCAGGAACCTATTCCCTGATCTAAGAAGAAGAAGAAGAACTCCAAAACATGTAAACATCGCGCTCACATCATGATCATCGCATTACCTATACCTCCAACTTTTGTTTTAGTAATCTGTGAGCCACGAGTCCTCGGCAATCCCATTACCATGGGTATCAAGACTAGCAAAGCTTAATGGGTATCGAATGGATAAGTGGTGAGGTTGCAGCAAGTGACTAAGCATTTTATGGTGCCTAACTTATGAGTACAATAGTAAGATGAGAAACTACTCAAACGGTCGAAACTAGTAATGATCAATAAGTGATCCTGAACTACTTACGTAGAAACATAACCCCACCGTGTTCTCTTCTCGAATGCATGTAGTTGGTGTATTTTACTTTGAATCTGGAGTCAAGTTCTCTACAACGGGACATTAAAAATTCCCATCTGCCACATAATCGTGGGCATGACTCTCTAAAGTTTAAACCCTGCAGGGGTGTCCCAACTTAACCCAGGACAAGCTCACGATCCGCAAAGACAATCCTCCACCTCGGGACCCTCCGATTAGACTCGGAATCCCGGTGCACAAGACATTTCAACGATGGTAAAACAAGTCGAGCAAGACCTCCTGACATGCCGACACAGTGATAGTAGCCGCGCCTATCTCGTCTCAGGCCACGACCGTATGGGCACTACGTACGACAACCGAAAACCCTAGGTGAAGGGGTGGCACCGCAAGTGTCTCTGTTTGGGACCAACACCATCAGCACATGCCCTCCTGTATTATGTTACATTACTCCTCGGGTAGCGCTAACTCCCTATGCGTCAATTTAATATCACGTTTAGTTATTATTTTGAGAAAATGGTAAAACCAATGTTGGGTCTTGCTGGATGAGTTTTATTCAAAGCAAACTGCCAAGAGGGGCACATAAACCCTCATCGTGTTAGGGACGCAAAATCAAGGAACATAACACCGGTATGACGAAAACTAGGGCGGCAAGAGTGGCACAAAACACCATGCAAAAGGCCGAGCCTTCCACCCTTTACCAAGTATATAGATGCATTAAATAAATAAGAGATATTGTGATATCCCAAGATATCCATGTCCCGACACGGAACAACCTGCAACTGCACCTGCAACTAGCAATGGTATAAGAGGGGCTGAGCAAAGAGGTAACATAGCCAAACAACGGTTTTCTGGGAATGGAGGAAGGTTAGAGTCTGTCATGGCAATTTGGGAGGCTTGATAAACAAGTGGTAGGTAGCCCGAGATAGCGATAACATCGAGACAACTAGCATAGAAAAGATAGTAGTGAGATCCATGGTGATGGTCATCTTGCCTGAAATCTCAATAGGAAGAAGATTGTGTCCATGAAGAAGATGAACCCACGTAGTCGAACGAATCCTCACGATCGCAACAAAACAGGAACTATCGAGAAGAAGCACAATCGGAAAGAAGCCAACAACATGGTAAACACACAACATATAAACATGACATGATGCTCACCCAAGTATGATGCATGACGAGGCTACATGAAGCTACTCATGGGAAGAGATGATGCAGACAAGAACATCACATCAAAGCAAGTTTAAATGAGGCCGGAAATAACATAGACCAGTTTCGGAAACTCCCCATATGCAAATTTCGAAATTGATCCAGATCTTCATGACACATTATGTTGAAGTTGTTAAACAGCAACTTAAAATGTACCATGAGGATCTACACGTTTTTCTAATCAAGTTACATATAAAGTTCATTTAATTCGGAGGTACGGCCTAGAAGATATGCTCAAAACAAGTTACACATGGCATTGATGCAAAATGCATTCAAACATCAAGCACACATACTCAAATCAAGGATGCAACAAATTAATATCAAACAACATGCAAAACTAAGCAAGATTAATATAGAAGTAGCTCCAAACAGAGCCACGGTGCAGCACATACACACGAAACAAGTTTAAAGGACAAGATGTCTAAAACAGCAACTAGGCATCTTACAACGTGATATTCACTTCATGTAAAGATTACATACTTAAAATAACATCAAGTTTCAGGTTCATAGGCATCAAGATTAAACCAACATGATCAATGCAACAAGCCACTTTATAACACAAATTATGACTTCATGAAAAACAGGGCATACATGTGAGTAGATATCACATGTTGACATGTTTGGGGCATGAAACAATGATGCTACGGTGCAAGACCATAGCAACCAAAAGCATGTCATTAAAGTACATGTTATACATGTAAAAACATCATTACTAAGCATCTCCATATAACCTCCATATCAATGACATTCATCAAGACAAGATTGCAAGTCATAACAGATTCTCAGACTTAGTGAAAAACAGGGTAAGGCTGAAAACAGATTGATGCAGCAACATTTCATGGCATCAAAGGGCATGGCAAACATGTACATGTCAAGCACTACAAAACATGGACACTGATCTACTACTAGAAAACACAAGAACATGCTCAAAACATCATGTCAAGATTGCAAATGATAACCGTTTTTCAGACTTTGTGAAAAAACTGAACATGGCAGGAACAACGACAAGTTGGCATGTTTGCAAGCTTATGCAAGTCATCTCAAGGCATTTCATGGCATGAGAATATTACCAACAATAATATGACATGTTTTTGCAGCTGCTCATTGCAAGAACACGGTCATAGGATGCATAGAACACAAGCTATTCACATGGCAAAACTGAACTTACTGATAATAGGCTGACTGAAACTTTATATAGCAAATTTAGAGCACGGCAATGACAAGCTACAGCAGGACATGATTGTAAACAAGGGCATCGATGGATAAAGCATAACACGATGTACAAAACATCGTTACTGAACATCTTCATATTATGCATGTATTCACTAGTAGTATCAAGTTAACATGAACATAATATAGCAGGTTCAGACTTAGCAGAAAACTCCAAGTCACTGAAATCACCAACAACAAGTACCCTACTTCACAAGTTTTCCTAGTCACCACAGGCCATATCATGGCATGAGATAAATACCACAAGCAAGAGGACATAAAAATGCACCAAACTCATGTTGACAAGATGCTCATATGATGCATGCATTAAATGACACAAAAATGACAAAAGGGCAAGTTATGATAGTTTTCAGCACATAGCACTTTTGCAACAAAGATTAACATGGCAAGATGAACTCTAATATGAATGCAAAGCACACCATCATGAATAGCACTCTTAGCAGACCATTTGTATATAAAGAACATCACCATAGGAACAACATGCACAATGTTATGAGCCTCACAAGATGCATATATGATATAACAGAAACAGGGCCTTGGTGAAAAAAGGCGAAGTCGGAAATGAGCGCTGGATAGTTATTCAATGCACAGGGCGCTGGATAGGGGAGAAGGGGCACTGACCGAGCTGGGTCTGGCCCAGGTTGGTGAGGAGGAAGCCTAGCCGGGCAAAGCCTGCTGGGCCGGTCGCTGGCCGCGATTGGGCCTGGGCTTGCGAGGTCCATGCAGAAGGCGATCAAGGTGAGCGGGACGAGCTTCCCAGCTCAATCCTGAGCCATGGTGGGGGTCAGCGGCGTGACAAGGTCGGGGACAAGGCGAGGGAGGCAGGGATGCTAGATCCGACCGGGATCCGGTGGATCCGGCCAACGGCGGCGAAGGATGTGGCTCGAGGTGGCGGGAGCTCCATGGCGGCGGCGGCCACTGGTGGGCGGCGAGGCGCGCTGGAGGAGCGGATTGGCGCGACGAAGGCGAGGTTCCGGCGAGGCGGCGGCGATGTCCTGGTCGCTGGAGTTGGTCGCCACCAGGGTCGGCAAACGGGAGGAGGGAGATGGGCGTTGTAGCAGCGGCGGCTCGGGCCTGGGCGGGACCTGGATGGGCCTGGGCATGCTGCGCGGGTGGGGAGATGGCTGGCTGCAATAGCAACAGTTGGGAGGAGACTGGCTGTGCATGGATTTCGAGGAGGGTAGGGTTTCTAGATCAGGAAGGAGTAGGTTTCTCGGATTTCATCCATTTTTGGACCGGTCGATCGCCATCGGGCAGTCCGGATCGGAGGGGGCTTAGGTGAGGGGCTGGTGGGCTATGTAGATGGTTGTGGGCTGAGAAGTGAGGGAGGATGGTGGCCCGGAAGTAGTTTCCGGATAACTAAAACATCCAATGTTGGACCGACTATATTGTGGTTGTATGTTTAACGGTTGGGGCATCAAACGGACTCTGAATGCGACGAAATTTGGCCAGCGGTCTACCTACACCATAATAGGGCCACACGCCAACTTTCACCTCAATCCGGGAACACTTTTCAGCCACTTATAAAATAAAATTTCGGAGGTGTCGCGGGCGTGTGCGAGTGTGAATGGGTTCGGAACGGACAACGGAGAGAACTGAGAGACCCAGATGCAAGTTTTGAAAAATATGTTGATGAAATGCACATGATGACATGGCAAAGTGCAACACGCAAGCAAATGACTTTGCAACAACGGCGAATAACTGGAAGACATCTGGCGCATCAGACCCGTGGCGTTACAATAACCATGTGTTATCAAATAGAAAAAAGCTACAAGCGGGTAGATATTTTTGAGAGGGGAAGCCTGGTGGAGCGCAATACACATGGATAGTTTGAGTGAACCATGTCTGTTGCGTCATCTGACTTGTCTAATGTTCATAAATTTGGCGAAAAATGATGTGGGGGAGGGTCATGAGACGAACGCACTTGCATGGAGAACAAATTTATGTATGAAAAGGGTGGTCTGATTTTCAAATACCAAATGCATCTTTGATGTGGCACCTATCTCGCAAAGCGCACGGTATTACTTGCCCCCACCCCCCTCGTGTCACCACGAAGGGAATTGTAACACCCCAAGAACGATGCGCCAGTTGTCTTCCGTTTATTCATCGTCGTTGCCATGTCATTTTCTTGCGTGTTGCACTTTTCCATGTCATCACGTGCATTTCATCTGCATGTCTTTCCAAACTTGCATCCTTCCTGGTCTCCCAGTTCTCTTTGTTCTTCGTTTCGGTATCCGACACTCTCTCGCACACATGCCGCACCTTCCAGATCTTGTTTTGTGAGCAGGAGAAAAACGTTCTCGGAAGGGGCCAAGATTTGTCGACTGGCCTTGGTACATCACCGGTAGGCCGCCTGTCAAATTTCGTTCCATTTGGAGGTCGTTTGATACCCTAACGGTTAACCATGTAATAGCGAAACCCCTCTCTCTTTGCAGCCCAGCACCCCTCCACAACAGCCCACTAGCCCGTCTAAACCCCCTCCATGCTCTCCATCGTTGGATCACGATCGTGTGGGCAAAAACCACACCTCAATAGACCTCTCCTAACTCCTTCTGCCTATAAAAAGGCCCCCCCCTCCATTTTCGGGCAAAGCCTAACCTCCTCTTCCTCTGTGCAGCCGGACGCGTCCACCGCCGCCCCGCGCCCAATCGCCACGTGCCACCTATCACTGCGTCACCCTCCCCACCTCCAGCGCCACCACGGCCCACCTAGGCCCGGGGAGAGCCCGCGGAGCCCATCGGGGCACGCCCCGCCCACAAGCCAGACCGTGCCCACTCCTCTCCGCCGCCCTGGCTCCCGAGCGCCACCACCCTCAGCGCTGTCGCCGCCAGCCGTGCCTCGCCGGCCCCGCCGCCTCGCTGCTACGCCGCGACACCTCTAGTGTCCCCTTGTCGCACCGCCTCGCAGCCGTCGCCTGCGCCGCGCCGGGTCACCACTCCGCCGGCCGCTGCCGCTTGCTCGCCGAAGACCGCCACGCTCCTCGCGCCGCCGAGCATCGTCCCATGGCCGCTGGACCACGTCACCGGTCGGATCCGCGCCCGATCGGCCAGCTCGACATGATTCGCGACCCCGTTGACTTTTCGAAGGGTATAATTCATCCAAGTCCCTAAGTTTCCAACGATATGTGTGCATCTTCATCATGGCATAACGTTGTGCATGTGGCTCCGATTTGCATGCATGATATGTCAAATTGCTCATCTCTGAATGCTGTACATGATGGTGTAGTTTTCTTGCGTGTTACTTTTCATCTTGATGCCTTAATATTCATTGCAAAAGTGTTAAATGTTATAATCTGTTGGAAGTTGTCATACCTTACTGATTTGTCTTTTTGATAGCATTTTATGTGTTTATCTTTTGAGCATCATATCAACATGTTTTAGAAGCATGTTCATGCCATATTTACAGTGGTGCAATCCGTGTCTTTTTATATGCCTTGTGGTGACTAGCACAAGAATGCAAAGTAGGGTACTTGATGTTGCTGATTTCAGTGACTTGATGATTTCTGTTAAGTCTGAATCTGCTACGTTATGTTGCCATGTTAACTTGATGCTACAAGTGAATCCATGCATAATCTGGAGATGCTCAATAAGAATGTTTTGTAGGCCTTTTTATGCTCTATCCATCCGTGCCCTTGTTTCTAATTATGGCATGGTCTAGCTTGTTGTTATCATGCTCTCAATTTGCAAAATAATGTTGTTGTCAGTCTGTTAATAGTAAGTTCAGTTTTTCGATGTGAATAGCTAGTGTTCTATTCATCCTATGACCATGTTCTTCACATTAGTTGTTGCAATAATATGTCTTCTTGTTGTTGGTTATATTCACATGCTGTGAAATGCTTTGTGGTGAGTTGCTCAAGCTCGCAAACATGCCTAGTTGTCGTTGTTCCTTCCATGTTTAGTTTATTCCACCAAGTCTGTGAAACTGATATCATTTGCAATATTGCCATTATATTTTGATCATGTTCTACTGTTTTCTAGCGGGAGCTCAGTGTTCATGTTTTGTAGTGCTTGACATGTACATGCTTGCCATGCGCTTTGATATTTTGAGCATATACTTTTGTTGTCTCAAAGTATGCACCATGAATCCGTTTTCAGCCTTGCTCTGTTTTTCACTAAGTGTGAGAATCTGTTATGACTAGCAATCTTGTCTTGATGAATGCCTTTGATCTAGAGGTTATATGGAGATGCTTAGTAATCATGTTTTGCCATGTTTAATATGTACTTTAATGCCATTCTTTTGCTTGTTATGTTCTTGCATTGTAGCATGCTTGTTTCATGCCTCCAACATGTCCTCATGTTATTTTTGCTCACATGTATGCCCTGTTTTTCACGAAGTCATAATCTGTGTTATTAAGTTGCCTTTTGCATTGATCTCATTGGACTAATCCGAATGCCTATGAATCTGAACCTTGATGTTATTCGAAGAATTTAATTTGTACTTGAAGTGCATGTCATGTTTATGCATATCTTGTTCTCGTAGCATGTTGTTATGGTGCTTGTAAGATGCCTAGTTGCTGTTTTGGACAACTTGTCCTTTAAACTTGTTTCATGTGTATGTGTTGAACTGTGGCCCCATTTGGAGCATGCTCTCTATGAAACTTGCTTGGTTTTTCATGTAGTTTCATCATGCCTTGGTGCATCCTTGTTTTGAAGTGTTTGTGATATTGGTTTGCTTGCATTTGCATCAATGCTATGTTTAACTTGTATTGCTCATACCTTCTAGGCCGTAGCTTCGAATTAAACGAACTTTATATGTAACTTTACTAGAAAGACGCGTAGATCATCATGGTGCACTTTAACTTGCTGTTTAACAAATTCAACATTATGTGTTATTCAGATCTGGACCAATTTCGCAATTTGTATATGGGGAGTTTCCGGAAGTGTTATGTGTTGACTCCGGCCTCAGTTAAACTTGCTTGGATGTGATGTTCTTGTATGCTTCCTCTCTTGCCATGAGTAGCATCATGTAGCCTTGTCATGCATCATACTTGGTTGAGCATCATGCCATGTTTATGTGTTGTGTGTTTGCCATGTTGTTTGCTTCTTTCCGGTTGTGCCCCTTCTCGATAGTTCCTGTTTCGTTGCAATTGTGAGGATTCGTTCGACTACGTGGGATCATCTTCTTCATGGACTCGTTCTTCTTCCTAGCGGGATTTCAGGCAAGATGACCATCACCTTGAACTCACTACTATGATTACTATGCTAGTTGTCACGATGCAACCGCTATGTCGCGCTACCTACCACCAGTTCATCAAGCCTCCCAAATTTCCATGATAGCCTATAACCTTTTTCGACCATCCTAGCAAACCGTTGTTTGGCTATGTTATCTCTTTGCTCGGCCTCTCTTATAGCGTTGCTAGTTGGAGGTGCAGTTGCAGGTTGTTCCATGTTGGGACATGGATATCATGGGATATCACAACATCTCTTATTTAATTAATGCACACACATACTTGGTAAAGGGTGGAAGGCTCATCCTTTTGCCTAGTGTTTTGTTCCACTCATACTGCCCTATTTTCCATCAAACTGATGTTATGTTCCTTGATTTTGCGTCACTAACACGATGAGGGTTTATGGGCCCCTCTTGATAGTTCGCTTTGAATAAAACTCTTCCAGCAAGGGCCAACATTGGTTTTAACATTTGCCATAATGATATTGAACTAAATAATTAATTGGCATAGGGCGTCATGAACCCGAGGATTCTTTTCTACATACAGGTGGGCAGTGATCATGGTGTTGGTCGCAAAACAGAGCCACTTGTGGTGCCTCCCAGTTCGCCCTGGGTATTCGGTTGCCGTACGTAATGTTCATCCGGTCGTGGCCTGAGACGACATACGCGCGACCACTATCAGGGTGTCGGCATGGAGGGAGGTCTTGCTGGACTTATTTTACCATTGTCGAAATGACTTGTGCACCAGGATTCCGAGTCTGATCGGAGGGTCCTGCGATGGAAGATTGTCTCCACGGATCATGAGCTTGTCATGGGCTAAGTTGGGACAACCCTACAGGGTTTAAACTTTCGAGAGTCGTGTCCGCGGTTATGTGGCAGATGGGAATTTGTTAATATCCGGTTGTAGTGAAGTTGAATTAAACTCAACTAAAATACACCAACCGCGTGTGTAACCGTGAGTGTCTCTTTTTGGGGAAGTTCGAGAGGAGAACATGGTTAGGTTATGTTTGATCGTAAGTAGTTCAGGATCACTTATTGATCATTACTAGTTTGCGACCATTTGCGTAGTTTCTCATCTTACTCTTGTACTCGTAAGTTAGCCACCATACATTGCTTAGCCGCTGCTGCAACCTAACAACTTACCCTTTCCTACCCATTAAACTTTTCTAGTCTTGATACCCATGGTAATGAGATTGCTGAGTCCTCTTGGCTCACAAATTACAACAACAATTGCAGGTACAAGCAATGCAATGATCATGATGTGAGAGCGATGTTTACTTGTTTTGGAGTTCTTCTTCGTCGATCTTGGGTTAGGTTCCTGGTCGGCAGCTTGGGCTAGGAGGGTGGATGTCGTTTGAGTTTTTGTTTGTGATTCATACGTAGTCGGATTTTGGTCTCATGTATGATGTTTGATGTATTAATGGGGCATTTGTATGGCTTTGTATGTATACACAACTATTATGTAATGGTACGATGTAATGATATCCACCCTTGCAAAAGTGTGTCAATATGCGGTTCTATCCTTGGCGGGACCTTCGAGTTCCTTTACAATAGAGTCACATATTGGGCGTGTGTCACATCCTAGTTAGCCATGCATTAGAGTGTTGCATCATGTTTACTTTTTCATCAGAAACTTGAAATGGGGATGACAGAACCCCCAGTCCCCTCTGAAACCAACTAGGGTTTACTAAAAACTTTTTCAATGAACCTGAAATGCCCTTCTAAAATGCCCATCATTTTTGTCTTGGTTCAGAACCCCTGCCAAAAGTGGTGCACATTTTCCTAGGCCATCTTAGGGTTTTTGAATTAAATCATAAATATTTGAATTTGGGCATTTAAAATTATATAAAATATTTAAATGCTCAAATATCTCCAAACTAAAATGTTTCATGTTGGAAATAATCCAACTATGGACCAGGAGTAATTTGGTGATTTTTGAAGTTGCCTAGGTATTTTATTAAATTCAACAAAGTTGCAGATATATTAAATAAAAAAAAGAAACAGAAAAAAAGGGGAAAGCTTACCTGGCGCCACCGCAGGCCCACCAGCCAGCCCACCTGGCCGGCCCAGCCCGGCCACCGCTCCAGCGAGCTGCTTGGCTCGCCAGGCAGGCAGCCAAGGTGCTCGGCGGCGGCACCGCAGCTCGCCACGCACCTGCTCGCCGCCTCGCCGCCTCCCTCGCCCGGCTAACGCCGTGGATCAGCCTCCCTCTCTCCCCCGAACCCCCCAGACACCCCCTCTCCTCTCCAGCTCCTCCCCCTCGCGCTTCCCCGCCATGGCCGACGCCACCATCGCCGTGCCTTCGTCGTAGCCGTGCGCCCCGCCGCCCGTGCGTCCTCTCACCGTGTCCAGGAGCTCCGCCGCTGTCCACTTCATCGAGCAGCCGAGCCCCGAGCGCTCGCAACGCCCGAGTCCACCGCAACGACCTCGCCCGAGCTCACCGTCGCCGGAGATCCCCTTCAACGCCGTCGTCGCTCCGGTCCATCTCCGGCCGCACCAAGGACTCCGTCGCACTCACTGTGAGCTTGGCCATCTTCCCCTCCCTTCCGTTCTTGCTCCCGAGCCGTGTAGCAACCTCCCGGAGCTCAACCGCACCCACCGCCGTGGAGCTCGTCGCCGACGTGCTCCCGGTCATCCTCCGGCCACAAGATGGTGTCCATCTTACTCACCAAGTCCCGCAACACCTAGCTAGCTACTCCACGAGCCTCACCGACCCCTCTAGCGCCAAGTTCACCTCCGACCGAGCCCCGGTGGCCGCCAAAGTCATCGCCGGCGCCAACTCCGGCCACCCCGACCCCAACGGACTCCGCCAAGAGCTGCGGTTTGTCCTCAGCTCCACTCCGGTGGTCTCCGCGGCCCATTTGGTGGCCGAAATGGCCAAAACCACTCCCGCCGCCGCGTCGGGCTCGCCGGCGGCTAAACGCCGGTGCAGCCGACCCGGGTTTGACCACGGGTGGGCCCTGGTTGACTCCCCTGAGTCAATGACAGGTGGGGCCCAGCCCTGTTAATTAAACAGGATTAGTTTTAATTAAGTTTTAATTAAAATAATCACCCTGACATGCGGGACCCACTGTCAGGTTTGACCCAGACCTGTTCCGTTGACCTGCTGACGTCACACTGACGTCAGGCTGACGCAGTAATTGATTTTCTGGATTTAATTTAAATCAGGAAATTCCAGAATATAATTTAAACTTCAAAAATTCATAACTTTTATTCTGTAACTCCAAATTGGACAAATTATATATGAAAAATGATCAGAAAAATCCAATCTATCCATCTGTACTATTTTCATGCATGATCAAACAAGTTAAATTGATGTTTTAAGCAGAACAAGGAAAAGCACTTCAAAAGGCCATATTTGAATTTGAAATTTGAATCCTTGATTCAAATTTGTTCAAACCCTTCTGGTTTTAGTTGCATTAGCCCAATACACTCATTTTGCCATGTCTCATGCATGCATCATATTGTTGCATACTGTTTGGTAATGTTTGTGTATCGGTGCTCTCTGCGGCAGGTTCTGTCTCCGAGGAATACCGTGATTACCCTAACGAAGAACCGTATCAGTGCATCGAACCATCAGGCAAGCAACCAACCATTTGATCATATCGATACAATCCCATGTTCTCGCTCCTGCTCTCTTTTACTGCATTAAGACAACGCGTTTCAAACTGCTGTGTGCTACGGTAGTTGAACCCATTTCCTCTGCATGACCTGTCATTGCCACAGTAACTAGATGAAACCCACTAGCATGTGTAGGAGTTGTCTGAGCCATATGTATGTGTTATTCCTACCTTGCTATGCCTGCTATGCTTAGAGTCGTGTCAGGTCTGGTTCATCGGGGTGATGGGCTAGAGTGAAATGATTATGTCGATAATGAGAGTAGTGTGGTGAACACGATTTGGTAAAGGTATCGATGAGAGGCCATGTAGGAGTACATGGTGGGTTGTTTCATTGAAGCCGACCTTAAGCACTGAGATCTGTATGCGTGATTTAAGATACAGCTACTACCATGCATTGGGCCCTGAAATATGACCCCGCTCGACTTCTTATTCACCCTAGCTCTCTGTCCAGGAGTTGCAAGTAGTTTCTGGTGTTTGTAGCCTACTGGAGGCCGTGGACAGCGCTGACCGTAGGGGTGGGCTGTGATGCGGTAGGTACGTGGCCGGGTGTACCGAATACCCGTTAGGTATCTCGGGAACCCTGTTCACATCGTTCGGGGCCGTATGGGAAACCCCGGCCGGACTCCCTGCGGATGGAACCTGAATAGGCGATAAACCTGGACTAGAGGCTTAAGTGTTTAGGTAGGTCCTGGTCAACACCCACGTCGGCTTTCGCTTGAAGTCTGCCGAGCACATGTCGTGTGCAGACGCTAAGTGGTGGAAACATGTATGAAGAAGTACACCCCTGCAGGGTTATCATAATCTATTCGAATAGCCACGTCCGCGGTAAAGGACTACTTGGTTGCCTATACAGTTCATAGACAAGTAAATGGAAACTGTTAAAAGCCTCAAGATAAGTGTGAGTGCCGAGGATGGCTCTTCCGTAGGAAGACGGAGGTGGATCCTCGGTAGTGTATTGAAGTGGTGAGTAGTGGACTCGTGTGCGCAAAACCATTTCAAGTTGGAGTATCGTAGGATAGTCTAGCCAAGAGTCAAAGCTGGCTTGCTGCAATAACTCCACCAACCCTTCTTGATACTAAGCATGTATGTAGGATCTGATGTAAGTCTTGCTGAGTACCTTTGTACTCATGTTGCTATAATCTACATTTTTACAGAAGATGCTGCAACCCCTTCTGATGGGTTCTATGTAGACGTTGACATCAACGAGTAGGCTAAAGACCCAGGTGGTGACCCTGAGCTTGTGAAGGACCTTGTAGTATAGCTAGGCTTACCAAGCCTCTTTTATTTTACTAGATGTCTGTACTCAGACAAGTTACTTACGCTGCTGGTTTGTATGACTGTATGACTTGTATGTTGGGTCGTGAGACCCGTACCTTTGGGTATGTTATGTATGGCTCCCTGAGCCTTAAATAAAGTACTTGTGTCATAGAGTCATGTTGTGATGCTTCGTTGTATTTGCACATATCGAGCATATTGTGTGTATGATTGAAATGCTTGGTATGTGTGGGATCTGACTATCTAGTTGTTTATCTTTAGTAGCCTCTCTTACCGGGAAATGTCTCCTAGTGTTACCGCTGAGCCATGGTAGCTTGCTACTGCTCTGGAACACTTAGGCTGGCCGGCATGTGTCCTTCTTCGTTCCTGTGTCTGTCCCTTCTGGGAAATGTCACGCTTTGAGTACCGGAGTCCTGTTAGCCCGCTACAGCCCGGTTTACCGGAGTCCTGCTAGCCCAGTGCTACAGCCCGGACCCACTTGCTGATGACCGACACGTTCGAAGCTGGGTCATGGATGCCTGTCCCTATAAGTCTGTGCCACTTTGGGTTTACGACTAGTCATGTCAGCCCGGGCTCTTTATCATATGGATGCTAGCGCCACTATCATATACGTGAGCCAAAAGGCGCAAACGGTCCCGGGCAAAGATAAGGCGACACCCGTGGGGATACCGTGCGTGAGGCCGCAAAGTGATATGAGGTGTTATCGGCTAGATCGATGTGACATCGAGTCGGGGTCCTGACAGCGTTGGCATCAGAGCCGGACTACCTGTAGGTTCTCCAAGCCAAACTGGTCGATGTTGAGTCTAGAAATTCTTTAGTTATATGTAGGGGAATTGTTTGTGGGTTGGAACGTAAGGCTCTTTTTACTCCTTTATCTTATGACATTCTGATCTGAGTCAGTCCATTCTTCTACCGGGGGATAAGGAATTAGGATCTGTTCTCTCTATCAGGATCACGTGTTACTAATCAGTAGTACCTTATAAGTTTGATGGATACAAGCCTAGTTCAGTTCTACTACCACATTATGTTGTTAGAATGGATTCAGAACTTTGATATGATGATGTTGAGTGTGTATGTAATCCTTTGTCAAATGTCTCAAAATCCTTCTTGAGCATTTACAGCTGTTATGCTGCCGAAATTTCGCTAGAAATTCTAATGCCTTTGCATTATGATTGTGCTTTCAGATGGCCACTCGCGACCTCAATCAAGTGGTTCGCCTGACTCGATGCCTAGATGTACCCGGCCATACTGCCAAGTTGGTCAGGGTAATGACTGAGGCTGGATACCGCTGGTATCCCGAGTACACGGTCGAAGAGCAATTCCGAGATTTTAATCAAAGCCAGTATCTCTGCACTGTCAGTATATTTCCATCTTATCCTGGATCCACCGAGCCTCTTCACTGCTCCTATGGACTCGGGGTTACTATTGAGATGGCTGTGCAGGACGCCGCCTACTCTATGATGACCATTATGCGAGTCAGATCTGGTCTATTTCGGGACTCTGATTTCCGATATATGCCAGGATCACTTCCGGGAGCACAAGGGTATCTCCAGGCTATTTATGCTGACCCCACTCAGGAGGATTCACGGACTCGCACCACTGCTGAGATGCTCGAGGATAAGGACCGTGAAAATCGGGCCTTAAGGTTAGAGCTCTTCAATACCCGTGCTGACCCCTGGGCCACTTTGACTCGGTTCGCACCGGCAGTGCAAGCTGGATGGTCAGATATGCGCGATCTCTATCCTGTGAGATCTGCTCTGCCAGACGTGATGGTTTGGCGTGATGTAGGAGGCATCACCCCACCTCGCGGTCCCCGCAGGCCACCGTCTGTTGGTACAAGGCCTCATCCTAGCCCCTATGGTCCACAAGCTCCGCGAGATCGTCTGTTTCCGGATGATCATGTTGAGCTCCCAGGCTATGGAGGTGACTTCTACGAGGACTACTACGGATCGGTCTGAGTCAGTGGTAGTATCACTAGTCGCACTAGCTGTGTCGTCTATCGTCCCGCGTGACTCGTGGGATATGACCTAGTTTGTACTCCTTCCGGAGGTGTAGAAAAATAATGTATAGGAGCTTGGAATGCCTCCGATGAGATGTAATCCTCTTTTCACCGTAATAGTACTTGTTTGGTCTTGTACTAAACCCTGTATGATGTGTATGACGATGGAATAAAGAAGCAGTTTCTGTATCTACCATGTCATACGGATGATCATCTTGCATTTCGAGTTACTCCTTACATTTTACCCTATGTCGGAATTTTATCATCCTGACTAAATCATTGTCTTCTTTACCTAGGATGGTCAACACGCGCGCTAACCCTGCTTCTCAAGAGCAGGCCGAAAGCAGTGAAGCCAGGGATGTAAATCTGCCTCATCCTCCTTCACTAGCCGAGGTTATGATGGAAGCTGAGAGAAACAAGCGGGAGACCAACCGTTTGTTGGAGCGTATTGAACAGAACACAGCACACCATCAGAGGACTAACGTGGTGTCACTCAGTGATTTCATCAAATTACATCCACCCACGTTCCACCACTCTGTCGAGCCCCTCGACGCTGATGACTGGCTTCGCAGTATCTCTCATAAACTGCGTTCCGCGCTGGTAGCGGAGGCTGACAAGGTCACCTTTGCTGCATATCATCTTGAAGGCCCCGCCAGTCTATGGTGGGAGAATTATGGAGCTATGCGCCCAGCGGGCCATGTCACTACTTGGGCTGAATTCAGCGAGGCTTTCCGTGAACATCACATTCCGGAGGGTCTCATGGACCGTAAACGTGAAGAATTTTGCAGTTTCACCCAAGGCCGACTTTCTGTGGATGCTTACAGCAGGGAGTTTGGTAATCTCGCACGATATGCAACCGAGGAAGTGTCTACCGATGCCAAGAAGCAAGCAAGGTTCCGTAAGGGCCTTAGTCCTGAGCTTCGTCGTGACCTCCGTCTGCATGAGTGCACAACTTTTCAGAAACTTGTCAACAAAGCCATCAGTGCCGAAACTGGTCAGACTGACTATGACGCAACACGCAAGCATGGCCGTGACATGGGTTCCTCATCCGGTGCTGGTCCTCAGAAGCGCCGCGTGTGGGTACCCAACACCGCCCTGCCACCCAGGTTTACACCGAGGCCATCCTTCCAGGCGCCTCGCCCCGTTCAACAGTCTGCTCCAGCCAAGCCCTATGGGGGTCCAACTAACAATGCTCCTCCACGTACCAGTTCCGTGACTTGTTTCAAGTGTGGGGAATCTGGTCACTATATGCGTGAGTGCCCCCAGACCAACCCCAACCAGTCTGCTAAAGTTGTTGGCCGTGGCAAGCCGACAGGAAAAATATTCCACGCCAAGCCGGTCACCGCTTCACGTGGCCATGTCAACTGTATCTCTGCCGAAGAAGCTCAAGAGGATCCCAACGTCGTTCTCGGTACGCTTCTTGTTAATTGCCACCCGGCATCTGTTCTTTTCGATACAGGAGCCTCTCATTCTTTTATATCCGAATGTTATGCTCGTTTGCATAACGTTGCATTCTGTGACATGCCATCCACTATGGAAATTTCTACCCCTGGTTCTAGATGGCAGACCTCTAGGGTAAGTTATGGAAATGAAATACAAGTCGACAGACTTGTTTTCCTCGCGTCTTTGATAGCCCTTAAATCTTCAGATATTAATATCATTCTGGGTATGGACTGGATGTCGGCTCATCATGCCCAAATTGATTGCTTCTCTAGGACTGTTCAACTCACCCATCCTTCGGGAAAGATAGTCAATGTCTTGACCCGAATAGCCAAGCGACAATTATATTCTCTTAACGCCAGCCCTTTGCCAGACCTTGAGGACGTTCCGGTAGTCCGTGACTTCCCGGATGTCTTTCCAGAGGAATTGCCAGGTGTTCCACCTGACAGGGATGTTGAGTTTGTAATAGACCTCATTCCAGGAACCGTTCCGATTGCTAGAAGACCTTATAAGATGGCACCCCTAGAACTAGCCGAGCTTAAGAAACAACTCGATGAGTCCTTGAAAAAGGGTTTCATCCGACCTAGCTCTTCTCCGTGGGCTTGCCCCGTCCTATTCGTCAAGAAGAAGGATGGTACGGACCGGATGGTTGTAGATTACCGACCTGTTAATTTGGTCACAATCAAGAACAAATATCCACTTCCGAGGATCAACGACCTGTACGATCAGCTCGCTGGATCCTCAGTCTTCTCCAAGATGGATTTGAGGTTGGGCTACCATCAAATCAAAATCAGAAACGGGGACATTCCTAAAACGGCCTTTGTTACTCGTTATGGCCAATACGAGTACACCGTCATGTCCTTCGTATTAACCAACGCTCCAGCCACCTTTTCTCGGTTAATGAACTCAATCTTCATGGAGTATTTGGATAAATTCGTCGTGGTTTACCTCGATGATATACTCATCTACTCCAAGAACGAGGAAGAACATGCCGAACATCTAAGGCTAGTGTTGCAGAAACTTCGAGACCATCGCCTTTATGCCAAATTTTCTAAATATGAATTCTGGTTGCCAGAAGTGACCTATCTGGGTCATGTAATATCTGGTAAAGGTATTGCTGTTAACCCTGAGCGAGTTCAAGCCGTCCTTAATTGGACTCCACCTGAATCGGTCAAGCAAGTTCGGAGCTTTCTGGGCTTAGCGAGCTATTGTCGTCGCTTTGTCGAAAACTTCTCCAAGGTTGCTAAACCTCTAACCGAACTCCTCAAGAAAGATAAGAAGTTCGAATGGACTCCACAATGTGAGCACAGCTTTCAGGAACTGAAAAGACGCCTGACTTCTGCTCCCGTACTGGTACCGCCAGACTTCTCCAAGGACTTTGTTATCTACTGCGACGCCTCGCGACAAGGACTAGGTTGCATTCTCATGCAAGATCGACACGTAATTGCCTACGCTTCACGACAATTGCACCCACATGAGGAGAATTATCCTACCCATGATCTAGAGCTTGCAGCCGTAGTCTATGCACTTAAGACCTGGCGACATTACCTCCTCGGTAATCGTTGCGAAATATTCACTGATCACCAGAGTTTGAAGTACATCTTCACCCAACCGGATCTGAACCTCAGGCAAAGACGTTGGGTCGAGTTGATCACAGATTTCGACTTAGGAATAACCTACACCCCAGGGAAAGCCAACGTCATGGCTGATGCGCTAAGTCGTAAATCCTATTGTAACAATCTGATGTTACAACAAAGTCAACCGCTTCTCCATGAGAAATTTCGGAAGCTTAACCTTCACATTGTTCCTCAAGGATTTCTTTCCACCTTGGTGGCGAAACCTACTCTTACGGATCAAATCATTGCTGCCCAGAAGCGAGATAAGGGAATAGCTAAGATCAAGGAGAACATTGCTAGCGGAGGTGCTAGTTGTTTCTCCACAAATGATCATGGTGTTGTGTACTTTGAGAACCGTCTAGTGGTTCCCAAGAACCAGCATCTACGGCAGTTGATCCTTAAGGAGGCTCATGAATCTCCTCTCACCATTCATCCTGGTAGTACTAAGATGTATCAGGACCTACGCCAGAGGTTCTGGTGGACTAGGATGAAGAGAGAAATTGCTCAGTATATTGCTAATTGCGACGTCTGTCGTCGTGTAAAAGCAGAGCATCAACGGCCTGCTGGCACCCTTCAACCCCTAGCTATTCCTGAATGGAAATGGGATAAAATTGGTATGGATTTCATTACCGGTTTTCCCAGGACTAAGAGAGGGAATAATGCTATCTTCGTCGTGGTCGATCGTCTTTCCAAAGTAGCCCATTTCTTACCTGTTCGTGAGAGTATAACCGCTAGTCAGCTGGCAGACTTATACATCTCCCGAATAGTGTCTCTCCATGGTGTTCCTTTGGAAATTAACTCGGATCGAGGAAGTCTTTTCACCTCTCGATTTTGGGAAAGTTTCCAAAATGCTATGGGAACCCGTCTCTCCTTTAGCACCGCCTTCCACCCTCAGTCGAGCGGTCAAGTGGAACGTGTCAACCAGATTCTAGAAGACATGCTTCGAGCCTCTGTTATCTCATTCGGAATGGATTGGGAGAAGTGCCTTCCATTTGCCGAATTCGCTTATAACAACAGCTATCAATCTAGCTTGGGTAAAGCCCCTTTTGAAGTTCTCTATGGACGACGGTGTCGAACACCCCTTAACTGGTCAGAGACCGGGGAAAGACAATTCTTTGGCCCGGATATGATTCAGGAAGCAGAAGAACAAGTTCGCATCGTTCGTGAAAAGTTGAAAACAGCCCAATCTCGTCAAAAGAGTCAATATGACCGAAAACATAAGACTATGACTTTCGAGGTTGACGAGAAGGCTTATCTTCGGGTCACCCCTCTGAAGGGAACCCATCGTTTCGGTATCAAAGGAAAATTGGCTCCTCGTTACATTGGACCTTTTCGCATTCTCGCCAAACGAGGAGAAGTTGCCTACCAGTTGGAACTACCTCCGCATCTCTCCAGAGTCCACGATGTCTTCCACGTTTCCCAACTCAGGCGTTGCTTCTCGGATCCTATCCGTGAAGTGGACCACGAAACGCTTGATCTCCAAGATAATCTTACATACCGAGAGTACCCCATTCGTATCCTCGATCGGGCCGAGCGTACCACTCGACGTCATAATATCAAGTTTCTCAAGGTTCAATGGTCGCACCATTCTGAGGATGAAGCAACTTGGGAAAGGGAGGATCGTCTTCGACTTGAGTATCCCGCCTTCTTCCCGGAGGAACCCAAATCTCGGGACGAGATTCTTTTGAGTGGGGGTGAGTTGTCACATCCTAGTTAGCCATGCATTAGAGTGTTGCATCATGTTTACTTTTTCATCAGAAACTTGAAATGGGGATGACAGAACCCCCAGTCCCCTCTGAAACCAACTAGGGTTTACTAAAAACTTTTTCAATGAACCTGAAATGCCCTTCTAAAATGCCCATCATTTTTGTCTTGGTTCAGAACCCCTGCCAAAAGTGGTGCACATTTTCCTAGGCCATCTTAGGGTTTTTGAATTAAATCATAAATATTTGAATTTGGGCATTTAAAATTATATAAAATATTTAAATGCTCAAATATCTCCAAACTAAAATGTTTCATGTTGGAAATAATCCAACTATGGACCAGGAGTAATTTGGTGATTTTTGAAGTTGCCTAGGTATTTTATTAAATTCAACAAAGTTGCAGATATATTAAATAAAAAAAAGAAACAGAAAAAAAGGGGAAAGCTTACCTGGCGCCACCGCAGGCCCACCAGCCAGCCCACCTGGCCGGCCTAGCCCGGCCACCGCTCCAGCGAGCTGCTTGGCTCGCCAGGCAGGCAGCCAAGGTGCTCGGCGGCGGCACCGTAGCTCGCCACGCACCTGCTCGCCGCCTCGCCGCCTCCCTCGCCCGGCTAACGCCGTGGATCAGCCTCCCTCTCTCCCCCGAACCCCCCAGACACCCCCTCTCCTCTCCAGCTCCTCCCCCTCGCGCTTCCCCGCCATGGCCGACGCCACCATCGCCGTGCCTTCGTCGTAGCCGTGCGCCCCGCCGCCCGTGCGTCCTCTCACCGTGTCCAGGAGCTCCGCCGCTGTCCACTTCATCGAGCAGCCGAGCCCCGAGCGCTCGCAACGCCCGAGTCCACCGCAACGACCTCGCCCGAGCTCACCGTCGCCGGAGATCCCCTTCAACGCCGTCGTCGCTCCGGTCCATCTCCGGCCGCACCAAGGACTC
>NC_041384.1:294262714-294265619 GCF_002162155.2 Triticum dicoccoides
CTCTCCTCTCCAGCTCCTCCCCCTCGCGCTTCCCCGCCATGGCCGACGCCACCATCGCCGTGCCTTCGTCGTAGCCGTGCGCCCCGCCGCCCGTGCGTCCTCTCACCGTGTCCAGGAGCTCCGCCGCTGTCCACTTCATCGAGCAGCCGAGCCCCGAGCGCTCGCAATGCCCGAGTCCACCGCAACGACCTCGCCCGAGCTCACCGTCGCCGGAGATCCCCTTCAACGCCGTCGTCGCTCCGGTCCATCTCCGGCCGCACCAAGGACTCCGTCGCACTCACTGTGAGCTTGGCCATCTTCCCCTCCCTTCTGTTCTTGCTCCCGAGCCGTGTAGCAACCTCCCGGAGCTCAACCGCACCCACCGCCGTGGAGCTCGTCGCCTACGTGCTCCTTCTCATCCTCCGGCCACAAGATGGTGTCCATCTTACTCACCAAGTCCCGCAACACCTAGCTAGCTACTCCACGAGCCTCACCGACCCCTCTAGCGCCAAGTTCACCTCCGACCGAGCCCCGGTGGCCGCCAAAGTCGTCGCCGGCGCCAACTCCGGCCACCCCGACCCCAACGGACTCCGCCAAGAGCTGCGGTTTGTCCTCAGCTCCACTCCGGTGGTCTCCGCGGCCCATTTGGTGGCCAAAATGGCCAAAACCACTCCCGCCGCCGCGTCGGGCTCGCCGGCGGCTAAACGCCGGTGCAGCCGACCCGGGTTTGACCACGGGTGGGCCCTAGTTGACTCCCCTGAGTCAATGACAGGTGGGGCCCAGCCCTGTTAATTAAACAGGATTAGTTTTAATTAAGTTTTAATTAAAATAATCACCCTGACATGCGGGACCCACTGTCAGGTTTGACCCAGACCTGTTCCGTTGACCTGCTGACGTCACACTGACGTCAGGCTGACGCAGTAATTGATTTTCTGGATTTAATTTAAATCAGGAAATTCCAGAATATAATTTAAACTTCAAAAATTCATAACTTTTATTCTGTAACTCCAAATTGGACAAATTATATATGAAAAATGATCAAAAAAATCCAATCTATCCATCTGTACTATTTGCATGCATGATCAAACAAGTTAAATTGATGTTTTAAGCAGAACAAGGAAAAGCACTTTAAAAGGCCATATTTGAATTTGAAATTTGAATCCTTGATTCAAATTTGTTCAAACCCTTCTGGTTTTAGTTGCATTAGCCCAATACACTCATTTTGCCATGTCTCATGCATGCATCATATTGTTGCATACTGTTTGGTAATGTTTGTGTATCGGTGCTCTCTGCGGCAGGTTCTGTCTCCGAGGAATACCGTGATTACCCTAACGAAGAACCGTATCAGTGCATCGAACCATCAGGCAAGCAACCAACCATTTGATCATATCGATACAATCCCATGTTCTCGCTCCTGCTCTCTTTTACTGCATTAAGACAACGCGTTTCAAACTGCTGTGTGCTACGGTAGTTGAACCCATTTCCTCTGCATGACCTGTCATTGCCACAGTAACTAGATGAAACCCACTAGCATGTGTAGGAGTTGTTTGAGCCATATGTACGTGTTGTTCCTACCTTGCCATGCCTGCTATGCTTAGAGTCGTGTCAGGTCTGGTTCATCTGGGTGATGGGCTAGAGTGAAATGTTTATGTCGATAATGAGAGTGGTGTGGTGAACACGATTTGGTAAAGGTATCGATGAGAGGCCATGTAGGAGTACATGGTGGGTTGTTTCATTGAAGCCGACCTTAAGCACTGAGATCTGTATGTGTGATTTAAGAATCAGCTACTACCATGCATTGGGCCCGAAACCAATGGACCCTCTCGGCTTCTTATTCACCCTAGTTCTCCGTCCAGGAGTTGCAAGTAGTTTCTGGTGTTTGTAGCCTACTGGAGGCCGTGGACAGCGCTGACCGTAGGGGTGGGCTGTGATGCGGTAGGTACGTGGCCGGGTGTACCGAATACCCGTTAGGTATCTCGGGAACCCTGTTCACATCGTTCGGGGCCGTATGGGAAACCTCGGCCGGACTCCCTGCGGATGGAACCTGAATAGGCGATAAACCTGGACTGGAGGCTTAGGTGATTAGGTAGGCCGTGGCCGACACCCACGTTGGGCTTCCGCTTGAAGGTTGCCGAGTACATGTCGTGTAAACGACGGTAAGTGGTGAGAGCGTGTATGAAGAAGTACACCCCTGCAGGGTTAACATGATCTATTCGAATAGCCGCGTCCGCGGTAAAGGACTACTTGGTTGCCTATACAGTTCATAGACAAGTAAATGGAAACTGTTAAAAGCCTCAAGATAAGTGTGAGTGCCGAGGATGGCTCTTCCATAGGAAGACGGAGGTGGATCCTCGGTAGTGTATTGAAGTGGTGAGTAGTGGACTCGTGTGCGCAAAACCATTTCAAGTTGGAGTATCGTAGGATAGTCTAGCCAAGAGTCAAAGCTGGCTTGCTGCAATAACTCCACCAACCCTTCTTGATACTAAGCATGTATGTAGGATCTGATGTAAGTCTTGCTGAGTACCTTTGTACTCATGTTGCTATAATCTACATTTTTACAGAAGACGCTGCAACCCCTTCTGATGGGTTCTATGTAGACGTTGACATCAACGAGTAGGCTAAAGACCCAGGTGGTGACCCTGAGCTTGTGAAGGACCTCGTAGTATAGCTAGGCTTCCCAAGCCTCTTTATTTTACTAGTTGTCTATACTCAGACAAGTTACTTCCGCTGCTGGTTTGTATGACTGTATGACTTGTATGTTGGGTCGTGAGACCCGTACCTTGTGTATGTTATGTATGGCTCCCTGAGCCTTAAATAAAGTACTTGTGTCGTAGAGTCATGTTGTGATGCTTCGTTGTATTTGCACATATCGAGCATATTGTGTGTATGATTGAAATGCTTGGTATGTGTGGGATCTGACTATCTA
>NC_041384.1:294266269-294412284 GCF_002162155.2 Triticum dicoccoides
TGCGAAGTAGCAGCCCCCCCCCCCACACACACTTTCAGTCGGCGGGCCAGAGAGGCATATCTCACGAAGATGGATGGTAAAACGGGCCAAGAATAATCACCTTGGTCATACAACCTCTCTCTTGTTGTTGGTGAAAGTGATGGCCATCCATGCGACCCCCAGAGATGGGCTAGCTCGCCAATAATCACGCAAGTAGCTAGTCCCCAAAGACAACCACTGCATGTGTGTGGCCCAAACATATGTATGGAGAGGTGTGTTTTTTAGTACACAATGGAACAACTTTGATGTGGAACTATGATTTCGAACTAGAAATCGCCACACTAAGTGAGGGGTAGGTTGACGATGCATATGTACGTTACACCACACTTCAAGCCAACGACGGGGATTCATGCATGAATGTGTGCATAGCATATGCGCTCATACTTAATTAGGTATGAATCTCACGATGACCTATACTATGATAACACGAACCAAATGAAGAATCCGCCATGGTAACCAATCTTGTTGTCAGTTAAGGTGATCATGGATGTCCATAGGTTTGTCGCCGATAACCACGCGAGGGAGTGTACCGTTCGAAGGCAACCACTACATGCATACCGTTTGAATATCATTTCACAACATTGATGTGGTGCGTGCGTCGAAAATCGTACACTCCCCACACAGAGCGAGATCGATTCATGATGTGTCATTATACTAGCCACTTTGACTTGATGGGAGGGATTCATGGTTACACATGCATGTGTGTGTGCTCAAACTGTATGATGCATTTCATCCAAGAGCATGACCTATATATATACTTTATTACAAGAAAAAATCCCCTCCTAAGTCAAACTAACCTCTCTCGTTGTCAAGCAAAAAGCAGTGATGGACCAAGCGGGCCCACAAATGGAAAGCATCGATATCGCTTATAACCGCTTAAGTGGTTACGAGAGGACAACCACCGTCGCTTTGCATGTGGTACAAACATATATATGTTAAAAACCCAAAATGCACAAATTTGATGTGCCACATGCCTCAAAAACCGTGAACCATGCACCCACACAGAGCGAGGTTCATGAAGCGTACTACATATGATGGTCCCCTTCCCCCCTCTTCGACTGATAATATATGCTCCAATCATAATATGTACAACCCAAAAAAATCCTCATTGATGGTGAAATTAATTAATCTCTCCCGATGTAGGTCAAAGTGATGCATGAATGCATCGACCATGGCCTCGTGCGCCCACAGATGGAAGCGTCACACGTGAGTGTCCTAGCTAGGATAACCATCGTGTGCATGCATGTGGCCCAAAGAGGTGTTATGTGATGTTTAAATAGCCAATTTCACAACTTTGATGTGGCACGTCCCTCGGAAACCGAAAAGCCCCAACACTGAGTGAGGTATACTTGTTCATGGACGCGTGCGTCTAGTATATATGCTAGTTCCGTCCCACCTCTTCGACGCGTACCATATACCACCATAACACAAACAAAAAAGATTCTACCTTGCTGGTCAAATTAACCTCACTGCTGGCTGTTCGTCAAAGTGATGGATGACGACCTCACGGGCCCACAGAAGGCATCCCACGCAAGTATCGAGTGTCGTGTCAGACAACCATCGACTGCATGTGGACAAAACATGTATGTATGAAAGGGTTGTGTAATGTTTTAAATAACAAATTCCTGACTGATGTGGCACCGGCCTGACTAACAAAACGGCCAACCCACACGGTGGTTCACAACTCGTAGTGTACTGCGAGCCACCCGCCAACCCCAGATGAACACACCCACACACACACCGCGAATCCACCGCAACTACGATGCATGTTAAATTCATTATCCCGCGGTGAACATATGTTACCAAAGGGGGGACGTTTTAATTTAAAAAAAATAGAGATCATTAGGACGTTTTAGTACGTTAATTGATTGATTTTCTATGGGTATAATGTGCAAAAGTCAAATATGAGCTCCATGCACACGTGAGAGTGCACCTAAATGGACTGCAAAAACACATGTGTCTCACTAGGTGCATGTTTATTCCCCGTGCAACAAATTTCAAACATTGAGAATCTTGATTTTTAAATTCTAGTTCATCCAAAACTTATTTCAAGTTCATGAAACTTATCATGTTGTCATATGGACACAAATACAAAGTGGCATTGTACTTTTTTTTAAATTTGAGAGCAGTTTTGATGTAATATTTATCTAATTACAAAAGGGAGATTATTAATAATTGGGAACCAATATCCCAAACGGATTATTTATTCGAACCATGAGCGTTAGACCAACAGTGGATACGTGCCATGCTTCGGTTAAGGAATAAAGCGACAGTATTAATCATCCAAATAGAAAAACAATATATGTGCTGCCGCACGACTCGTGTGCCGTGCGAGCAAGCGTGAGTCGACGGAATGCATGCGAGCAGTCCACTGTGCAGGCAGACTAGGAGGCATGCGTGCATGTGTGTGAATTGACAGAGGCGTGCTCGCTGCGCAGTTTCATTGGGAGGCGTGTGGGTAGCTATGTGAAACAACGGTAGGCATGCCAGTAGTCCGGTGCACAGGCTCACCGGGAGGCAAGCCATCGGTTTGACCGCCGCCCGCCTCTCTCCCACAACTCCAACTACTCCATATTAATGGTGCGCCCATGCGGCCACGCCCCGATCCTCGCCACACACACAATCCTCTATCTCCGCTTGCATCCTCAATGCCGCTCTCAGTCCACTAAGCCCTCAGTGTATGAGGATGCCGCCGAACCGCCCCATCGGAGGGAGTGGCGACGTCGAGGCTGCTAAAGCACCGGAGCATGGCGTGGAGATGGAGACAGAGGTTGCCGTCACCGCCGGCGAGTTATCGCCGCACCCTGACGTCGTCGACAGCGTCGAGCTTCCACAGCCGGTGGCGGAGTTCCACACCGACTCTGGTGACGACTCCGGCGACCACTCCGACGACCACTCCGGCGAAGCCTCCGAGGACAACGGACAGCTGGTTAGTCATCTATACCCATTTATGTGTCAAATAGATCATAGGGTTTCTCTGGTTACTCCTGCCTCCCCCTTTTTGGAATAGAAATCATATGGTTATGTTCTAAAAATCCATGAAATCTGAGTAAGTTTCGTTAGATCTGTGTAGTGTTGATTGTTTGAATGGTACAAGTGATAAGTCCTTAGTTGTTTCATCTGTGCAAATGATTTCTGCTAGTAATCTAACTAGGGTTAGTGTTCGTGCTAATAATTCCTAGCCTAGACTTGACAATTGATTTCGAATGACCTACATATGTTTGTGCCATTATTTTCTTCAAGATTTGTCTGTACATAGACGACTGTGCTTAAAAATCGAACCATAATCTCTGGATATGTATAGATAAATAGCCATAAATTCCCAATCCTACTTCATGGCATGTAAACATTGATTTGATGCCAAATTTATTTTACTATTTTATAGGTGTTGTCTGACGATGTGGACAATGAGGATGAAGATGGCCAGAGGATGTACAAGAAGCAAATCCCAAGGGAGCTTTATGCGGGAATGCATAACAGGCATATTAGGACCTGGAAAGACGTCTATCGATGCCCATTTTGCAACCACAAGCTTCATGACGCGTATCTAAGTCTTCTGGTGCATGCAAGAGGACGGGCCATTGGCTCCTTCAAGTAGAAGTATTCTCCCAGGGTGGCGCACGGCGCGTATGCCGAGTACTTGGAGAAGCTTCAGGATCGTGCCAACATGTGAGATGCGATGTGGGATTGAACTATATATGTACGCTTGAGTATTCTTAATGACGGTTGAACTATGTTGTAACGCCCTCGATGCGGCTATATCTCCCACGTGTCGAAGCACGACTTAGAGGCATAACCGCATTGAAAGCAATGTCGCAAGTGAGGTAATCTTCACACAACCCATGTAATACATAAGGGAAAGAGATACATAGTTGGTTTACAATCGCCAATTCACACAATACATGAATAAAGCATTACATCATCCAAATACAATCAAGGTCCGACTACGGAACCAAAATAAAAGAAGAACCCCAAATGCGACAAGGTCCCCGATCGACCCCAACTGGGCTCCACTACTGATCAACTAGAACAAAAACAACACAAAGGACAAGATCTTCATCGAGCTCCTCCTGAGCTTGGTTGTGTCATCTGCACGGACTCATTGGCACCTGCAAACTGGTTTTGGAAGTATCTGTGAGTCACGGGGACTCAGCAATCTCACACCCTCGCGATCAAGACTATTTAAGCTTATGGGTAAGGTAAAAGGTATGAGGCGGAACTGTAGCAAGCGACTAGCATATATGGTGGCTAACATACACAAAAGAGAGCGAGAAGAGAAGGCAAGGCATGGTCGATAAAAGTATGATCAAGAAGTGATCCTAGAACAACCTACGTCAAGCATAACTCCAACACCGTGTTCACTTCTCGGACTCCGTCGGAAAGAGACCATCACGGTAACACACGCGGTTGATGCATGTTAATTAAGTTAAGGTTCAAGTTATCTACAACCGAACATTAACAAATTCCCATCTGCCCATAACCGCGGGCCCGGCTTTCGAAAGTTCAAATCCCTGCAGGGGAGTCCCAACTTAGCTCATGACAAGCTCTCACGGTCAACGAAGGAATGGACCTCCTCCCGAGACATTCCGATCAGACTCGGTATCCTGGTTCTACAAGACACTTCGACAAGTTAAAACAAATCCAGCAACACCGCCTGAATGTGCTGACAAATCTCGATAGGAGCTGCACGTATCTCTTTCTCAGGGCACACTCAGATGAGACTAGCTACGAGTAAAACCAACCCACAAGTTTCCCCGAGGTGGCCCCGCAGGCAGCTCAGTTTGGACCAACACTCAAAGGAGCACTGGCCCGGGGGGGGGGGGTTAGAATAAGGATGACCCTTGAGTCTGTAGAACCCAAGGGAAGGTGGTAGGTTGTTAGTGCAAATGGTAAAACCAAGGTTGGGCATTGCTGGAGGAGTTTTATTCAAGGCGAACTATCAAGGGGTTCCCATTATTACCCAACCGCGTAAGGAACGCAAAATCCGGGAACATAACACCAATATGACGGAAACTAGGGCGGCAAGAGTGGAACAAAACACTAGGCATAAGGCCGAGCCTTCCACCCTTTACCAAGTATATAGATGCATTAATTAAAGAAGATATATCGTGATATCCCAACAAGTAACCATGCTCCAACAAGGAACAACATCTCCATGTTCCAACAAGGAACGAACTTCAATCTTCACCTGCAACTAACAACGCTATAAGAGGGGCTGAGCAAAGCGGTAACATAGCCAAACAACGGTTTGCTAGGACAAGGTGGGTTAGAGGCTTGGTTCAACAATATAGGAGGCATGATAAGCAAGTGGTAGGTATCGCGGCATAGGCATAGCAAAAGAGCGAGCATCTAGCAAGCAAAGATAGAAGTGATTTCGAGGGTATGATCATCTTGCCTGAAATCCCACAAGGAAGAAGAACGAGTCCATGAAGAAGACAAACGGACGTAGTCGAACGGATCCTCACAAATGCAACATTATCGGAACCAACCCGAAGAAGCAACACCGGAAAGAAAGCAAACAGTATAGTAAAACAACCATCACATAATCATGGCACGATGCGCAATCAAGTATGATGCATGTCCGGTTTAAAGAGGCATGGCATGGCAAAGTGCACAAGCAATCCTACAAATTAAGTGGAGCACAATATGCAACGGGTTGCATATTGACGGAACACCACATCAATTATATAGTTCCCTCTCGGTTATGTACTCGCCAATATTAAATGTTGATTAACATGGCAAGAGGTGAAACATAATGAAACTATCTAACTAGGCAAGTTTAAATGAGGCCAGAACCACAAAACAACAAGTCCAGAAACTCCTCATGTGCATTTAGTAATTTAAGATAACAACACTTTTAATCATTTTAATTGTTGTTATTATGATGCAGATGACATGGGCAAGTTTTATGCAAGTTTTAAAGAAAATGTTGATAAGAGCATTATATGGAGCATATGCCATCGTGGCGGAAAGAAAGGATGCCATGGCGACGATAACGGGAACGGTACCACGACAATGTTCCGGTTCCGGAAACTTGATTGAGATGCCGGTGGAAAAGAATAAGTGTGACAGGAGCGTGTCATGCGAAGAACGGTGGGATGCTCCCGGTTACCGGGTTCCCACGTGTCGACGGCATGGCAACGAGGAGGAACAACTAAGGTTCACGACCGAAAACAACAACCAACCATGCATTTCATACAACACAAGCATTCGGTCCACGGGCGTCATCTCGGGGTTATACCTTCGGAGCGTGCAAATGGGACGGATCAAGTTCGTAGAGGGAAGTAGGCGTTCTCGCGACGGCGGTAGTGGAAGTAGTCGTTCACGTTCGTTCGGAGAGGTACTTGATGACTCCAACGTCTTCAGAGTGACGGTAGTTGTACACGGTCCACGAGACATTGATCGTTCGGGGTCCGATTTGTGGTTCTTGCCGACATGAGTGGTACTTGGCATTTTCGTGTAGACGAACTTGGCGCATCCGAAGGGTCACACTCGTCGTCGTGGGAACTTGGTGAATCCGAGGTCTTCGAGCGTTGTGGTACTTGGCGAATCCGCGTAGTCATGCACGTTCCAACATCACACATGGAGGGACACCGACGGCGTGGTACTTGGCGAATCCTAGACTGTCTTGGTGGTCTCCGGTGGAGGCGTTCTTGGCAGGCAACGAGCGGCGACGCAGTGCACCGACGCAGCAACGCAGGTAGGTGCTCGAGCAAGACTTGGCACCGGTCGTCTTCCTCACGTTCTCGCATGACAAAGGCATGGGCGAAAGGAAAGGCACGGGCAGGAGGAAGGAGGCTGGCGCTGGTCGGCGCTACGGCGGCGTCCTGCTGGTCTTGGATGGCGGCAACGCACAGGAGAAGGTGGAATGCAGCAGCGGGCAACGGCAGCCATGGGAGGCGCCCTTGGTGCGCCTGTGGTGACGCGGTGGGGCGGGCGAGCTCGACCCTCGCGCCCATGGCGGCAAGGAGGAAGAACATGGAGGAGGCGCACGGATCGCGGGCTCCTGGAGGGCGGAGTAAACGTAGGGGAGGCGCTGGTCCTTGTCATCATGCTCGATCCCGCTGGATCGAGACGACGACTGCAGCGGGGGATGGCACTCGGCGAAGTAGGGGAGGCTGAGAAACGGGACTCCGGCGACGAGGTGCAGTGGCGGAGCTTCGAGCTCGGTTGGCAGCGGGCTTACCAGCGTCGGGGATGGTGCAGGAGAGGAGAGGGCCCGCGAGCGAGACGGGGGCACTGCGGAGCGAGGCGGAGATCATGGCAGGAGGGAGTCGCCGCAGCGGCGCGGGAACGGGGTAGCAGAGGGGCGCGGCTGCGCTGGAGAGGTCAGGGCGGCGTGTCCGGTGAGGATTGGGCGCGAGCTCCTCCCTGGCTTGAAGTGGAAGGGAGGAAAGGGAGACGAGGGGAGGAAGAGCGAGGGGAATTGATGGAGGTGGGGGTTTTCCCGTGGGTTCTCCTGGCGGCGGGGTGGAAACGAGAGAAGGCTCGGGGTTTCGGGAGAGGGTTAGGGTTAGGTGGGCAGATGGGCCTAAAGGGCAAGCCTAGCTAGGGGGCCCAAGTGGCCAGCTGGGCTCTACTCTCCCTCTAAAGAAAGAAACGAAAAAACAGAGAAAAGAAAGAAAAGAAAGAGAGGTGAAGGGAAGAAGTTGGACACACGAATAATTTTCCCGGACTCACAACAATGTGCTTGTTCCGAGAAAATAGGAATGACCATGATTGCAAGATTCAAATTCAAATGCATTTGAATTTAATTCAACTTGTTTGAAAGGAGTAGGAATCTGAAGTTTCCAAAAATGGTGAACAGTTAGGAAGAGCTTGATAAAACAATAAAAGAATATGAGGACAAGTCAGAGACCAAGAATTGAGATAACAAAGGCATTGGGATTAGTTTGCAAGTGTGTCAACGGTTAAATCCAAAAGAATGGAATATTTAATAATAGCTCCATAATTATTAGGAGGATATGTTATAAAGAGAAATCACCAGGTGAGTTCCCTCAATTTGAATAGATCAAAGATCTATGCATTTTATTTAGTGAGTTTTAAAACGGGTTGCATGATGACGTGATGCAAAGATGAAATGCAACAGACGCTACAAAAAGCACAGAACGAAACCTGGAAACCCTGGAAGGCATCTGAAGCTCCGGTCTTGGGGCGTTACAACCCTCCACCACTACGAGAGGATCTCGTCCCGAGATCTAGAATGGCACCGGAGGGAAAACGGGAGAGAAAGTGAAGAGGTAAAACTAAGTTGCTTCTTTGACAAACGAGTGAAACCAAAGAACCTTGAGAGGTTAAACCATTTTGAGAAAAGAATATAACGGAGATGATCGACGTAGAAAACACTCCACTAGAAAGAGTAACAAGGAACATTACGAGAACCTTGTAGGTTGAATGACATAAAAAAAAGGTTGCAATGGACAAGAAGTACATACAAGCACTCCGGTTGAAACGAGATGTACAAAGAACGATAAGGATCAATTATGACAACACTCCGGTTGGAAATGGAAGACATATAATCTGAACATAAAAAAACAAGATGATGGGTCGAAGAGAGCAACATGACAATGGCTCCAGAACAAAAGAATAGAAGATAGATAATTGGAAAAGAATGGAGAAGAAAATGCCATCTTATGCCATAAAAGAGCTTGAGAAGGCATCCTTAGGAGAAGGGTCAAACAGAGTTGTTGGAAAACCAACAACGAAAGGATAAGCTTGATATGTTCTTATGGGATACATCTCAAATTATGAGGTGACAACCTGCCACTCACGGGAAGAAGAATTGGATTGATAAGAACAAGGAGACGAGAAGCTTATTTCACCGGGAGGATAGATGAATAGGTTGGGTCATTTATAAACTCCATAGATAGCAACAATCCTTAGGGAAGGCTTTAGGTGAAATATAACCCAAGATAGCTCCAATGACGAGATTGATGGATTTAAAATATCCCAATCTTGACAACATGTGAATCATGAAAACATGAACTCAAATTATCAAGAATGACATAATACCACCTCCAATGATACAGTAGACAGAAATGCACTCCGGATTACAATATGAAGAAAGCTTGAGCTCCTCTGAAAAGAATATTGATGAACGCTTCGAGAAGGAATTAAATCCTTTATGAACCATCATGTAGAGTCTCCATGAAGAACTCCGGTAAGAAAAGAATGATCAAACGAAAGGAAAGAGAGGTCAAAAACACAAGGTGAATCCTCGCAATGATTAGATGGATCTACGCGATGAAATAAATTTAGAGAGCTTGGAACCCTGGAAAAGAAAGATGAATAATTGAGATCAAGACTTTTGATGAGGCTCCGGAATAAGGAATTAATCACTTGGATGAAACAAAAATAAGAATTACATTATGCTTATCCTTCACCAATTAAATTGATGACAATCAATGGATTTGGCATACTACTTATTCTCGTAGAAAGGATTAAAAGAGATATATCAAAACTTGAGAACGTCTTCAACGAACCACTAGTAGGATTGGAACATCGAATAAATTGATACGATAACAAAGGAAGAGAAATCTTGAATGAACCGCCGTAAGAATTGAAAATGATCGAAGTAGGGGTGAATCACCGGTAAGAATTAGCAAATGAACGAAGGTGCTTGAGAGAATTTAGATAGAAGAGAATGAAGGGATCACGAACTGATTAGAGATTACTTGAACGAAGCACCGGTAAGACAGGAGAATGATAACTGACAGCTGAGAATGAATAAACCTGAATTGATGGACTCCGGATAACAAACTGAGAAGACTCTTGAATTGCTTCGGATAGGTGAAAAGAATTTTTCACAACCAAAACAATTATGAGAGGATGGCAACAAACTAGAATCACGAATCTTGAAGAGAATGGAGCAAGATTAAAGAGAAACTCTTCTTCGGTCTTCAAAATTCGAGAATGACGACGAGAAACACCACCATGAATTGTTGAGGCACTCCGGAATGAAGAATGGAAAGGTTGAGCCAATGATGAAAAGAATTTGAAAGATCTTGGAGAAAGGCATTTGACTGATGACAATTCATTCTTACGTCAAACTTCGAAAAGAATTTGAGAATACCTCCGAGAAAATAAGAAGAGTCAGGTAAGATCCTGGGAAAAGACCTTTGGGTTAGGGCCCACTCAAAAGAAACACCATTGAAATGATTTAAAAGAGAGGTTGCACCGGTTGAATTAAATGACATGAATGAGATAACAATCTCGAAAGAGCTTGAAAGGATCTTGAATGACAAGACGAGCCTTTTGAGAAAACTTGAGCACGCCGGAACAAATGAATAGCGAGAAGTGAATTATTATGAAGTGCACCGGTATGAGAAGGCATTGAAATGAGGAAAAGGATATGACCAACAAAGCTTGAATTGGATCCACTGTAGAAGAAAAGAATGAAAAATGATGAACTAGAAGCTCCGTTAGAATCTTCATGAGAATCACCGGATAAGAATATTGAAAGAAAAGAAAGAAGAGACTTCACACGTATAAAATGGATATTTGATTAAGAAAAAAAAATCTTAGTCCTCGAAGAAAAAGGGTGGGAGGGTGGGAAAACAAAGGCAACTTGGGATGGATGAAACAAACACCGTTGAGAGAGCTTGAGTTGATCTTGCGGATGTTGAAATGATTGGATCCACTTGAAGAGAAACACACCGGTTGAACAAGATTGGCATAACAATCTCGATTATCATGGAGGATTAGTATTCGCATAGGAGTATGAAAACACCATTAGGAAAAGGTATGGAATCAACATTTGACTTCGAAGCAACTCGAATACCACAACTCAAAACAAAACAAAGGATTGGCTTGCATTATAAGCCAGAACAAACATATGATAGAGATTTCGTCCGAAGTTATCGTGGTGGGGCCTACACGGGCTCGATCGTACAGCACCATCATGTACATGGCAGTGCACATGACATACAAAGAGTCCCCGAGTCGGCATAGCCAAGGACTCTTTAAGACACAACGAGACCACTGTAAAATCGACCGTGAATAGGCGGACCACTAGACGTCGAACCCCAATTTCATATCATACATCTGTTGGAAAGATATCCTAAGAGCTACTTGAATTCCCACTTATAAACCCCCGAAACTTTCCGATTATGCAATCAGGTGTTGGGGATACAGGGGAAGCATAATATCTCACCCAAAACTAGAAAATCCTACATCCAGTTGTATCCATCCTTCAACACATAACCAAGAAACCTTTGGAAATCGTCTACCTCAACCTTCGAAAAGCATCCGTTATACGAGTTATGGAAATACTCCCGAACTCCCGCCCAGTACTGGGTGGCGTCGAGGTTATCTCACCAACAACTGCATAAAAGAGATTTTCGATGTCGGCGAACTAAACTCAGGTATTCCAGAACAGCAACGACAAAAATTGTGACGACAACATCTCAGAGCTCAACTCCCCGGGACACTGCCACAACCCCTAAATGTCAAGAGGCACCAAGAACAATGTTCTCGTCACAAAACCATCGGAAAGATTCCAAGATACCCGTGTGATCCTAAAATTTTTTTTAGTGAAATTTGAGAAGAGAAGAGACAAAACTCTATGTCAGGATGCCTTACCAGAGCGGTGAAGGGACTGGGGAGTAAAAAGAATTCCTAAACTCTCCGATATATAATTCCTAAATGACTCAAAACATTTTTCTAGACTCAACAACGTCCGCTAATTCGATCAAGCCGTGGGGGCTCCTAAGGTCGGGGAAGGCTCTGATTACCAACTTGTAACGCCCTAGATGCGGCTATATCTCCCACGTGTCGAAGCACGACTTAGAGGCATAACCACATTGAATGCAATGTCGCAAGTGAGGTAATCTTCACACAACCCATGTAATACATAAGGGAAAGAGATACATAGTTGGCTTACAATCGCCACTTCACACAATACATGAATAAAGCATTACATCATCCAAATACAATCAAGGTCCGACTACAGAACCAAAATAAAAGAAGAACCCCAAATGCAACAAGGTCCCCGATCGACCCCAACTGTGCTCCACTACTGATCAACTAGAATGAAAACAACACAAAGGACAAGATCTTCATCAAGCTCCTCCTGAGCTTTGTTGCGTCATCTGCACGGACTCATGGGCACCTGCAAACTGGTTTTGGAAGTATCTATGAGTCACGGGGACTCAGCAATCTCGCACCCTCGCGATCAAGACTATTTAAGCTTATGGGTAAGGTAAAAGGTATGAGGCGGAACTGCAGCAAGCGACTAGCATATATGGTGGCTAACGTACGCAAAAGAGAGCGAGAAGAGAAGGCAAGGCACGGTCAATAAAAGTATGATCAAGAAGTGATCCTAGAACAACCTACGTCAAGCAAAACCCAACACTGTGTTCACTTCCCGAACTCCGCCGGAAAGAGACCATCACGGTAACACACGCGGTTGATGCATGTAAATTAAGTTAAGGTTCAAGTTATCTACAACTGGACATTAACAAATTCGCATCTGCCCATAACCACGGGCATGGCTTTCGAAAGTTCAAATCCCTGCAGGGGAGTCCCAACTTAGCCCATGACAAGCTCTCACGGTCAACGAAGGAATAGACCTCCTCCCGAGACATTCCGATCAGACTCGGTATCCCGGTTCTACAAGACACTTCGACAAGTTAAAATAAATCCAGCAACACCGCCCGAATGTGCCGACAAATCCCGATAGGTGCAGCACCTATCTCTTTCTCAGGTCACACTCAGATGAGACTAGCTACGAGTAAAACCAACCCACAAGTTTCCCCGAGGTGGCCCCGCAGGCAGCTCAGTAAGGACCAACACTCAGAGGAGCACTGGCCCGGGGGGGTTAGAATAAAGATGACCCTTGAGTCTGCAGAACCCAAGGGAAGGTGGTAGGTTGTTAGTGCAAATGGTAAAACCAAGGTTGGGCATTGCTGGAGGAGTTTTATTCAAGGCGAACTATCAAGGGGTTCCCATTATTACCCAACCGCGTAAGGAACGCAAAATCCGGGAACATAACACCAATATGACGGAAACTAGGGCGGCAAGAGTGGAACAAAACACTAGGCATAAGGCCGAGCCTTCCACCCTTTACCAAGTATATAGATGCATTAATTAAAGAAGATATATCGTGATATCCCAACAAGTAACCATGCTCCAACAAGGAACAACATCTCCATGTTCCAACAAGGAACGAACTTCAATCTTCACCTGCAACTAACAACGCTATAAGAGGGGCTGAGCAAAGCGGTAACATAGCCAAACAACGGTTTGCTAGGACAAGGTGGGTTAGAGGCTTGGTTCAACAATATAGGAGGCATGATAAGCAAGTGGTAGGTATCGCGGCATAGGCATAGCAAAAGAGCAAGCATCTAGCAAGCAAAGATAGAAGTGATTTCGAGGGTATGATCATCTTGCCTGAAATCCCGCAAGGAAGAAGAACGAGTCCATGAAGAAGACAAATGGACGTAGTCGAACGGATCCTCACAAATGCAACATTATCGGAAGCAACCCGAAGAAGCAACACTGGAAAGAAAGCAAACAATATAGTAAAACAACCATCACATAATCATGGCACGATGCGCAATCAAGTATGATGCATGTCCGGTTTAAAGAGGCATGGCATGGCAAAGTGCACAAGCAATCCTACAAATTAAGTGGAGCACAATATGCAACGGGTTGCATATTGACGGAACACCACTTCATTTATTTAGTTCCCTCTCGGTTATGTACTCACGAATATTAAATGTTGATTAACATGGCAAGAGGTGAAACATAATGAAACTATCTAACTAGGCAAGTTTAAATGAGGCCGGAACCACAATACAACAAGTCCGGAAACTCCTCATGTGCATTTAGTAATTTAAGATAACAACACTTTTAATCATTTTAATTGTTGTTATTATGATGCGGATGACATGGGCAAGTTTTATGCAAGTTTTAAAGAAAATGTTGATAAGAGCATTATATGGAGCATATGCCATCATGGCGGAAAGAAAGGATGCCACGGCGACGATAATGGAAACGGTACCACGACAATGTTCCGGTTCCGGAAACTTGATTGACATGCCGGTGGAAAAGAACAAGTGTGACGGGAGCGTGTCATGCGAAGAACGGTGGGGTGCTCCCAGTTACCGGGTTCCCACATGTCGACGGCATGGCAACGAGGAACAACAACTAAGGTTCACGAGCGAAAGCAACAACCACGGGCGTCGTCTCAGGGTTATACCTTCAGAGCGTGCAAACGGGACGGATCAAGTTTGTAGAGGGAAGTAGGCGTTCTCGCAACGGCGGTAGTGGAAGTAGTCATTCAGGTTCGTTCGGAGAGGTACTTGATGACTCCAACGTCTTCGGAGCGACGGTAGTTGTACACGGTCCACGAGACGTCGATCGCTCGGGGTCCGACTTGCGGTTCTTGGCAACATGAGTGGTACTTGGCATTTTCGTGTACACGAACTTGGCACATCCGAAGGGTCACACTTGTCGTTGTGGGAACTTGGTGAATCCGAGATCTTCGAGCGTCATGGTACTTGGCGAATCCGCGTAGTCATGCACATTCCAACATCACACTTGGAGGGACACCGACGGCGTGGTACTTGGCGAATCCTGGACTGTCTTGGCGGTCTCCGGTGGAGGCATTCTTGGCAGGCAACGAGCAACGACGCGGTGCACCGACGCAGCAACGCAGGCAGGTGCTCGAGCAGGACTTGGCGCCGGTCGTCTTCCTCACGTTCTCGCACGAAAAAAGCATGGGCGAAAGGAAAGGCACGGGAAGGAGGAAGGAGGCTGACACTGGTCGGCGTTACGGCAGCGTCCTGCTGGTCTTGGATGGCCGCAACGCATAGGAGAAGGTGGAGGGCAGCAGCGGGCAACGGCGGCCATGGGAGGCGCCCTTGGTGCGCCCGTGGTGACGCGGTGTGGCGGGCGAGCTCGACACTCGCGCCCATGGCGGCAAGGAGGAAGAACATGGTGGAGGCACATGGATCGCGGGCTCCTGCAGGGCGGAGTAAACGCAGGGGAGGCGCCGGTCCTTGTCATCATGCTCGATCCCGCTGGATCGAGACGACGACTGCAGCGGGGGATGGCACTCGGTGAAGTAGGGGAGGTAGAGAAACGGGACTCCAACGACGAGGTGCAGCGGTGGAGCTTCGAGCTTGGTTGGCAGCGGGCTTGCCAGCATCGGGATGGTTGCAGGAGAGGAGAGGGCCCGCGAGCGAGACGGGGGCGCTACGGAGGGAGGCGGAGATCGCGGCAGGAGGTAGTCGCCGCGGCGGCATGGGAACGGGGTAGGAGAGGGGCGCGGCTGCGCTGGAGAGGTCAGGGCGGCGGGTCCGGTGAGGATTGGGCGCGAGCTCCTCCCTGGCTTGAAGTGGAAGGGAGGAAAGGGAGACGAGGGGAGGAAGAGCGAGGGGAACCGATGGAGGTGGGGGTTTTCCCATGGGTTCTCCTGGCGGCGGGGTGGAAACGAGAGAAGGCTGGGGGTTTCGGGAGATGGTTAGGGTTAGGTGGGCAGATGGGCCTAAAGGGCCAGCCTAGCTAGGAGGCCCAAGTGGCCAGCTGGGCTCTTCTCTCCCTCTAAAGAAAGAAACGAAAAAACAGAGAAAAGAAAGAAAAGAAAGAGAGGTTAATGGAAGAAGTTGGACACGCGAATAATTTTCCCGGGCTCACAACAATGTGCTTGTTCCGAGAAAATAGGAATGACCATGATTGCAAGATTTAAATTCAAATGCATTTGTATTTAATTCAACTCGTTTGAAAGGAGTAGGAATCCGAAGTTTCCAAAAATGGTGAACATTTAGGAAGAGCCTCGATAAAACGACAAAAGAATATGAGGACAAGTCAGACACCAAGAATTGAGATAACAAAGGCATTGGGATTAGTTTGCAAGTGTGTCAACGGTTAAATCCAAAAGAATGGAATATTTAATAATAGCTCCATAATTATTAGGAGGATATGTTATAAAGAGGAATCACCAGGTGAGTTCCCTCAATTTAAATAGATCAAAGATCTATGCATTTTATTTAGTGAGTTTTAAAATGGGTTGCATGATGACGTGATGCAAAGTTGAAATGCAACAGACGCAACAAAAAGCACACAACGAAACTCGGAAACCCTGGAAGGCATCTGAAGCTCCGGTCTTGGGGCGTTACATATGTACTTATTGTTGAACTATGCTTGTGTACGTGTACGCTTATTATCTATGTCTGAGTATGTTTAATCTATGTTTACTTATGTCTAACCGTGGGATATGGATGCAATCAGTTCGGTTGATGGAATCTACCTCCGTCTTGGTTTATTGGTCCCCTTTGTAATTTGTGTTAAATTTTGACCAAAGGTTTAACTGACAAAATATTAGTGCGGGTCAGAAAAATTATATCGTTGGATGGGTATTTGAGCATAGTGTTCAATAATATAATTTTTGGTGACATGCATAAACATTTATTAGTTAAATATATTGTCAAAATTTGGTAAATATTACAAAGGGGACCAATAAACCAGGACGGAGGTAGTACGTCAATCACACACGGTTCCCAAAATTGGACCGTGTGCAATGACTTTCATTTTTCCTATTGCATCAATCACACACGGTTGGCTCTAGCAAACCGTCGCCTCCAAAATTCTTTGTGGGGAAATAAACCCTAACCGCCCAATTCAAAAAAGATAAAACGAAAACCCTCACCATCCCCATGTCACGAAAACCCTCACCCCGCCCACAACCCCCTCCGGTCCCCATTCACACCTGCACAGGCTCCTCTGCATCTATGCATGGCACCGCCTATCATGGCGATAACCACTTAGCTCGATGCCTACCGCCGTCACCAGGCTGCCTGCAAAGCCCACCGCATTTCGTCACTTCCACTTGCTGCCGCCTATCGCCATCGACTTTTCTCGACGCTCCTCACGGTCGACCCAGCTCCGCTCGGTTGGGGATTCTACCATACCGAGGGTTCTTTCTCATGGACAACAAGGTAACTAATTTAATGAGATATTATCTCATCTCTTATCCCAATTCATTTGCCTGATTTAATCACCCGGGCGAAATCACTGTGAATTCATTTTTATTCATGCTGATTTGAGGGTTTCCTTCCATTCATAGAGTGTACAGTGCACAGACACATCAAGACCTTGCGGCCTCCGCTAGAGATTCCATCTCACCGTAACAGATGACTTGAGGATGCGTGCGGTATGTTCAATCTAACCCTAAATCGGCTGGCATGGCCTACTTTCCTGAACATATTCTAAATATTACTACATTTGGATAAAAGGTGCCACCTGCACCATATAAGTCAAAGGGGATTTTCCCCCTCTTCTTTCTATTAGGAAAATTAATGATGTATTGTTCTTTCGATTACTCTTATATTTCCATGACATCATGTTTACCCCATCTATTTAATTATAGATTTTTGTCCTTCAATTTCAACTGTTGTATAGTTCTTTCAATTTGGGCCCATATTTTCATGTTACCATATTTTATTTAACGATACTGCAATTTTCTGCAATGCGTCCCTTGCTATGCAACAGAATCTGTAGTGCACAATCTTTCCCTTTACATAAATCAAGACTGCTGGGATGTCACACTGCACACAAACCATGGATTTACAATCATTGCTACTGTAAGACTTGATGAACGTGGTGACTCCTATTTTGGCACTTGCTTTTGAAAAGAGATTACTAAGTTTTATGAACTGAAAGATGGCACTAGAATTGCACTGCACATGAAAGGGCCTGGTCATGAGATATATAGTAACTTCCCCGATGATATCATCCGTCCAGACTTTGTTTGAAGTAAGTTTTCTTTTCATCTATCTGCATGTTGACTTACCCAGCAATATCAAATGAATTGTGTAGTATTTAAGCAACCAACTGTTATTCCATTTTCTTACTATATTCCTACCTAATAACTACTAGTTACCAATACACTTTTCTATTGGCCTGTTCTAACTAAATATTCCTTGTACTCCCATTTCTATCAGAAAGCGCCGCTAACAAGGAGACTCCTGATGTGGAGAATGGGGCTGCCAACAAGTGGAGGCGGGGCGAGCTAGAACTGCGAGCGACTCCAGGAGGCCCAGACTTCATCAGAAGCCTCCCCGATGATATGTTGACAGTCATCATCTCCCTCCTCCCAATCAAATATGGGGTGCGTACAACCGTCCTTTCCCGGCAGTGGTTCCCCCTATGGAACTCCCGCCCTCTGGACCTCATCGATAGCCATGAGCTCTGCCATGGTTATCGCAAAAACTTGGATGCGTTCTCCAAGATCCTCGACAGACACCTTGGCCCAACCAAAGGCCTAAGAATGGGCAAGTTCCGTTCCAATGGCAACGACCGAGCCAAGCTTGATGACTTGTTCCGGTAGCTCGCACTAGATCAGCTCGAGGAGCTCACTTTTGATGATGGGCACATGCAGTCGCTGCCAATGTCTGCACTTCGCCTCGTGCCCATGCTGCGTTTTGCCAAGTTCAGGAACTGCCATCCCCCTTGATGACGCGCTCACTTTTATTCTACCAGGACTGAAGCACCTCGAGCTCGTCGCCGTCTGCCTCTCAAATGGCGACACGGAGCGCCTGCTCCGCGACTGTACTACACTCGAGTACCTTCGTCTTCGGGCGATCGATGGGTTGAGTACCTTCCACAACACCTTCATGACTCTCCAGCCTATTTATGTGCGTTGCTGGTGTGGCAGGAAGACATCACAAGATGTGTACCACGGTGTGATCATTAAGGACACACCTGAACTTGAGAGATTACTTGTAGTTGATCAAGAAGGTCCAACAAGAATCAATGTCCTTTCTGCGCTGAAATTGATAGTGGTGGGCTACTGATCTAATAAATACTCCGAACTTGTTATTGGATCCACACCCATTTAGGTACAACAGCCGCGTTCTACCTCTCCTTCTACAAATTAACATTATTTCTAATTTTCAAGTTGTTTGTTCATATGTCATTTAGAAAATGATTCCGACAAGATTGACCCCCAAACTACACACGGTGAAGATCTTGGCACTAGAATCTATCGGCCCCAACCTGGAGCAAGTTCTCAGTTTCCTGAGATGCTTTCCGTTCCTGGAGAAGCTATATATCGAGGTGATGTTCCTTTCCTATTAAATGTTAACCATAAGGGAGTACAATTTGTGATAGGTTTTTCCAAGTTTACAATGATAATGTACTATGATTTCTGAAGGATTCTTTCGGAGGATTTCAGTACATACATGTCCCGCCCCCCATATTGGTTGCTTGATCCATATGGTTACAATCAATAAGCATTTCTCCTTTGGATTCATGTGTACTAGTTTTCTTAGGGAACTTTTCATACACTCCAACCGCTTGTGAAGAAGGCTATATTTTTCAAGAATGTAATCAAATGCCCATGTTAATCATGTCAGATCGAAGGTGGCATGTTAGTGCATTTTACTAATCCTGCAAACCAAATAGGCGTGTAGTAATGTTCAAAACTGCATGTAGGCACTAACACATTTTCTTCTTTTGCAGATAAGATTAGGCCCAATGGTGGATAATGTGATACAATATAACAATCACGTCGAATGCCTAGATCTGCATCTGTCAGAAATAACTTTGAACTCCTACCGAGGGACCTTACCAGAGATTATATTTGCCAGGTTCTTTGTTCTCGGAGCAAGGGTGCTTAAGGTAATGAGGTTTGCCCTACATTTATTTCACAAAAATGAATGGTTTGTTGATCAGCGCCAGTGCCTGCGATAAAATCGAATAGGCTCCAAAAATGCTGAATTTTATTTTGGAACTTCAGATGACAGAGTAATCAGAAGTCATCGTGTCAACCCCATACATGACTTCTCAGTGGCTGACCCCTTTGCAAAAATTGTGAGGTTTCGAAACCAGACTTGGAAGTGGTAATGTTAGTTTGAACTTCTGTGATATCCGTGTTCAGCGGATCAGCATGAGCATTTGCAGTTGATGAGCTGAATTTCATTTCTAATATCAGTTTGAACCTTGTAATCTTTGAATTTGAGCCATATAACTTTGGAATTTGAACCTTGTAATATTTGGAGCTTTTGTGGTACAATCTTTGAAATGGCAGTGTATGAGACTCATATATTGGTAGCACTATTTTGTCCTTAATATGCGATGGTCTTAGATTTTATTAACCATTCTCGAATCTGTTTACCTTGGCGATCTCACAGCACATGATCTATATAGCTAACTTGACTGCGATCTTCGACATTATTGCACACGGTTAGTTTCTTCCAACATGTGCCCTTTAGAGCACAGAATTAATTATCGCACTCGAGTGTCCATCATCACTCTTCTGTGTAACTTTGACCTCATCACCCATGGGTAAACTTATGACTGAAGTCATTCCACACACTTCGTTTTTACAAGTCTTTTTGCCAATAAACGCCCACTATTTTTACCTCTTCTATCCGATGCATGACCAAACTAGCCGGGGGGGAAGCTTGCGAGTAAACTGCTCGGTAGCGCGGGAACAGGCTCACCGATGGTACATTTGGCGCCTCTTCGAGCCCACACGTGCGTGTAGTGTTGTCAAGCGTGCACTGGAATCCTCTACTATGAATGTCGTGACAAGACTTGATGATTATATGCCGGCCGACCCAATTTATTATAGCGACCATTTAAACCTTGTGTCTCTTCAACCTTTTGACCGCACCCCACCATTTCAAGAAGCACACGCACCATGAGAAATACTTAGAGGGAATCCTACACAGCTTCAATGGTGCTACGAGCGGCCGCCGATGACGAGCAGCAGTTCACCATGCGTGTCATGGTGGACACCGACAGAAGGTTCATGGACATCTCGGTGGTGTACACCAATGACCCAGTCTGGGTGGAGCACTCCATCCACATCATGGAGCTGCTGCTTGCCAAGGAGAAGTACAAGGTGGTCGGGTACGACCTCGAGTACACCCGCGCTCATGACGGGTCTCGTCCCAAGGTCGCTGTTGCCCAGATGTGCGTGCGCCACCACGTCGTCATCTACCACTACTGCCTGACCACAAGGCCTTGCAAGCGTTTTGCTAGGTTTATCAACATCCCCACTACATGTTCGCTATGGTGGACATTGCCAATGATGTAAAGGCACTCTAGAATTCGGGCATCGCCTGCCAGAATCTTGTCAACATCCAGGTCCAATACAAGATCTGGTGCAGCAAGGAGCATGAGAAAGACTCACTGGTTCACCTTGCCGAGGCCATCATCGACCCCTACTACAAAGTCATGAAGGATTCGTGCAACAAGGACAAGTGTGCATGGAACTTGGCCTCGATGGAGAAACTCGACAAAGCTCACATCGTGTACACGGCCAAGGAGGCGTACACGAGCTACAACATGTACAGGCGGATCGTTTAGATGAGGAAGTGCCTTCTTCCCCAAAACGGCCAAGGATCCAGCCGGAAGCAGAGCAATGGCAAGCGTCGTCGCAACAATAAGTAGATGATTAGATCCTCGTTTCTCCTAGTTTAGTATGCATGTAATTGCTTACTTTCGTGCGTGGAAATGTTATGTGTGTAGTCACTTGTGTAATTGTATGCTTAATTTGGTTATGCAATGATGTCTTTTTAAGTATATATGTTGATGCTCTATAGACAGAGCGTAGATGTTGTGCGGACAAAGAAATCACATCACACACGGACTAAACAATGGAACCCGTCGGTGATGTTTTCATCAATCACTCACAATTGTATACCGGCAGTCGTTTTCTCACAACACACAGAACTTGCTAGCAGCAATTGTCTATGTTGTTATCGGTCTTTGCACATGTTTTCGATTACAGAACTGTTTGTCGAGTATGACACACATCTTGTTAAGTTGAACCGTTTATATTCTTTTGTCTCAATGCAAACGGTTCATCCGAGTGAACCGCATGCCGTATATCGCACACACCTTGATCTGGCTGACTGTTCCTTTTGTGCTGCCTAATCACAAACAATTCATCTGAGTGAATCGTATGATGTATATCACGCACACCTTCATCTGGCTGCCCATTTCTTTTGTTCCTCCTCATCGCAAACAGTTAATTGAACTAAACCGTAAGCCCTGCATCGCACACGCAACTAAAATCTGAACCGTGTTTGATGCATCCTCCATCGCAACTGTTTTGCATCTTTTTTTACGGGTTTTTACACCATCGTTTGCGATTATTGCTTTGCACATAGTTTGGTCGAAGGATCTCCGATCGTAGTGTCACGTTAGCAGCATCCTGCAGTAGTGCTCGTCCTTGCACAAAAGTACATAGTGCATGGCACTTGATGGGTTCTCACACACTTCTCCCATCTCACTTTTGGTGGCAAATCATACTAAGTTCTTCTTGTCCCTCATTGTGGAGGCACTCAATTTGGACTCGTGCCGCTCACTCTCTTTTGGGTGGTTCGCTCTCTCACTATTCTCTCCATGATGGGTAGCTTGCTTGTCGGCAATCACTTGGCTTGGAGACATAGGTCGTAGTATGTACTCATTTCCTTTCATCTTAAGTCTATAGTGATTGTTCGCCCATTCTGGATGACACCTCGGTCAAGTTGCCATGGTCGTCTACGAAGGAGGTGGCAAACAAACATTGAAACGACATCACACTCCAAAGTGTCTCCTTATGCTCCAATCTTGAAGGAAACTTGCACCATATGCTTGACTTGGATAGTGCCGGAGTCGCTTAGCCATTGTACCTTGTAGGGACATGGCTGCTTCATATTGACTAATTCGAGCTTGGAGCATAGTTCTTCACTCGCCACGTTATGGCAACTCCCTCCGTCGATGATGACCTTCATGAACCTTCCATTGATGCCGGCCTTGGTGTCGAAGATATGGCATCTTTGGTCTTTGTCTTGTTGATGTACAAGTGTCAAGACCTTGGAGACAATGAGAGCGGGGCTCGAATCTTCGTCACAAAAGACATGATCATCCTCATCTTCGTTCATGCGCCGGTGCATAGCCACTTGCTCAAGGGCTTCCATCTCCTCTTCACTCATGGAGTCATACGCTCTGTCATCGTTCAGGATCGTGGTGCGCTGGTTGGTACACTCGAAGGACTTGTGGCCTCGGCCGCCGCATGTGAAGCACTTGATTGAACTTGCCTTGGTGGTCTCATCGGTTGGAGTAGTTGTTGACGAAGCTTTCGGCTTGAAGTTGCTTGTAGTAGGAGGATGACTTGGGGTTTTTGAAGTTCTCTTGTAACTTGACTTGTCGCCGTTGCTTGGAGAAGGTGTTGGAGTCATCGAAGCTTGGTTGTTGGAGAAGCCATAGGACTTGGAAGAGAAGATGCCATACTTGACGTCATCTTGCACTTGCCGCTCCGCCTTGGTGGCTTGATGCACTAGCTCGATGTGGTTGGAGTAAGGTTGCAAGTCAGCAATCTTCTTTATAGGGTGATTGAGTCCATTCAAGAAAGGTGCCATAGTTTGATCATCGTCTTCCGTGACATTAGCTCATATCATTGTAGTACTCTTGAACGCTCTTATAGTACTCTTGAACGCTCTTTGTTCCTTGCTTGAGGAGTTGGAGTTTCTTGAAGAGATCATGGTTGTAGTAGGTTGGACGAAACATGCTCTCATGACATCCTTCATTTGTGCCCAAGTAGTGCTGGGTGGTTCACCTCTTGCCTCATGGCGCTCAATGAATTGTTCCCACCACATGAGGACGTAGACTTGGAACTCAAGGGATGCCATTGCGATCTTCTTATATTCCTCATAGTTGTGCAAATGGAAGATTTTGTCAACCTTCAATGCCCATAAAAGGTACTCTTTGGGATCATTGCTTCCGATGAACTTGGGCATGGTGAACTTAAGCTTGCCGTAGCATTACTCCTCATTGTGTTGGGGTCGAGGATGATAACATTCTTGACATGGAGGGTTGTCAACCTCATGTTTCTATTATTGAAGGGGTGGTTCTTGTCGAGCTTGTTGTTCATGTCTAGCTTGAAGAGGAGCTTGACGTTGTCACCGTGCTTGATAGTTCCACTCTTGAATTTCCTCGCGGAGCACTTCTTCTTGGTCACGAGTTTGCCGGTTGCGCGTGGCTACGTTGTGACTTGTGTCTCAGAGGGCACGTTGTGCCTCAAGTGCTTGAGCTTCACACCGTTTGTTGAAGACGTTGTGCCTCGACATCATGCTCATCATGGTGTTTTCGCGCATGCTCTTCCTCTTGTTGGCGCAGATGTTGTCGTTATTGTGCTTGTGCAAGGGTAGCTTGCTTTCGGAGATGTCAATGTCCTTGCGCTCGAATTTGCTCTGGATGATTGGTGTCATGTAGAGGATTGCGGTTTGCTTGACGGTCTTGGCGTTCGGCTTGGCAAAGAGTGTTCGATGTTGGCGTACTTGAGTTGTCGGAGGAGTATCGACTTGAGGGGCTCTGTCTTGAGTATGATGAAGTGGTAGAAGAGCGGTTGACCAACAAGGCATGAATATCGTCCATTCTTGCATTGCTCTCTTGTTTTTGTTCATCGAGCTTGTTGTCAAAGTAGTCTCTTGTACGTTGCTCAGAGAGTCGCAAATCAGTGGCAAGATTGTTGATGCGGTCGCTCAATGCTTGTTGTTCTTGATGCAATGCTTGTTGTGCACCGAAGAGGTGGTTCTTGGTGACGTAGTTGTTCGGGTCGTTGTCTTGCTCAATGAAGAGTGGGTTGGTAGAAGAATTTGGCCTATCCATCATTCCAAGCAAATATGTGAGTGGGAGAAGGAGAAGAACTTATACCGAATGTACCTTGACCGATGTTGAAGGTGGATCGATGATCACTCAAATGTGGAACAAGGAAATAACACAATTGGTCCCAATTCTTGTCGGTTCTCACACCTACACAAATAAAGCATATAGTGGAGCTCGGTTAGGATGGTGGCACAAAATTGATGCAATTGTTAATGAGACTCAATAATGATGGAAAATATTGGCAAATTTGCAAATGCAATAAGTAGACCGATAGCACGATATGGTACATGGGAACACACACACGGATAGATAAATGGGTTCGTGCAACCAAGGAATGAGCCAAAATGTGGAATCCACAAAATACTCTTGTTGCACTACTCTCTAGAGACGCTAGCAAGATTTCGTAATAGGCAGATACGAAACTTGTGCACAACCTATAGAGCAAACATGCAATGACTTCTATCCCAAATATGCTATGTGTATGGTATTCTGATGATATGATCCAAGATGATCGAGTATGACAATCTTAATGTAGTATGATGCTATGGTTCTTCCTTAAAAGCTCTTTGCTTATCTTTCCTTTTTGCTTAAAATCTTGCTTGGCTCTTTCTATTTTGAGCTCTTTCTCATGCAAAATTAATGAACCAAGATAGCAATTGTGTATATGCTATGACCACTTTGTGACACAAGAAATCATATGAAGACATGGGTACCAAGATGATATGCTATATGCAACGAGATGATGATCACTAATGTGCACAAGTGACGTTGCTGGCAATACTCAAAGTCTAGTCTCCATGGGTAAGCGATGCAAAAGGAAGGCTATGGGGTTATCAATGCAATGACAATGCGTAGACAAAGATGTTGTCAAAGTTACCACCCTTGCTTACGGTTGAGAGTGTCAAAATGATGTGATTGTTGTCAATTTAGTAGTGCATGGTCTTTAGTACATTGGCAAAGATGCCGCTGCACCGTAGTTGGAGTTGTTGAAGTAGAAGAAGTAGTCGAAGATGCATATACTTTATGTCTAGGCCGGATGTTCCGGGCAAGACGGAAGGTCCGGGGTTCGGAAGTTCCAAGCGGGGCCGGAAGGTGTCACACCCTGATTTTTATATCACAACACTTAAGCTAATAAATCATGCTAAAATATGGTTTAACAAAAGCTTTTGAGTGTTTTGAACTTTGCTTGATTGGATTTTTGATTGTTGTTTGCAAGTGCTCTAAAAATCAAATAAATCCTCCAACTCTTATACTCCTTCTCCTTGATCCAAAACTTTGCCCAATGACAATGCCATGTGTATAAGATAGAATAGTATTTTCATACAAAAATAATTTGGCGAAAAAATATTTTCTAAATTAGGTTTTCCAAAAAATCCTAAATTGAGACTTGAACTAAAAGTACTTAATTTAGGGTATGAAAAATATTTTAAAAACTATATTTGACTCCTATTAGGCATAGGACTCCCATAAACCACAAAAATATAATTTTAAAAGAATTTTCCTATTTTATTTAAGGCCTTTTCCTTTAGGCCTGTAATGGTCTTTAAGAGGTTAAAATTATTTAACTGTTTCAAAAATATTTGAGAAAATTTAGGGAACTCAGTGGACATATATTGTCCATATATAAGAGTTTCAACACATGGTCATGTCCAAAATATTGGTCAAATCCCTCAAAAACCCTTCATGGATATTTCAAGATTTTGAAATATATGCAAAGGAAATATTCTCTTAAAATTCCAAGAAAATTTTGGCAAGTCACATATGCCTAGTGTGATGTCTCTCCAAAGTCTTATTCCAATCAGAATAGTTTTGGTTCACAAAAGTGCCCCAAAACCATCTTTGTCCAGATCCAAGTTTGAACAACTCTACATTGCCAACTTTCTCCTTTTTACCTAAATTTTTGTGGACATGCTCACATCTCCCAAATGATGATACTACACCAAGTGGTGCATGAAGGATAATAGTTTTGCATGAATAGATCTTGGAAAACCCATTTCTATTGATTTCTATGTTTTACCAAAGTTAGATTGTCAATTTTCTTCAAATGAGCTCAAACTTGGTGAACAAAATTATTTCCATATTCCATTTGATCCTCTTAAGTCTCATGCCAAGAGGAATTCATCTGCTTGTCCAAACCAACATCAAGCACTTTCTGCCATATTGTAGTGATCAATGCTCAGGGTACCAAATGGATCCCAATTGATCTCCACTTTTTACCACAGCTCCTCCTAGTCCCCTTCTACCTCCAGTAACATTTTCTTACCCTCAGCTCAATCATTGGTTGGTATAAACCCCCATTTGCCTCCCTAGTCAGTAGCTTCCTCTCTCTTTCTCACCTTCCTTCTCACTCAAGTGGCCATCCATGGCATCCAAAGCTTCCTCCCCTTTCTTTACTACTCCCTAGCTCTACGAGACATGAGAGGGAATGCCCCTATGAAAGTGCATTATATCGACAAGAGTGGGGGGGATAACACAGGATGAAGACAAACAGACTGAAGAAATTGAACTGAGGAAGTTGAGAAAGTCTTCAGTCAATGTCTTCAAACACAGATATGAACAAACACACAACACAGTTATGAGGAAATGAAAGAGTTGAGGAAATAGAACCAGTAATCTTGGTGAAGACAATGATTTGGTAGACCAGTTCCAACTGCTGTCTCAGTTGTACGTCTGGTTGGAGCGGCTGAGTATTTAAACTCAAGGACACACAGTCCCGGACACCCAGTTTTGAACACGCAGCTCATGACACCCAGTCCTCACCGTATTATCCTTGAACTAAGGTCACACAGGCCTCGTCCAATCACTCGTGGTAAGTCTTCAGGTGACTTCCAAACCTTCACAAACTTGGTCACTCGGTGATCCACAATTCCTCTTGGATGCTCTAGACCATGATGCCTAACTGTCTGGAAGAAGCACAGTCTTTGAAGGTAACAAGCATCGGATCCACGCGGGATCAATCTCTTCAGTGATGCTCAATCACTTGGGGTTTGTAGGTGTTTGGGTTTTTGGTTTTTGGTTTTTCCTCACTTGGAGAAAATGAAACTATGAAAACAAAATTCTTCATGTTTTATGTTCCTCGAATGAATACCAAGTCTTCAAGGTCACACCATTTTCTTTACTTTCAAAGTCTTCAGAAAGTCTTCAGAATACCAAAGTCTTCAGGCGAAGAACTTCATTTTTAGGGGTCGACTTTCTCTATAAATATCAAACTCCTCATAGACTTATAGACCTGTGTACACTCATAAACACATTGGTCCCTTAACCTATAAGTCTTCAATACACCAAAATCACTAAGGGGCACTAGATGCACTTACAATCTCCCCCTTTTTGCTGATTGATGACAATATAGGTTAAGTTTTCAATGGTGATAAACATATGAAGTGTTACTACAAATATTGAGGAATTTGATTGCAATGTATAGAAGAACTCCCCCTGAAGATGTGCATAGTGAGGAATTTGATTTTGAAGCAATGCACACTTGAAGAGTTGAATCATGGAGATCCCCCCCCTATATCTTGTAATTCATACACGCATTTGATATATAACAATGAAGAATGTGAAATGCATGATGAAATATGGTGACTGATGTAATTCAGCATGCGTGCAATAATATTAACGAGGAATAGGCATGCAAAAAAACTGTATCATGAGTATCAGAGCACCATCGGGTTTAAGTTTACAACTCGATCCAATAAAGTCACAGAAGAACGAGAGTTGTAACTTAACAAAAAATGCCCATATAGAAAGACCCGCTTGAAGACTAACTCAAAATTCTCCCCCTTTGTCATCAAATGACCAAAAGGAACGAATATGAGGACTAACGCCCCTGAAGAATATCAAGTTGATGAAGGAGCGCCAGCGTTGTTCGGGTCGTTTGTTGTAGTAGGGCCTGCCGCAGTGTCGTCCAAGTCTTTATTTTCATCAGTGTCGCGCGATGAAGAATATGAGCTGGCCACCAGAGAAGGAACCTTCACCTTCTTGAATTTCTTCGGTGGAGGTTGCAGGCTAGTCAAAATCTTCTTTGAGACCCATGTTCTTCAGATCTTCTTCACCATATAGATGTGACAGGATTGCCCAGGTGCGACCGAAGACTTGATGGAGGTAGTAGTGGTTTTTCTTCGCTGCATTGTGTGTGGCAGTCATGTTGTGAAGAAGTGAACCAAACTGACGCTTAACCCATTTGTGATTTCGATCCACCTTCTGGTGAAGACTAAGCAGAAGTTCATGGTTAGTCATCACGCGCGGAGCAGTGGCTTGAGGAGTGGACTTGGGTGCATTGGCAGAGTCATGTGTGGCAGAGTCATCATTGGTGGAATAAGATGCAACTTTGCCAAACTGACCATCGAATGGACGAATGCCTTCATCTATTACAGCTCGTGCCTTGCCCTTTCCATCAACTGAGGAATATGTCTGCTTGAGGTCTTCAATTGGGGGCAAGTAGCTGAGGTGATTCTGGAAATCATCTTTGTAGTTAAGTGAAGACCTTGTCCTGAGGAATCTCATAATCCAAGGTGCATAAGGCTTCAGCTCAAACGGAGACAATGCAACATTGGCCATAGTCCTCATGAAGAAATCATGATAATTGACAGGAATGCCATGAACGATGTTGAATACCAGATTCTTCATGATGCCAACAATTTCCTCATCAGATGAGTCGTGGCCTTTGAAAGGACTGATTGTCCTTGTAAGAATACGACAGACAGTTCTGGGCACGTACAACAATTCCTTCACGAGGAATTTGGTTCGTGGTGCCTGACCTGGCTTCAAAGGTTTCATCAGCACCTGCATGTAATGATGTGTGAGCTCAGGTTCACTGTAGATGCAGCGAGCTTCTTCAAGGGGAGGACTGAGTGGTAGAGCACGAAGCAATTCAGAGGCTGGTGCAGTGTAGTGAGTGTTTTCATACATCCAGTCCAACACCCAGGAATTCACATCCTTAGCATCTCCAGTGATGTGCAGCGTTGCATAGAGTTGAAGAATCAATTCTTCATTCCAATCATAGATGTCAGAGCAAAAGTTTAGCAGTCCAGCATCATGAAGAACACTAAGGACTGGTGCGAAGCACGACAGAGATTCCATATCCACGTGAGGAATATGCTCATGGTAGAAGATCTTCTCCTTGTTGAACAGCACCGAGGAATAGAAATTGGCTTGACTAGTAGTCCAGAAACGCCACTTCCTAATGCGAGCAGAGTTATATGGGTTGTAATCTTCGAAGAATACGTGCTCGCCGAAGAAATCATCATCCTTGAACTTTTGCTTGCGTGAGAATGGGTCCTTTGGCTTCGGCAGAGGAGTGTCAGTGAGTTGCATCACGACCTCAGGAATCTCAATCGCAGGTTCTTCAGGCTGAGTAATTTCTAGTGCCTCCCTAGTGACAGTCTACGTTGTTGGTTGTTCAGCAGCAGCAGTTTCTTCAGCGCTAGTGGCTGGAATTTCCTCATGGACAGATGCAGTGGGATGAGTTTCTTCAGAGCCCATATGTATAGTTTGTGTGGGGGACTGAGGAATTTGCTGTAGAGGGGTGAACATTGGTGAGTTTGGATGCAGACTTTCCTAGAATTCATCACTGATTACTGGTGTGGAGCAGCCAATGTCCACATCTTCATCTTCCATTTCTTCAACGCCAGCCTCTTCAGCTGTGAACTGAGGCATAGGTGAGGATATGATAGGTGTTGAAGGGATTGTATCCACTTCAATTTCTTCATCCAACGGTTGAGACGAAGCAACAGAAGGAGTTTCTTCATCAGATCCGCTGGGGATCACATATTCTTCATCAAAAGGAACAAGGTCCTTTGATGGCCTGGTTGAGATGGGAACAACATCAATCAGATTTGCAAATGAACTTGTCATAGGCTTCATTTTCTTCGGAGATGAAGAATCCAAAGCAGCTGATGCTTTCCTTTTCTTCACTGCAGCATGCTCTGCAGCCTTGGTCTTCTTCACATCCGATGCAGATGGAAGGATAGGAGTTGAAGTTGGTGCAGGAGCAGCTGAGGAATCTGGTTGATTTTCTTCAGGCACAACTGATGCAGTTGCCCTGAGTTCTTCAGTTTCTTTAGGCGGACCACTAGTGGGTGCCCTGGCAATTTCTTCAGTGGCTGGAATGCAGTCATCAGCCCTGGAACTCACATTTTCTTCAGCAGCCTGATTGTCATCAACGGTGCTGGCATTTTCTTCAGTAGGCTGAGTAGATGCTTCAGCCTGAGGAATTTCCTGTTGCGTTGGGGCTGCAACATTGGAAGTGAAGTTATCCGCAAGTTTCACAAAATGAACCTTGGCTCCAAGCCAATCAGCGCGATATGCGTCAAAGTCATCACTGAGTTTCTTAATCTCAGCCTGAATAGTGACAAGTTCTTCAGTTGTCATAGAGACAACGTTTTTCTTCAGATAGCGCTCTTTCTTGTACTGTGCTTTCTTGATTTACCTCAGGCCTCTTTCCTCCCTTCTGTGGCTTCTTACCATCAGCCATTTTCTTCAGTTGAGGAATTTGAACAATTGAATTATCTGAAGAAGTATGCAACTTTTCTTCGAGGAACGCTGCAAATGAGTTAAGTTGATGAGAACCTAGTGATTCAGCAGCTGACATGTGTACCTGTGAACAGATTATAGTTGTGAGGAATTTGGAGAGGTCATATGCGTTCTCAGAAGGTTTTGTAAAAAGAACAAGTTAGAGGAATTTGACCAGATGAGTCTTGAAGAATTTCACTAAGTGTTCTTTGTCTTAGGTTCCAAAGATGTATAGATTAAAAATCCATACATTTGAGGAATCTTGAAGAGAAACATGCCCTAGAGAAACAAATCAAGAACAGATGACCTGTGAGGTGTTTATTGTGTGAATCTATGAAGAAAAACACCTTTGAAGATTTTGAAGATAATCATTCGAATCAACGAGGGTAGTAAAAGTAACTTTTAATTACCCTGGACGAAGAACACGACGAACTAGAGTGAGGAGATGTGAAGTTCGTCTGTGCAGATCTTCCACGCCCTAACATGGCGGAGGAAGACGGCTACGGCGGCAGTGGAGTGAAGATTTCTGCGGTCGGCGCGAGTACGTCGGCGACGAGGTCGAGGCAGAAAACCAACTTGAAGAAATAGCAATAAGTGAATGTTGTATAGGACATAAACTCATATATATATATATGTATATATATATATATAGGCAATGAAGAAAAACGACGGAACCAGTCAAGACTATGCAAAGTTGAAGAATATGAATAATTTGAGGAATTTCAACTTTTGGTGGTGACGTGATCCAGCGTATAAGAATGATCATTTCAGACACCGCGTACAATTATCGTAGGGTTCTGAGAATCAAATTCTTCATTAATTTCTTCACACTAAGAGTGTTATTCTTCATTGATTGAAGAAAAACGTTTCTTCATGTGTTGCAGATCTAAGTCATCAATTTTGCATAAGTGTTAGGATGAGTGTCCTTTTCAAAGAACATTCGAAGATTCTAGGATATTTAGCTCACACAGCAACTTGATAAATCTCTTCTCATCCATGGGCTTTGTGAAGATATCGGCTAGCTATTCTTCAGTCTTCACATGCTCAATAGAAATATCGCCCTTCAACACATGATCATGAAGAAAATGATGACGAATCTGAATGTGCTTTGTCTTTGAGTGCTGAATTGGGTTGTGAGCAATCTTGATGGCACTCTCATTGTCATAGAAGAGAGGCACATTCTTCATGTTGACGCCATAGTCCTTGAGAATTTGCTTCATCAATAGCAATTGGGCAAAGAAAGAACCAGCGGCAATGTACTCAGCTTCAGCAGTAGATAGTGATACGCAGTTCTGTTTCTTCGAGGACCAATAGACCAAAGATCGTCCGAGGAAATGACATCTACCAGATGTTGACTTGCGGTCCACACGATCACCAGCATAGTCAGAGTCAGAATATCCAATGAGATCAAAAGCCGAGCCCTTGGGGTACCATAATCCAATTGTTGGTGTGTGAGCTAGATATCGAAGAATATGCTTCACAGCCTTATGGTGTGATTCCTTCGGTGTAGCTTGAAATCGGGCACACATGCAAACACTAAGCATTATATCTGGCCTAGATGCACATAAGTACAATAAAGAACCTATCATGGAGCAGTATACCTTATGATCGAAGTCAATACCATTTTCATCAGTGCACAGATGGCCATTTGTGGGCATAGGAATTTTGACGCCTTTGCAATCTTGCATGCCGAATTTCCTCAGTACATCCTTGAGGTATTTCTCCCCAGATATGAATATGCCATTGCGCTGTTGACGAATTTGAAGACCTAAGAAGAATTTCAACTCTCCCATCATAGACATTTGATATTCTTCACTCATCATATAGGAAAATTCATCACTATAACGTTGGTCAGTACAGCCAAAGATAATATCATCAACATATATTTGGCACACAAACAATTCACCATCATAAGATTTAGTGAAATGGGTAGGGTCGAGTGAACCGGGTGTGAAGCCTTTCGTCATGAGGAATTCCTTCAAAGTATCTTACCAAGCCCGTGGGGCCAGCTTGAGGCCATAGAGGGCCTTGTTGAGTCTGAAGATTTTGTCAGGATTCTTTGGATCTTCAAAAACTGGGGGTTGAGCAACATATACTTCTTCCTCAAGCTTACCATTGAGGAATGCACTTTTCACATCCATTTGATATAAAGTGATATCATGATGGTTAGCATAAGCAAGTAATATGTGAATAGCCTCAAGTCTAGCAGTAGGTGCAAAAGTTTCATTGAAATCAATTCCTTCAACCTCTATGTAGCCTTGAGCTACAAGCTGTGCCTTATTCCTCACCACAAGACCATTTTCATCTTGCTTGTTGCGGTAGATCCACTTTGTGCCGATGATATTGTGCTTGCGAGGATCTGGACGTTTGACCAGTTCCCAGACATTGTTGAGCTCGAACTGATGTAATTCTTCTTGCATGGCCTGAATCCACAAAGGCTCCAGAAATGCTTCATCTACCTTAGTGGGCTCTCTAATAGAGATAAAAGCACAGTGCCCACAAAAGTTAGACAAATGTGAAGCTTTTGAGCGTGTGAGAGGACCTAGCACTTTGGTGTCATTGATGATCTTTTCAACTTGCACTTCTTTTTTAATGCGAGGATGAGCTGGTTGTCATTGAAGAATTTGATCAGCGTTTTCTTCAGCACCATTTTCTTCAGCATTTTCTTCAGGTGCATTAGCTCGACGTTCTTCATGTTCTAGAATGAATTCTTCAGCAGATTCTTCAGTAGGAATGACATCCTCAGTAGCCTTGAACTTGATAGTTTCCTCAGGTGTTGGCTCATCTATCACAGTAGGTAGGTGCTCTCTTTGCGAGCCATTAGTTTCATCGAACCGCACATCTACAGTTTCAACAACTTTGTGAAGAACGTTGTTGAAGACTCTGTAGGTGTGCGAGTCCTTTCCGTAACCAAGCATAAAACCTTCATGTGCTTTCGGTACAAATTTTGAGTTGTGATGAGGATCTCTAATCCAACATTTAGCACCGAAGACTTTGAAATAACTTACATTGGGTTTCTTATCAGTGAAGAGTTCATAGGCAGTATTTTTGAAGAATTTGTAAAGATATACTCTGTTGATGATGTGGCACGCAGTATCAATTGCCTTAGTCGAGAAATGATGAGGTGTTTTGTATTCATCAAGCATAGTGCGAGCCATCTCAGCAAGAGTCCTGTTCTTGCGCTCCACAACGCCGTTCTGCTGAGGAGTATAAGGAGCAGATAACTCATGAGTAATACCAAGTTCATCAAGATAGTCATCGAGACCAGAATTCTTGAACTCAGTGCCATTGTCACTTCTGATGTGCTTGATCTTCACACCAAAGTTGGTTGAAGCCCTCGAGGAAAATTGTTTGAAGACTTCCTGCACTTCATGTTTGTAAGTAACAAGGTGTACCCATGTGTAGCGAGAATAATCATCAACAATAACAAAGCCATATTGATATGCTTCATTTGAAATAGCAGAATAATGATTAGGACCAAAGAGATCCATGTGAAGCAATTCAAATGGGCAAGTGGTGGTCATGATAGTCTTCGCTAGATGCTTGGCCTTGGTCATCTTCCCAGCTTCACAGGCTCCGCATAGGTGATCCTTGAGGAATTTGACATTCTTGACGCCAATGACATGCTTCTTCTTCGCAAGCGTGTGCAAATTCCTCATGCCTGCATGACCAAGTCGTCGATGCCTGAGCCAGCCTTCTGAAGCTTTTGCAAGTAAGCACACGGTTGGTTGTGGTGCTATAGAGAAATCAACAATATACAGGTCTCCTCTCCTAAAGCCTTCGAAGACTATGGAATTGTCAGCTTCCATAACCACAACACAACGTTACTTGCCAAAGACAACAACCATATCAAGATCACAAAGCATTGAGACAGACATAAGGTTGTATCCTAAGGACTCAACAAGCATGACTTTGTCCATGTGTCGATCCTTTGTAATCGCAACCTTACCTAGACCTGTAAGTGCATCTAGTGCCCCTTAGTGATTTTGGTGTATTGAAGACTTATAGGTTAAGGGACTAATGTGTTTGTGAGTGTACACAGGTCTATAAGTCTATGGGGAATTTGATATTTACAGGAAAAGTTGACCCCTAAAAATAAATATCTTCGACTGAAGATTTTGGTATTTCTGAAGACTTTCATGAAGACTTTGAAAGTGAAGAAATTGGTGTGTCCGTGAAGACTTGATATTCATGCGAGGAATATGAAGCTTGAAGGCTTTTGTTTTCATGGTTTTGTTTTTCTCTTTCTTGAGTCATAGGAAACACTGTACTGTTAAAGGGGGTCGAGGAAATACTAAGGAAAAATTTCCATGTGATGCTCAACTCAAAATCCTACACCAACCAATCCCTTCGATTGAAGCCATTGGAAATCTCATACAGTTCAGTCAATTTCTTCAGTGACAGAGACGAAGTTCTTCTGGTCTCTGAGGAATTTGTCCTGACTCAGGAGTTAGGAATTCTCCAGTGCGGATTGCCTACACAGTGAGGAACATGATAGCCCTGAGGATTTTACTACTCAGAATTCCGACCATTGATGTGCTATGCGCCAGCTGTCCCAAAATATCTATCCACCTAACGGTTATATCATTGAAGGGCATTTGTGTCTTATCATGTCGGTCTGCTCCCTAGGCTATAAATAGCCGCCCCCTACAACCACTAGCTGGTTGGCTGCTCCGAGAGAAACTGACACTTGTCATTTGAGAGCAACCCATCCTCTGAGGACTTTGAGCGAAAATCATCAAGTGAGGAAAAACCAAAAACCGAAAACCCAAACACCTACAAACCCCAAGTGATTGAGCATCACTGAAGAGATTGATCCTGTGTGGATCCGACGCTTGTTACCTTTGAAGACTGTGCTTCTTCCAGACGGTTAGGCGTCGTGGTCTAGAGCATCCAAGAGGAATTGTGGATCGCCAAGTGACCATGTTTGTGAAGGTTTGGAAGTCGCCTGAAGACTTACCACGAGTGATTGGACGAGGTCTGTGTGACCTTAGTTCAAGGAGAATATGGTGAGGACTGGGTGTACTGAGCTACGTGTTCAGGACTGTGTGTCCTCAAGTTTAAATACTCAGCCGCTCCAACCAAACGTACAACTGAGACAGCAGTTGGAACTGGTCTACCAAATCATTGTCTTCACCAAGCTTACTGGTTCTATTTCCTCAACTCTTTCATTTCCTCATAATTGTGTTGTGCGTTTGTTCATATCTATGTTTGAAGACTTTGACTGAAGAATTTCTCAATTTCGTCAGTTCAACTTCTTCAGTCTGTTTGTCTTCATCATGTGTTATCCTGTGATTACGCTTCCTGTACTCTGTGCCTATCTTCATTTCATCATGATGACTATGCTTGTATTCTGTTATGTTTACTTCTGAGTACTTATTCCGCTGCAAGTAGTTCTTCGCTAAGGAATTTCCTCACCAGCAAATTCCTCAGTGAAGAATTTCATAAAAATCGCCTATTCACACCCCCTCTAGTCGATATAACGCACTTTCAATTGGTATCAGAGCAAGGTACTCCCTTGTTCTGTGTGACTTTGGTTTAACCGCCTGAAGTTTTAGTTATGTCGACCGCAGGTATGATCAAGGTCTCTGCTGGGTGTCCTACCTTCGATGGGATGGACTACCCATACTGGAAGAATAAGATGCGAATGCATCTTGAAGCAATTGATAACGATCTCTGGTATGTTGTGGAAAATGGTGTTCCCTCAGTCACACCTTCTCTGAATGCTTCTGATGTGAAGAGATTCAAGCAACTCGACTCTCAAGCGAAGAATATCATATGTGGCCATCTAAGCAAAGGACTGTATGGTAGAGTGAGTGCTCTGGAGACAGCAAAGCTTATCTGGGACAGGTTGTCCAAAGTGAATGAAGGAGTCTCAACTCAGCGTGACTCTCGAGTTGATGTTCTTCGCAATCTCTTCAACTGCTTCAAAAGACTCCATAATGAAAATTTTCAACAAACCTTCGATCGCCTCACTGACATGTCAAATGAGCTTCAAGCACTTGGTGCCACTGACATCACCGACCATGAGGTGGTGAAGAAATTGTTGAGATCGCTTGATTCCTCATTTGACACTCTGGCATTGATGATACAAGAACGTGTTGATTACAAGTCACTTGATCCCGCTGATATTATCGAGAGGCTAAATACTCATGAGTTCCAACTTGCTGAAAAGAGAGATCTCTATGGTTCAAGCTATGGCAGATCACGTGCACTAAAGGCCAAGGCAGTATCTGAGTCCTAAGATGAAGACTCTGATAGCAGCCTTGGTGATCTTGAAGAACTGAGCCATGATCTGGCTCTGCTTGTAAAGAAGTTCCAAAAGTTGTCAAGACGTGGTCGCCTTGGAAGACCCTCAAGGAGCAATGATTCCTCATCAAGTGACTACAAGAGGAGGCTCTGCCACAAATGCAAGAAGACTGGTCATTACATTCAAGACTGTCCTCAATGGGAAAAGGAATCAAAGGAAAAGAAATACAAGGATTACAGTTCTGATGATGCGAAGAAAAAGAAGAAATCCTCAAAGCCTTCACATCACAAGAAGAGCAGCTCCAAGAAGGCCAGGGCATTCATTGGCAAGGAAATGGACTCTGAGGCTGAATCTGAAGAAAATGAGGAAGAGGAGTCATCTGAGGAGTCCGAATCTGGAGTGGCGAGCCTAGCTCTCGCTACTGCATTCGTCAGCAAGTCTATCTTCAACACTGAAGAAAATAACCTCACCAACAAAGCTGATGAAGGGGAAGATGACTACGCTCCCACCTACTGCTTCATGGCAAAGGTTGCCAAGGTACTCAAATATACCTCATCTGAATCAAGTGAGAATGAATCTGATGAAAATCTTAAGCCCAGCTATTCTAAACTTGCTAAGATTGCTGTAAAACAACAAAGGGCTTTAGAAAAGGTTCAAAACATGCTAGACAAAAGTGATGATATGTTGGGTGAAGAAATGGATCGCACTAAAGCCCTGACTGAAAATCTTCAGAGATTTCAGACTAGGTTTGACAATATTCAAAGTCATCATAACACTCTCTTATCCGAGCATGAGAAGCTTTCTTATGAATTTCTTCAAAGAAAGCAAGAACTTGAGAAGCTAAGAGTGAGTTATGAAGATCTTTAGAAGGAGCGCGATCCATTACTTGCTTAACAAATCAGCGCATCTCAGGAAGAATTTGTTCGTCCATGCTTGAAGTGCATTGAACGTGAATCTGCTAATTCTTCACTTGAATGTTCAAATGCTGCTAATGTTTCAAATTCTTCACATGCCTCTGCTATCATTAATTCCTCATTTGAGGACATTGCTAGTATCACTGACGATGCAGGGCTGCAGGAATTGTACACAATAGGCGTGTCCAAAAGCCTCAAAGGGCATCAGGCTCTTTGTGATGTGCTCAAAAAGCAGATCCTCAAGAGGAAGCCTAGGAAAGAGGGTATCGCCTTTGAGAGGAAACTCAATGCTGATGGTACATATTGGAAGCCCGAGAAGTACCCCAAAACTACATGGGTTGCTGCAAAGGGACCTCCAGTTGATCTATCTAACTTATCTCGATTTGCATCTGAAACTCCTCATTCTGATGATGAGTCAATTGACTCCAACTATAAACTGTTCAAAAATCAGAATGGTGAAGTATTTGCTAGATATGTTGGCACTAACTGCAGGAATGGCTCCCCTATGAAGAAAATCTGGGTTCCCAAAAGATGCCTTGAAAATCTTTAGGTGAATGTCATCATGACGCCACCTATGAAGAATAGGAACCCCAGATCAAATTCTTCATATGGACCAAATTCTTCATATGGATTTAAGTCCTCATACGGACCAAATTCCTCATATGGATCAAAGTCCTCATATGAACATCATCGTGCTAACCTGTGTATTTCGCAGGGAAGATCTAAGGATTATGGATATACACATTATTCTTCAAATCATTATGTCCATAAGTCCTCGAAGAATTTCTCTGCATACTCTTATGCTTACTCTAACCCCTCTTATGTGAAACGAAATGGACTGGCTTCTATGCCATCCTTCTCGTATGGAGCTCGCAGAATGATGATCTCTTTGCCACCCCTTTAGATGTGGGTGGTGAAGAAAAAGAATTAATCTCTTCTGCAGGGTCAGGTCTCCAGACGCACGTAATCGTCTGAAGAATTTGCTGGAGACCTGAGCATGCCTGATAGGACACAGTCTAATCATGAAGAAATGAACTTCCATTTCTCACGTCCTCATACTGCTTTATCAATTCTTTTACTCGATGAAATTGATCTGATGAATTGATGTCATATTCTTCACTGATGAAGTATATGAGTTTGTAAGCTGCACCAATTCGTCAGCAGGATGATCAACCTAAAGCCACTGAGTGGGTCCTTGATAGTGGATGTACAAACCACATGACTGGTGACAGGAATCTTTTTATGGATGCTCCATTATCTCCGTCGCATCTGAAGCATATCATCTTTGTTGACAAAGGCAAAATTCAGGTATTGGGTCTAGGTAAGGTTGCGATTACAAAGGATCGACACATGGACAAGGTCATGCTTGTTAAGTCCTTAGGATTACAACCTTATGTCTGTCTCAATGCTTTGTGATCTTGATATGGTTGTTTTCTTTGGCAAGTACCATTGTGTTGTGGTTATGGAAGCTGACAATTCCAAAGTCTTCGAAGGCTTTAGGAGAGGAGACCTGTATATTGTTGATTTCTCTACAGGACCACAACCAGCTTACTTGCAAAGGCTTCAGAAGGCTGGCTCTGGCATCGACGACTTGGTCATGCAGGCATGAGGAATTTGCACACGCTTGCAAAGAAGAAGCATGTCATTGGCATCGAGAATGTCAAATTCCTCAAGGATCACCTATGCAGAGCCTGTGAAGCTGGGAAGATGATGAAGGCCAACATCCAGCAAAGACTATAATGACCACCACTCGCTCGTTTGAATTGCTTCACATGGATCTCTTTGCTCCTAATCATTATTCTGCTATTTCAAATGGAGCATCTCAATATGGCTTTGTTATTGTTGATGATTATTCTCGCTATACATGGGTACACCTTGTTACTTACAAACATGAAGTGCCGGAAGTCTTCAAACGATTTACCTCGAGGGCTTCAACCAACTTTGGTGTGAAGATCAAGCACATCAGAAGTGACAATGGCACTGACTTCAAGAATTCTGGTCTTGATGACTATCTTGATGAAGTTGGTATTACTCATGAGTTATCTGCTCCCTACACTCCTCAGCAGAATGGCGTCGTGGAGCACAAGAACAGGACTCTTGCCGAGATGGCTCACACTATGCTTGATGGATACAAAACGCCTCGTCGTTTCTGCACTGAGGTAATTGATACTGCATGCCACATCATCAATAGAGTATATCTTCACAAATTCTTCAAAAAGACTGCCTATGAACTCCTCGCTGATAAGAAACCCAATGTAAGTTATTTCAAAGTCTTCGGTGCTAAATGTTGGATTAGAGATCATCATCACAACTCAAAATTTGCACCGAAAGCACATGAAGGTTTTATGCTTGGTTACGGAAAGGACTCGCACACCTACAGAGTCTTCAACAATGTTCTTCACAAAGTGGTTGAAACTATAGATGTGCAGTTCGATGAACTTAATGGCTCGCAAAGAGAGCACCTACCTACTGTGATAGATGAACCAGCACCTGAGGAAACTATTAAGTTCAAGGCTACTAAGGATGTCATTCCTACTGAAGAATCCGCTGAAGAATTCATTCTAGAACATGAAGAACGTCGAGCTAATGCACCTGAAGAAAATGGTGCTGAAGAAAACGCTGATCAAATTCTTCAACGACCACTAGCTCATCCTCGCATTGCAAAAGAAGTGCAAGTTGAAAAGATCATCAATGAAATCAAAGCGCCAGGTCCTCTCACACGCTCAAAAGTTTCACATTTGTCTAACTTTTGTGGGCACTATGCTTTTGTCTCTATTAGAGAGCCCACTAAGGTAGATGAAGCATTTCTGGAGCCTGAGTGGATTTAGGACATGCAAGAAGAATTACATCAGTTTGAGCTCAACAATGTCTGGGAACTGGTCAAACATGCAGATCCTCGCAAGCACAATATCATCGGCACAAAGTGTATCTAGCGCATCAAGCAAGATGAAAATGGCCTTGTGGTGAGGAATAAGGCACGGCTTGTAGCTCAAGGCTACACACAGGTGGAAGGAATTGATTTCGATTAAAATTTTGCACCTGTTGCTAGACTTGAGGCTATTCGCATATTACTTGCTTATGCTAACCATCATGATATCACTTTATATCAAATGGATGTGAAAAGTGCATTCCTCAATGGTAAGCTTGAGGAAGAAGTATATGTTGCTCAACCCCCAGGTTTTGAAGATCCAAAGAATCCTGACAAAATCTTCAGACTCAACAAGGCCCTCTATGGCCTCAAGAAGGTCCCATAGGCTTGGTATGATACCTTGAAGGAACTCTTCATGAAGAAAGGCTTCAAACCCGGTTCACTCGACCCTACTCTTTTCACTAAATCTTATGATAGTGAATTGTTTGTATGCCAAATATATGTTGATGATATTATCTTTGGTTGTACTGACCAACGTTATAGTGATGAACTTGCCTATATGATGAGTGAAGAATATCAAATTTCTAGGATGGGAGAGTTGAAATTCTTCTTAGTTCTTCAAATTCGTCAACAACGCAATGGCATATTCATATCTCAGGAGAAATACCTCAAGGACGTACTAAGGAAATTCGGCATGCAAGATTGCAAAGGTGTCAAAATTCCTATGCCCACAAATGGCCATCTGTGCACTGATGAAAATGGTATTGACTTCGATCATAAGGTATACCGCTCCATGATAGGTTCCTTATTGTACTTATGTGCATCTAGGCCAGATATAATGCTTAGTGTTTGCATGTGTGCCCGATTTCAAGCTACACCAAAGGAATCACACCATAAGGCTGTGAAGCATATTCTTCGATATCTAGCTCACACACCAACACTTGGACTATGGTACCCCAAGGGCTCAGCTTTTTATCTTGTTGGATATTCTGACTCTGACTATGCTGGTGATCGTGTGGATCGCAAGTCAACATCTGGTACATGTTATTTCCTGGGATGATCTTTGGTCTGTTGGTCCTCGAAGAAACAGAACTGCGTATCACTATCTACTGCTGAAGCTGAGTACATTGCCACTGGTTCTTGCTGTGCCCAATTGCTATGGATGAAGCAAACTCTCAAGGACTATGGTGTCAACATGAAGAATGTGCCTCTCTTCTGTGACAATGAGAGTGCCATCAAGATTGCTCACAACCCAGTTCAGCACTCGAAGACAAAGCACATTCAGATTCGTCATCATTTTCTTCGTGATCATGTGTTGAAGGGTGACATTTCTACTGAGCATGTGAAGACTGAAGAACAACTAGCCGATATCTTCACAAAGCCCTAGGATGAGAAGAGATTTCGCAAGTTGCCGTGTGAGCTAAATATCCTAGAATCTTCGAATGTTCTTTGAAAAGGACACTCATCCTAACACTTATGCAAAATTGATGACTTGATGTGCAACACATGAAGAAACATTTTTCTTAAATCAATGAAGAATAACACTCTTAGTGTGAAGAAATTAATGAAGAATTTGATTCTCAGAACCCTACGATAATTGTACGCAGTGTCCGAAATCATCATTCTTATACGGTGGGTCACGCCACCACCGAAAGTTGAAATTCCTCAAATTATTCATATTCTTCAACTTTGCATAGTCTTCACTGGTTCCGACCTTTTTCTTCATTGGCTATATATATATATATATATATATATATATATATATATATATATATATATGATTTTCTGTCCTCTACAGCATTCACTTATTGCTATTTCTTCAAGTTGGTTTTCTGCTAAGTGAATGTGATCGGACCCTTCCCCCTCTATGCTATACTCAACCCAATCTGTTCACAAATTCTTCATGTGCGTTCTATTTGAAACTCGTTCAAAATCTTCACTTTGTCCTTGTCAGCTGAAGAAATTGCGAACGGAACTATAAAACCTATCTTATCGAAATTTTCGGCATTGCCTCTCAAACCGTTCGGCATCCCACGATACACTTATCCACAAACCCACGATCTAACACGATCTCCACCTCTCACTACGTGGGTGACACATGTCATGCGAATGAGAAGGGTCAGGGGCACGTTCGTCCAATTCTTCGGGCGAGCAGTTTTTCACCGTCGCTATAAATACTCCTCCTTCCCTTCGTCACTTCTTTTACTCCGCTCGACCTCTCTCTCCATCTCGAGCTTCTCAAACCCTATCGCCGCCGCTACTTCATCGCCGCCGATGAGGAAGGGCTTCGCTGCCTCGACCTCTTGGCTGACGTACTCACGCCGACCGCGGAAATCTTCACTCTGCCTCCGCTGTAGCGTCTTCCTCCGCCGAGTTAGGGCGTGGAAGATCTGCACAGACGAACTCCACATCTACTCAGTCCAGTTCGTCGTGTTCTTCGTCCAGGGTAATTAAAAGTTACTTTTACTACCCTCGTTGATTCGAATGATTATCTACAAAATCCTCAAAAGTGTTTTTCTTCATATCTTCACACACTGAACACCTCACAAGTCATCTATTCTTGATTTGTTTCTCTAAGCATCATTTTTCTTCAAGATTCCTCAATTGTGTGGATCTTCGATCTATACAACTCTGGAACCTAAGACAAAGAACGCTTAGTGAAAATCTTCAAGACTCATCTGGTCAAATTCCTCAAACTTTTCCTTTTTGAAAAACCTTCTGAGAATGCATATGACCTCTCCAAATTCCTCGCAACTATACTCTGTTCAAGGTACACATGTCAGCTGTTGAATCACTAGGTTCTCATCAACTTAACTTATTTGCAGCATTCCTCGAAGAAAAGTTGCATACTTCTTCAGAGAATTCGATTGTTCAAATTCCTCAGCTGAAGAAAATGGCTGATGGTAAAAGGCCACAGAAAGGAGGAAAGAGGCCTGAGGTAAATACAGCGTTTGAGATCCCTGATGACATATATGCTGGGTACTGCACACCTACTGAGGAAACCAAGAATGAAAGCAAAGTGTGCAAACAGAGAATAGAGAGGAGATGGGCAAGAGAATGGAGGGAGTACAGATATGCCACTCCTAAGTACATGAAGAAATTCGCACTCAATCCTCCATGTGCAAGAGCTCCATTGGCACCTGGCCAAATAGCAGATCCGACCAGCCTCAAGCGCGGTGAGGAATATCCTGATGAATGGGCCAAGCGCCAAGCCAAGTTGGCTAAGCAAGCCAGAGAAGCAGTGAGGAAATTCAGTGAAGCCTCTGTTGTTGCTGCCTCTGCTGTCAAGCCCAAGAAGGCTATGTCTAAGAAGCCTGCGCGTAGGCCAAGATCCATAGCAATGCCCTCACGGCCAGAATCAGCAATGCCCTCACGGCCAAAATCATCAAAGCCCTCACGGCCAATTCCTCATGCTGCTCCTGTTCCTCCCAAGTCCTCAGCTCCTCCGCCAAAGCCTTCAGCTGTTCCGCCTAAATTCTCAGCACCTGTGCATCTCGCCTTGTGCCAAAGGACTGCCAGCATCTCCATTGCCTCAGGTGTCTCAGCTAGTTCCTCAGCTGGCCCCTCACTGCTGAAGACAAAGGCCACTGCTGGACGAGGTCCTCGCCCAAGTCCTCAAAAGAAGCAAGTCGCTTTCCAAGTGCCGTCTGATGAAGACAAAGCTGATGATGATGAACTTGCAGAAATCATCAGAGACAGGCAAGTCAGGGCCGCTAGAGCCAACGGATCAGAAGTGCCACTGCTTTTCGATCCCAAGCTGATCCTCGACTATATTGATGATTGGCACAAGGACCCCAACACTCCCTTGCCTGACTTCAAGTTGACTCCTGGCCAGAGTCACATGCTGACCCACTTCATTCAAGAAGAAAAGTGGAAATTTGTGAAGGCCAGGCAGATCAAGAAAGTGCAGTACAAGAAAGAGCGCTATCCGAAGAAAAACATTGTCTCTATGACAACTGAAGAACTTGTCACTATTCAGACTGAGATTAAGAAACTCAGTGATGAGTTTGACGCATATCGCGCTGATTGGCTTGGAGCCAAGGTTCGTTTTGTGAAACTTGCGGATAACTTCACTTCCAATGTTGCAGCCCCAACGCAACAGGAAATTCCTCAGGCTGAAGCATCTACTCAGCCTACTGAAGAAAATGCCAGCACCACTGATGACAATCAGGCTACTGAAGATAATGTGAGTTCCAGGGCTGATGACTGCATTCCAGCTACTGAAGAAATTGCCAGGGCACCCACTAGTGGTGTGCCTGAAGAAACTGAAGAACTCAGGGCAACTGCATCAGTTGTGCCTGAAGAAAATCAACCAGATTCCTCAGCTGCTCCTGCACCAACTTCAACTCCAATCCTTCCATCTGCATCAGATGTGAAGAAGACCAAGGCTGCAGAGCGTGCTGCGGTGAAGAAAAGGAAAGCATCAACTGCTTCAGATTCTTCAGCTCCGAAGAAAATGAAGCCTATGACAAGTTCATTTGCAAATCCGTTTGATGCTGTTCCCATCTCAACCAGGCCATCAAAGGACCTTGTTCCTTTTGATGGAGAATATGTGATACCCAGTGGATCTGATGAAGAAACTCCTTCTGCTCCTTCGTCTGAACCGTTGGATGAAGAAATTGAAGTGGATGCGATCCCTTCAACACCTATCATCTCCTCGCCTATGCCTCAGTTCACAGCTGAAGAGGTTGGCATTGAAGAAATGGAAGATGAAGATGTGGACATTGGCTGCTCCACACCCGTAATCAGTGATGAATTTTGGGAAAGTCAACATCCAAACTCTCCAATGTTCACCCCTCTACAGCAAATTCCTTAGTCCCCCACACAAACTGCTCACACGGGCTCTGAAGAAACTCATCCCACTGCATCTGTCCATGAGGAAATTCCAACCACTAGCGCTGAAGAAACTGCTGCTGCTGAACAACCAATGACGCAAAGTGCCACCGAGGAGGAACCAGAAATTCCTTAGCCAGAAGAACCTGCGATTGAGATTCCTGAGGTCGTGATGCAACTCACTGACACTCCTCTGCCGAAGCCAAATGATCCTTTCTCATGCAAGCAAAAGTTCAAGGCTGATGATTTCTTCGGCGAGCACGTATTCTTCGAAGATTACAACCCATATGACTCTGCTCGCATTAGGAAGAGGCGTTTCTGGACTGCCAGTCAAGCAAATTTCTATTCCTCAGTGCTGTTCAACAAGGAGAAAATCTTCTACCATGAGCATATCCCTCACGTGGATATGGAATCTCTGCCGTGCTTCGCACCAGTCCTTAGTGTTCTTCATGATGCTGGACTGCTAAACTTTTGCTCTGACATCTGCGATTGGAATGAAGAACTGATTTTTCAATTCTATGCAACGCTACACATCACCGGAGATGCTGAAGACGTGAATTCATGGGTGCTCGACTGGATGTCTGAAAACACTCACTACACATCACCGGAGATGCTGAAGATGTGAATTCATGGGTGCTGGACTGGATGTCTGAAAACACTCACTACACTGCACCAGCCTCTGAATTGCTTCGTGCTCTACCACTCAGTCCTCCCCTTGAAGAAGCTCGCTACATTGATAGTGAACCTGAGCTCACACATCATTACATGCAGGTGCTGATGAAACCTTTGAAGCCAGGTCAAGCACCAAGAACCAAATTCCTCGTGAAGGAATTGTTGTACGTGCCCAGAACTGTCTATCGTATTCTTACAAGGACAATCAGTCCCATCAAAGGCCACGACTCATCTGATGAGGAAATTGTTGGCATCATGAAGAATCTGGTATTCAACATCGTTCATGGCATTCCTGTCAATTATCACGATTTCTTCATGAGGACTAGGCAAATGTTGCACTGTCACCGTTTGACCTAAAGCCTTATGCACCTTGGATTATGAGATTCCTCAAAACAAGGTCTTCACTCAACTACAAAGCTTATTTCTAGAATCATCTCAGCTACTTGCCGCCAATTGAAGTCCTCAAGCAGACATATTCCTCAGTTGATGGAAAGGGCAAAGCACCAGCTGTAATAGATGAAGGCATTCATCCATTGGATGGTTAGTTTCGCAAAGCTGCATCTTATTCCACCAATGATGACTCTGCCACACATGACTCTGCCAATGCACCTAAGTCCACTCCTCAAGCCACTGCTCCGCGCGTGATGACGGACCGTGAACTTCTGCTTAGTCTTCACCAAAAGGTGGATCGAAATCACAAATGGGTTAAGCATCAGTTTGGTTCACTTCTTCACAACATGACTGCCGCACACAATGCAGTGAAGAAAAAACACTACTACCTCCATCAAGTCTTCGGTCGCAACTGCGCAATCCTGTCACATCTGTATCGTGAAGAAGATCTGAAGAACATGGGTCTCAAAGAAAATTTTGACTGGTCTGCACCTCCACCGAAGAAATTCAAGAAGGTCCAGGTTCCTTCTCTGGTGGCCAGCTCATAGTCTTCATCGCGCGACACTGATGAACATGAAGATTTGGATGACACTGCGGCAGGCCCTACATCAACAAGCGACCCCAACAACGCTGGCGCTCCTTCATCAACATGATTCTCTTCAGGGGCGTTAGTCCTCATTTTCGATGTTTTGGTCATTCGATGACAAAGGGGGAGAAATATGAGTTAGTCTTCAAGCGGGTCTACTATATGGGCGTTTTTTTGCTAAGTTACAACTCTCGTTCTTCTGAAACTTTATTGGATCGAGTTGTAACCTTAAACCCGATGGTGCTCTGATAGTTTTGATGCACCGTGCTCTGATACTTTTGATGCACTATGCTCTGATACTTTTGATGCACTATTCTGCATGCTTATTCCTCGTTAATATTATTGCACGCATGCTGAATTTCATCAGGCACCATATTTCATCATGCATTTCAAATTCTTCATATTATATGTTAAATGCGTGTATGAATTACAAGATATAGGGGGAGATCTCCATGATTCAACTCTTCAAGTGTGCATTGCTTCAAAGGCAAATTCCTCACTATGCACATCTTCAGGGGGAGTTCTTCTATATCTTGCAATCAAATTCCTCAACATCAGTAGTTACACTTCATATGTTTATCCCCGTTGAAAACTTAACCTATATTGTCATCAATCACCAAAAAGGGGGAGATTGTAAGTGCATCTAGTCCCCCTTAGTGATTTTGGTGTATTGAAGACTTATAGGTTAAGGGACTAATGAGTTTGTGAGTGTACACAGGTCTATAAGTATATTAGCAGTTTGATATTTACAGGAAAAGTCGACCCCTAAAAATGAATATCTTCGACTGAAGATTTTGGTATTTCTGAAGACTTTCATGAAGACTTTGAAAGTGAAGAAATTGGTGTGTCCGTGAAGACTTGATATTCATGCGAGGAATATGAAGCTTGAAGACTTTCGTTTTCATAGTTTTGTTTTTCTCTTTCTTGAGTCATAGGAAACACCGTACTGTTAAAGGGGGTCGAGGAAATACTAAGGAAAAATTTCTATGTGATGCTCAACTCAAAATCCTGCACCTACCAACCCCGTCGAGTGAAGCCATTGGAAATCTCATATAGTTCAGTCAATTTCTTCAGTGACAGAGGCGATGTTCTTCTAGTCTCTAAGGAATTTGTCCTGACTGAGGAGTTAGGAATTCACCAGTGCGGATTGCCTACACAGTGATGATCATGATAGCCCTGAGGATTTTACTACTTAAAATTCCGACCCTTGCTGTGCTATGCGCCAGCTGTCCCAAAATATCTATCCACCTAACGGTCATATCATTGAAGGGCATTTATGTCTTATCATGTCGGGTTGCTCCCTAGGCTATAAATAGCTGCCCCCTACAACCACTAGCTGGTTGGATGCTCCGAGAACAAACCATCCTCTGAGGACTTTGAGCGAAATCATCAAGTGAGGAAAAACCAAAAACCCAAACACCTACATACCCCAAGTGATTGAGCATCACTGGAGAGATTGATCCTGCGTGGATCCGACACTTGTTACCTTTGAAGACTGTGCTTCTTCCAGACGGTTAGGCGTCATGGTCTAGAGCATCCAACAGGAATTGTGGATTGCCGAGTGACCAAGTTTGTGAAGGTTTGGAAGTCGCCTGAGGACTTACCACGAGTGATTGGACGAGGTTTGTGTGACCTTAGTTCAAGGAGAATACGGTGAGGACTGGGTGTCCTGAGCTGCGTGTTCAGGACTGGGTGTTCGGGACTGTGTGTCCTCGAGTTTAAATACTCAGCCGCTCCAACCAGACGTACAACTGAGACAGCAATTGGAACTGGTCTACCAAATCATTGTCTTCACAAAGCTTACTGGTTCTATTTCCTCAACTCTTTCATTTCCTCATAACTGTGTTGTGTGTTTGTTCATGTCTGTGTTTGAAGACATTGACTGAAGACTTTCTCAATTTCCTCAGTTCAATTTCTTCAGTCTGTTTGTCTTCAACCAGTGTTATCCTGTGATTACGCTTCCTGTACTCTGTTCCTATCTTCATTTCATCATGATGCCTATGCTTCTATTCTGGTATGTTTACTTCTCAGTACTTATTCTGCTGCTAGTAGTTCTTCGCTAAGGAATTTCCTCACCGGCAAATTCCACAGTGAAGAATTTCATAAAAATCGCCTATTCACCCCCTCTAGTCGATATAATGCACTTTCAAGACCCAATACCTGACTTTTGCCTTTGTCAGCAAAGATGATATGCTTCAGATGCGACGGAGATAATGGAGCATCCATCAATAGATTCTTGTCACCAGTCATGTGGTTTGTACATCCACTATCGAGGACCCACTCAGTGGCTTTGGGTTGATCATCCTGCAGATGAATTAGTGCAGCTTACAAACTCATATACTTCTTCAGTGAAGAATATGACATCAATTCATCAGATCAATTTCATCAAGTAAAAGAACTGATAAAGCAATATGAGGACATGAGAAATGAAAGTTCATTTCTTCATGATTAGCCTGCGTCCTATCAGGCATACTCAGGTCTCTAGCAAATTCTTCAGACGATTATGTACGTCTGGAGACCTGACCCTGCAGAAGAGATTAGTTCTTTTTCTTCACCACCCACATCTGAAGGGGTGGCAAAGAGTTCATCACTCTGCGAGCTCCATACGAGAAGAATGGCATAGAAGCCAGTCCATTTCGTTCCACATAAGAGGGGTTAGAGTAAGCATAAGAGTATGTAGAGAAATTCTTCGAGGACTTATGGACATAATGATTTGAAGAATAATGCACATATCCATAATCCTTAGATCTTCCCTGCGAAACAGACGGGTTAGCATGATGATGTTCATAATATGACTTGAATCCATATGAAGAGTTTGGTCCATATGAAGAATTTGATCTGGGGTTCATATTCTTCACAGGTGGCGTCATGATGACATTCACCTGAAGATTTTCAAGGCATCTTTTGGGAACCCAGATTTTCTTCATAGGGGAGCCGTTCCTGCAGTTAGTGCCAACATATCTAGCAAATACTTCACCATTCTGATTTTTGAACAGTTTATAGTTGGAGTCAATTGACTCATCATCAGAATGAGGAGATTCACATGAAAATCCAGATAAGTTAGATGGATCAACTGGAGGTCCCTTTGCAGCAACCCATGTAGTTTTGGGGTACTGCTCAGGCTTCCAATATGTACCATCAGCATTGAGTTTCCTCTCAAAGGCGATACCCTCTTTCCTAGGGTTCCTGTTGAGGATCTGCTTTTTCAGCACATCACAAAGAGCCTGATGCCCTTTGAGGCTTTTGTACATGACAGTCGTGTACAATTCCTTCAGCCCTACATCGTCAATGATACTAGCAATGTCCTCAGATGAGGAATTAATGATAGCAGAGGCATGTGAAGAATTAGAAACATTAACAGCATTTGAACATTCAAGTGAAGAGCAGATTCACGTTCAATGCACTTCAAGCATGGAGGAAGAAATTCTTCCTGAGAAGCGCTGATATGTTGAGCAAGTAATGAATTGCGCTCTTTCTGAAGATCTTCATAACTCACTCTTAGCTTCTCAAGGTCTTGCTTTCTTTGAAGAAATTCATAAGAAAGCTTCTCATGATCAGATAAAAGAGTGTTATGTTGATCTTGAAGGGTGTCATACTTAGTATGAAGTCTCTGAAGACTTTCAGCCAAAGCTTTTGACTGATCCATTTATTCACCCAACATATCATCGCTCTTATTTAGCATGTAGTAAACCTTTTCCAAAGCTCTTTGTTGTTTAGTGCCAAGGGAAGCAAGTTTGACATAGTTGGGTCCAAATTCATCACCAGATTCATCATCACTAGACTCGGATAGGTAGCATTCAGTTACCTCAGCATATTTTGCCATAAGGCATGATGCAGAAGATGATGATTCTGGTTCGAATGTCATCACTTTGAGAGATTCCTTGATGTCCTCAAGCCAAGGATCATGACAGGTTCGATGACCTTCATAGACCTCAAAGAGACGGTCCCCGATGAGCTTCGCATGATCGAGATGCATGATATTCCTGAACTGATTTTGTGACAGACTGGAGTAGATGACATCCTTTGCCATGAGGTTGAGAAGAGTGTACTTGCGAATGTCATCAGCTTCCGCCATCTTGCACAGATCGGTCAGACCAATCTCAGTGACGGTCCACAGCTTGCTGTTCATCGCCATGAGGCGTTTCTTCATCATGGCCTTCCACTTGGGATACTCGTGATCATCAAAGATGGGGCATGTCACTTTTGTCATACCTGCGGTCGACATAACTAACACTCTAGGCGGTTAAACCAAAATCACACAGAACAAGGGAGTACCTTGCTCTGATACCAATTGAAAGTGTGTTATATCCACTAGAGGGAGGGTGAATAGGCGATTTTTTATTAAATTCTTCACTGAGGAATTTACCGGTGAGGAAATTCCTTAGCGAATAACTACTAGCAGTGGAATAAGTACTCAAAAGTAAACATAACAGAATACAAGCATAGTCATCCTGATGAAATGAAGACAGACACAGAGTACAGGAAGCGTAAACAAAGGACAACACAGGATGAAGACAAACAGACTAAAGAAATTGAACCGAGGAAATTGAGAAAGTCTTCAGTCAAAGCCTTCAAACACAGATATGAACAAGCACACAGCACAATTATGAGGAAATGAAATGGTTGAGGAAATAGAACCAGTAAGCTTGGTGAAGACAATGATTTGGTAGACCAGTTCCAACTGCTGTCTCAGTTGTACGTCTGGTTGGAGCTGCTGAGTATTTAAACTCGAGGACACACAGTCCCGGACACCCAGTCCTGAACACGCACCTCAGGACACCCAGTCCTCACCGTATTCTCCTTGAACTAAGGTCACACAGACCTCGTCCAATCACTCGTGGTAAGTCTTCAGGTGACTTCCAAACCTTCACAAACTTGGTCACTCGGCGATCCACAATTCCTCTTGGATGCTCTAGACCATGATGCCTAACCGTCTGGAAGAAGCTCAGTCTTCGAAGGTAACAAGCGGCGGATCCACGCAGGATCAATCTCTTCAGTGATGCTCAATCACTTGGGGTTTGTAGGTGTTTGGGTTTTGGGTTTTTGGTTTTTCCTCACTTGATGATTTTCGCTCGAAGTCCTTGGAGTATGGGTTGCTCTCAAATGACAAGTGTCAGTTTCTCTCGGAGCAGCCAACCAGCTAGTGATTGTAGGGGGCGTCTATTTATAGCCTAGGGAGTAGCCTGAGATGATAGGACATAAATGCCCTTCAATGATATGACCGTTAGGTGGATAGATATTTTGGGACAGCTGGCGCATAACACAACAACGGTCGGAATTTTGAGTAGCAAAATCCTCAGGGCTATCATGTTCCTCACTGTGTAGGAAATTCACACTAGCGAATTCCTAACTCCTCAGTCAGAACAAATTCCTCAAAGACCAGAAGAACTTCGTCTCTGTCACTGAAGAATATGACTGGACTGTATGAGATTTCCAATGGCTTCACTCGAAGGGATTGGTAGGTGTAGGATTTTGAGTTGAGCATCACATGGAAATTTTTCCTTAGTATTTCCTCGACCCCCTTTAATAGTATGGTGTTTCCTATGACTCAAGAAAGAGAAAATGAAACTATGAAAACAAAAGTCTTCACGCTTTATGTTCCTCGAATGAATACCAAGTCTTCAAGGTCACACCATTTTCTTCACTTTCAAAGTCTTCAGAAAGTCTTCAAAATACCAAAGTCTTCAGGCGAAGAACTTCATTTTTAGGGGTCGACTTTCTCTGTAAATATCAAACTCCTATAGACCTGTGTACACTCATAAACACATTAGTCCCTTAACCTATAAGTCTTCAATACACCAAAATCACTAAGGGGCACTAGATGCACTTACACCCTACCCCTTAAACAATGCCATGTCGGCCATTTGCACACTCTTGAGCATGCTATAGTGCAGCCAGGCACTGTAGCCGCCCCCTACCGACCACCTCCGGCCACCTTGGGCCTCCCCAGCATGCCCGACAATGTGCCTCAGCGTCTGCAGCACGAAAGCTGGTCAGCCCCTACTTCTCCCTCCTCCTCCCCCTGCTTGCACGCGTGCCGGCCGCCCGAGTGTGCTAGTGAAAACGCTCACACGCGCGGTGCCCCTGGCCCTCACCCTACTCTCTCTCTCTCTCTTCACTCCCTCGCTCTGGACCAACCCCACAAACGCCCCAGACACCTCGTTGCGAGCCCTAATAACCCTAAATGACGGCAACAACCTCGCCGGTTCATGGGTCCATGGTGAGCCGACGCCCGGCTATATAAGCCCTCCCAGGGCTCTCCTCTCCCCACCACTTTCTCCTACAGACACCAATCATCCCACAGCACCCCCAGTTCATCTCCAGAAGGGCCCGAGCTCGATATCGAGCTCGAGCTCCGCCGCTTCGGCTCGCCGGCGTTTGCGAGGTATAAGCCTCCTCCGCGGCTTCTCTTCCTTGATCTGGAACCGCCGCAGCCCACTAATACATTCCCCGCCGTTTTCCCCTTCTTTTGCTGCCAGGAATGACCACCTCCCGAAGCACCTTCACTGCATGACCTCGTCGCCGGTGAACAAGGCTGCTCCAGCGACCACCTCCACCACCACCCGAATGGCGACATCCCCTTGAGTCCAACGGTGCCACCCGCTCGACCTGCCGTGCCATGTGGCGCCGCCGGTGAGCTCGCCGACCCCTCTGGTCGCGAGGTTGAAGATGTCACGCGGGCCCCGCCTGTCATCCTCACCTCTCTCTTTCCCCCAATCTCTCTCACTCGCAGCTGGCCCCACTCGTTAGGTTTAAAAACCTGGCGTGCGCGCGTGCCAGCTCGCGTGGGCCTCTTCCCCTCTGGTCCTGTTGTACTGTGGCTGTTCTGGCCTAGTGGGCACAGTGCTATTTTCCTTTTCCCTTTTCTGTTATTATTGCAATAATTCCACAAGATAAAATATTGATCGAAATGCAATAATTCGAACTCCTATATTTCCCTAAAAATCTCACCTATTTAATGGTGTAACTTTCATAAATATCCATAAAACTTTTTTGTACTGTTCAAATTTAAATTCAAATTTGAGCATTTAAATCCCTCTTTGAAAATCCATTTCTCTGTTTCTAAAGCTCAAATTCCAAAATAAGAAATTTTGAATTCTTTGTTCTCAACCAGGTGATGTTCTCCTCCATGTTCTTGCCTGTCAGCTCCAGGCCTCTCCTATGTGGGAGTTTAATCCGGATAGGCCTCGGACCTTGAAGCATTTCTTTGGCACTACACACAAAGATATACGGAAGAAGCTTTGTAAGGCCCGGAAGAATTGGACCATGGAGACCGAGGACATCAGGCTCGACATCGAGAATCTGGCCTTGATGGTAAGCGTGACCCTTCCGAAGACCTATTTGATTATCAATTCAGATGTGATAAAAAATTATATTTCCCCCTTTTTACACAGGGCTAGACTAAGAAAGCGGAGCAGATCAACTGCCCGGAGCCACTGCTAGAGAATCTGGCCACTCCCTAGCTGATGGAGATGCTGGTTTCGGTGTCGTATCAGGCGCCGGAGAAGAAGATGAAGAAAAAGGCAAAGAGGCCAGGTGAGGTCCTCGTCACAAAGGTTCTTTGGACGCCTTGTCCAGAGAAAACGATGCCCTCTCCTCTCACGAAGGAGACGAGGAAGCAGAAGAGGAGGAAGCGGAAAGAGAATCCCCCAAAAAGGGGAGAAAGAAGAAAAGGATGGCCTCTGAAGACCCTAAGGGGGAGGCGTCCAAGAGGGGGAAGATCATCCACCCAGAAAGTTCAGACTCAAAGTCCGAACAAATCCGCAAGGAGCTACCTAGGGCAAAGCCACTGGCCGCGTGGTGAGTGTTCGGATAGTCATTGTTTACTTTTAATCCTCCCTTTCTATTGTATAAGTTATTTCGTTATGTGCTCTTCAGCCGTCCATGCGAGCTTCCGAACACTCCATTATCAGAGGGGAGCTCTCTGCCACCCCAGATGGCAGAGAGTGAGACGCTGCCATGTGCCTCTGCACTAGTCGCCATGGATGACACTGTGGTGTTGTCCCAAAGGACGTCTCCTGGATGCGAAGGGGCATGCGAGGCTGTCGAGAAGGCACCCGAGGGTAATACCTCAGTCACCGAAGACATGGGAGAACCGACTCCTATGGTTACTAACGGTAGGGATCCCCAACAATTTGGGCCACAACCAGACAACATTCCGGAGATCAATGCAGCTCCAGGATCGGATGAGCAGCCTCCTTCAACAGAGGGGGAGGAGCATCAGCTCCACCGGCGTCCTCCAATAATCCGGAGGCGCCACACACTCTAACAGAAGCACTGCAATGTGCTTCCATCGTGGAGGAGCACCGCATCCTAATGGGTGTGTTCATAGAGAAGGTCCGGTCTGCTAAAAGCAGACTGAATGAAGCCTTCCATAGCCTACTGACAGGCTTTGAGGTAGGTGATGCAATGTCCTAAAACATTTCTCGCATAAAGGAATATAACCGTATATAGACAATAGCCCCTGAGCCTCTATCTGGTTTGTAAAGCCGGACGAAGGATCCATATAGTATCCAATAGAGTTGACATATTGTTCTATTGTTGTAATAGGCTTCCCTGCTGGTGGCGACCGCCCATGCCGCAGAAGTATCCGAACTTAATCAGAAGCTTCAGTTGGCCGATGAAGAGATCAACCGTGTGAACAAGCAGTTTGATGAAACGCAAGGTATGCAATAGTGTTTAAAAGTGTAGCTCGATCTCATAAGTAATAGCTATATTCGGAGACTAGCAGCCGAGGTCAGGACCCCCAAAGGCGCCCTTGTCAAAGCCCAACAAGTGGCGAAGGCTAATAAGGCAGCCGCTGACAAGGCGGCTATAGAGCTAAAACCCGAGCAGGCCGCCCACCGTCAACACGAAGCTCGGGTGGCCGAAGTCGAGCAAGAGCTAAAGGACTCCAGCCTCAAATGCAAGGAACTGGATGAGAAGACTTTGGCCCAATCGACAAAACTCACCAAAGCCCTCCAAGAGGCTAAAGATGCGCGGATCGAGTCCCAGAGTGCTCGTGAACAGATCCGGCAGGCCGAACAGATAGCGGCTGGTAAGCCCTTTCTCTTGTAGAGTATATTTGGGGGTTAAGATATGCTTTGCTTACTCGACTGTGGAGATCCCCAGACGCCGTTACGGATCTTCCGAGGAGTGCCACTGACGCCGCACAGTTCTTCCGACCCCAGGAGGGGAATTCGACAAAGAAGTTGTTCTAATCATAGTTCCTGGCGCCGGAGCATCCAACACTGTTGAACAACCAGATGAATCAGCTATCAGGGCTCCATAGGATGTCTAGCTGGGCCATGAAGGATCTCATAGTCTGGCTTTGGCCAGCCGAACCAATTCCTAGCAGCTACTTCGTCTTGGTGAGGCGCCTCGTCGATGCGCTGCCCCCAGTTGAAACTGTGAAGCGCTCAACATGCATAGTGGGTGCACAAATGGCCTTTGCTCGTGTCAATATGCACTAGGCGAAGATGAAGGACACCGGCGTGGCGACTGCTGGCCTGCTCGAAGGAAGGACCACCGCAGGTTGGAGAGATACTTTGAAGATGTCCTAGAGGGTGCCTGAACAGTAGAGGGCTAGTTCTCAAAGGACGTTATGTTTGAGTAAATGTATCTGGGCTGTCAGAACTTTGTTTTGTGAATCAAGGCATGTAATATATTTATGCCTCTATCTTTGAGTTATTTTGCACCTGTGCGACCGTTTTAATTCTGAAAGTTTGCCAGTCGTCGGCTTCAGCACCCACGTAGATGCTACGGGGGTGTTCGGTATAGCGCATGGTCATAATTTATCCAATGTCTTGGTCCGTAAAGGAGGTGACCGCACAGAGAACCATGCAATCAGATTATGCGGCTTTATTACTATCACTAAGCCATTGGAGTTTGACTATGGGTCTAAGTACTAGCCCCTAGTGCGTATGCGGCAGTCTGAACTAGGATGTCGCGTGACTGGACGAAGACCAGCCCCTCGTAGAACACGGAGTAAATCATTAAAGATTTGTAGTAAGTCGCCGAACCACCGACCAGCTCTCGCCATATCATGACAGTCAGTTTTCGGCTTTCACTACTGAGGTGTTTGACCAGACGAACTAGAAACACAATTGTAGTACTTCTCCCTTTAATAACTTAGCCGAAGTAGAAGAACGTAAGGTGGTAATCATGGGAGCCGGGCAACCCAACTATGGACCAAAGACATGATTCGGAGTTGGTGCATATAATGCAATATTTGGGACACCGAAGAATACCCTACAGGTGTTTGGACTTTTAAAAATAGACATGGTCGGATAGAGCCCCCGACATTTAGGCTGGACCAAGGCATATGTGGTAATCTGAAACAAGGTGGAATACAGATGGTGAAATAAACCAAATACTGAATAGGGGTTGGCGCTCAATGTTTCCTTTATACTCTGATTAATACGTCAAGACATGCTATTATAGACAATGCCATGAACATTAAGGCTATTTTACATGCCGAAGATTTGTACACAAGGGGAAGCTGTATATACAGGGCCTGAAAATAAAAGGTAGTCTTGAAGATCCCATTGATGCCCTGTCGCTCATCTGCGCCATTTCTACTTGGTAAAAAATCCTTTGAGAGGAGCAATCGGCGGTTGTCTATACAAAAGCGGCCTGAAAAATAGCCGTTTGCACTACCGTAGGGTAACTAGTTTTTAATGAACCTGTTGTGTGAGAGAGGGAAAAAAGAAAAAAGGAGAATAGGTTAAGGTTCGAATAGTGTCAAGCCATACTATACACCTTTTCCGCAGTGTGCCTGTGTCGCTGCCCAGGGTATTTTAAGTGCGTAATTATGCACGTGCGGTATGTATGCCATGGTTTTATGGGGCAATCGGCGAAGGCAAAGCTGCTAGTTGAGCTCTAGATCAACTAAGCCGTCGTTCTGCAGAGTAGGCCGGACTCGCTTAGCAGTGTCTGGGGTCTTAATAACCGATGAATTGTTTGGCTTGATGAGGCCGTTCTGCACCTCGGCTGCAAGGGCCGCGGAGTGTTCCATATTTCCATTGACTGTGCTAACACCACGCAGTCTGGGAATTTTGAGCTTTAAATAAGCATAGTGTGGGATTGCATTGAAACGGGTGAAGGCAGTTCGTCCGAGCAGCACGTGATAACCACTATGAAAGGGGACAATGTCGAAGATCAAGTCTTCTCTTCGGAAGTTATCCTGTGAACCGAAGACTACTTCCAATGTTAATGAGCCCGTGCAGCGGGCCTCTACGCCGGGTATCACTCCTTTAAAGGTGGTGTTACTAGGCTTGATTCTTGATGGGTCAATACCCGTTTTGCAGATAGTATCTTGATAAATCAGGTTAAGACTACTGCCGCTGTCAATAAGGACTCGAGGGAGATGGTATCCATCAATGATGGCGTCGAGTACCAGGCCCCCGAACCTCCATGACGAATACTAGTTGGGTGGTCTCTGCGATCTAAGGTGATCGGACAAGCCGACCATGCATTGAATTTTGGGGCGATGGGCTCTACGGCATAGACGTACCTTCACGCTCGCTTGTGCTCCCTCTTGGGGATATGTGTGACATATATCATTTTCACTGTTTTCACCTCATGGGGAAATTTCATATGTCCCCCTGTATTTGGTGGACGGGGCTCATCATCGTCCTCGCTTTGACGCCCTTTCCCCTTGTGTTCGGTATTTAACTTATCGGCCTGTTTAAAAACCCAGTAGATTCTATTGGAGTGGTCGGCAAGTTTATTGGGAGTTCCATGAATCTGGCAAGGCATGTCTAGTATTTTATCCAAATTAGATGGACTGTCTCTATTTCCTTTGTATGGCTTCTTCCAATGACCTGGTTTAGTGCCACTGAATCCGCTGTTGACCAACGTATCTTCAGTTTATTCATTGTTGTTCCGACGCTTGTTTTTGTTACATCGTGGCCTTCCGTTGCCATCCCTGACTTCGGAGGTACCAGGGTCACTGGTACTGTTGCTTCTATGAGCCAACCAGCTATCTTCGCCCATGCAAAAGCGGGTCATGAGTGCAGCAAGAGCTGCCATAGTCTTCGGATTTTCCTGACCAAGGTGTTGGGCGAGCCATTTGTCACGGATGCTTTGTTTAAAGGCCGCTAAGGCTTGAGCGTCCGAACAGTCGACGATTTGGTTCTTTTGAATTAAGAACCGAGTCCAGAGTTTGCGGGCTGACTCTCCGGGTTGCTGGACTATGTGACTAAGGTCATCAGCGTCCGGTGGCCGGACATAGGTACCTTGGAAATTGTCCCAAAAAGCATCCTCCAAGTGTTCCTAGCTGCCAATAGAGATTTCTGGAAGGCTATTCAACCAGTGTCATTCTGTTCCTTTTAGCTTATGGGGGAGGTATTTAATGGCATGGAGATCGTCACCGCGAGCCATGTGAATATGGAGAAGAAAATCTTCTATCCATACACTGGGATCTGTCGTTCCATCATATGCTTCGATGCTTATAGGTTTAAACCCTTCTGGTAACTAGTGCTCCATTACTTCATCAGTAAAGCACAAGGGGTGTGTAGTGCCTCTCTATCAGGCAACGTCACGACGGAGTTCGGATGACATTCGTGTTCGGTGTTTGGCCCGAGTTTGGTTATGCTTATCGCTAGTCGTCGTCTCTTGTTGGGGCACATCGCCTTGATCCATAAATTGATCTAGTCTGACTAGCTCTATTGTCCAGGACCTGACGTAACTCGTAGGTATATCCCGGAGCCACTACCTATTTGCCTCGATGGTGAGGCGGCATGAGCTAGTGTTTAGCATAAGTAGCCGCTTTGTCCCGTCGACGTGGTGGTTGGTCTAGTTAGTCAGCATGATTATATCTTGATGCTATTGGCTCAAGGACCTCGTTGTGAAATTGTGGTAGCAACCTGTGCTTTGGGTAGCTTTTTGTTGGATGCTCGAAGCCGTATTCTTCAGCAGCCATGACCTTGGTCCATCTGTTGTTGAGGGTATCCTATTCAGCTTGAAGTTGTTGATGTTTCTTTTTCAGGTTCCTCGTAGTGCAGATAAGTTGTCGCTTGAAGCGTTCTTGCTTGAGGGGTTCCTCTAGTATGATAAAATCTTCGTTACCGAGGCTAACATCCTCCTCGGAGATAGGTAGATAGTTACTATCCTCCGAATCCTCGCGATTGAGAGGTTCGTCTGGTTGACCTGTCCTTCTTCCCATCCATCCTGGATGAGGGCAGGTTTGACGGGGTGGTCGGAGTCTTCATCATTGTCTGGGGTGTTATTGTCTCCGGTGCCGGTATTGTTCTCCTTTTCCCGACGCAATCGTGAGCGGCGCCTCTGGCGTCGGTGCTTTGGTGGTGCTTCGACGAGTTTGTCCTCGATCAGATCCTGAGTGCCATTGTCGTCCTTCCTTTCGGGCGTATCCACCATGTACACATCATAAGTAGAAGTGGTCGCCCAACGTCCAGTGATGGGTGGGTTTTGGCCTGATTCGGCCCCGGCATCGTCATCCATGCCGTCCATGTCCTCGGAGGCGTAATCTAGCATGTCGGTTAGGTCCTCGACAGTGGCTATCAAGTGGGTGGTGGGTAGGACATAAAATTCCCCGCTCTCAGCCACTAGTTTGGGCTGGCCGTAGTTCGGAGGTGATACTTCCGTAATGGCGAGAGATCATGTTAAGTCTAGAGCCTTGTTTAGGAGCAAAGCCTCGTGATGTCTACTATGCAACTTTATTCTTGCAGACACGTGTTGGGCCACCAAGTGCAGAGTTTTGTAGGACAGTAGCAATTTTGCCTCAAGTGGATGACCTAAGGTTTATCAATCCGTGAGAGGTGTAGGATGAAGATGGTCTCTCTCAAATAACCCTCCAACCAAATACAAGAAATCTCTTGTGTCCCCAACACACCCAATACAATGGAAAATTGTATAGGTGCACTAGTTCGGCGAAGAGACGATGATAAAAGTGTAATATCGGTGGTAGAAATATATTTTTATAATCTGAATAAATAAAAACAGAAAGGTAGTAAATAGTAAACGGGCACAAAAATGTTATTGCAATGCTTAAAAACAAGGCCTATGGTCCGTACATTCGCTAGTGTAATCTCTCAACAGTGCTAACATAGTTGGATCATATGATTATCCCTCAAAGTACAGTAAAGAATCACTACCGAGTTCCTGTTAGCAGAGAACAAAAGATAGGAATTGTTTGTATGGTACGAAGCTACCTCAAAGCTATTCTTTCCGATCGATCTATTCAAGAGTTTTTGTCGGGGATATACCCCGCGGTGTAACCCGTCGGATGTATGACCCGGCTGGAGTATGGTGACTCACGGGTGACCCGCCTGAAGCATGGCGACTCAAGAGTGACCTGGCCGATCTTTGCAATTCACTATTAACCCGACAGGCAGGTCAGACGGGCGACAAGGCCCAAGGCCCAGCAGGCTGATTCATGTTTATGGTGGGTCAGCTTAAGAGGAAAGCATAAGGAATATTCCCTTACAAAGGAAGCAAGACTAGGACTCCACTTTATAAGTAATCCTAATCCTACTAGGACTAGTCATGTAACCCTCCCCTTCAACATATATAAGGAAGGGCAGGGCACCTCAAGGGGGACAAGGAAACAAGCAATAATCTCTAGGGCTAGACACAATTGAAGGGGAACTTAAAGTGCTAGTGATCGACTAGAGGGGGGGTGAATAGGCGATTTTTATGAAAGTCTTCAAAACATGGAAGTTTCGAAGACAAACGATAGAAATAAACCTATTACCATGCAGTGGAAGGTAGACTACGCTAAGCAAGCCATAGTCAAGTATTCAATGAAGTGAAAGCACAATGACTAATAGCAGCTAGGCAATATAGATCAGGTAGGAAGATAGTGTGAAGCAAATCAGAACAATCAGTTACTTAGTGAAGACAAAAGATAATGCAATCATACAATGACTTCACCAGGGCCAACAGTAATTAAAGGAATGGGAAGACAAAACCAGTGACTCGTTGAAGACAATGATTTGTTGGACCAGTTCCAGTTGCTGTGACAACTGTACATCTAGTTAGGGGGGCTGAGATTCAACTCAGAACACCGCGTCTTCACCTTATTCCCCTTGAGCTAAGGACACCTAGTCCTCGCCCAATATCTCTAGTAAGTCTTCAAGGCAGACTCCCAAACCTTCACAGACTTCATTCACCGGTGATCCACAATGACTCTTGGATGCTCAGAACGTGATGCCTAACTGGCTGGAGGATTCACAGTCCTCAAGTGTAATAAGTCTTCAGATCACACAGACAGGAAGACTTCAGTGATGCCTAACACTCTTTGGCTCTGGGTAGTTAGGGCTTTATCCTCGCAAGGAATTCTCTCTCAAAGGCTTCAAGGTGGGTTGCTCTCAAACGACAAAAGCCGTACGCTAACTCTGAGCAGCCAACCGTTTATGGTTTTAGGGGGTGGGCTATTTATAGCCACTAGGCAACCCGACCTGATTTGTCCGAAATGACCTTGGGTCACTAAGGAACTGACACGTGTTCCAACGGTCAGATTTCAAACACACGCGGCAACTTTACTTGGGCTACAAGCAAAGCTGACTAATCCAGCTCTGGATAAGATTTGCTCTCATTGTCTTCGCTCGAAGACATAGGATTTTGGTTAAGCATCACTTCAGTCATTCTGAGTGGTTCTCTTGCACCCCACTTAACAATACGGTGGTTTTTATGAGTCAACAAAGAAGAAAAAGAACGACGAAACAACTAAGTCTTCGCGCTCCATAGTCTTCACACAATGTCTTCTCTTATCGTAGTCTTCAATGTGAATGTCTTCACATACCACCTTTGACTTCAATGTCTTCATACATTTTTAGGGGTCATCTCTGGTAGGGAAACCGAATCAATGAGGGACTTCTACCTGTGTTATCCTGCAATTCTTACAATCTCCCCCTTTTTGGTGATTGATGACAAACTGGTTGAAGTTTTCAACGGGGATAAAAGTATGTGAAATGTAAAGGATTTAGGTATTGTCTTCATAAGTGGCAAAGGCTTCCCCTGAAGATGTGCATATAAGTAATTTGCTTTTGGAATGCAAATGCACATGGCAGGTTGTACTTGTGGAGATCCTCTTCAACTTATGACAACAATTCATCATGCATGAAAAGTATGTGAAGATAATGACATGCATAATGAAAAATGAACATCTGCAGAATGACCTAAGTGCGGAAGTTATCATTGCACATGTGGAATTTATCATCGCGTCACAGAATAGCAAATAAGTAGCAGACGACCATCGAGTTTAAGTGTTACAACTCAAAGAACCAAATGTATCAATAAGCGAGAGTTGTAAACACTAGGCAAAATATAAAACCACCACCCATATGGACCCGCTTGAAGACTATCAAACTGATATGCTTCTCCCCCTTTTGTCAGTAAGGACCAAAAAGGTTTGAAGACATAGAGCACCTACTCGTTCCCATGAGGAGTTGGTGAAGCAACAGGGTCATCGGTGTTGGTTGGCGGTGCAGTGTTGATTCGCGCTAAAGATGGTGAAGTAGCATCGTCTTCATCATCGATGACACGTGCATTCACTTTTGCAGCAGAGGAGGAGAACTCAGAGTCTTCAAGAGACGGAGTACGCCGCAGCACAGTCCTTCTCGGAGGTGTTGAGTCAAACTTGAAGCGTTCAGAGAAGCCATCATCTTGAAGATCATCTTCAGAACACATAAGCGTCAGCCCTTTCCATGTACGCCGACAAGTTTCATGGGCGACAAAGGCATTCTTGGTGGCAAGGTTGCAAATCCTGTTTACGTCCACCAAGAGGCTTTGCATTTGGCGCTTCAGCCAGTCATGATGCTTATCCTGTTTCTGATGAAGGGCAACTAGAAGCTCTCGGTCATTGAGAACACGAGATCGCTTCTTAGGACGTTGTGCAATGGTGCTTTCAGTGGCTTCAGTGAGGGCACGATGAGGTGCACGGGTAGTACCAGCCAGAGGATAAACACGAGTGACTGCTGGGACTCCTTCAATGTGTTGTGAGAAGCTTTGATTTTCAGCATTTTGAAGACTAAGGGGCTCCTTTGCAGGCTCTGGATAGATGGCTTCAACTGAAATATCGACGTCGGGCAGAAAAATCAGATGATTGCGAGCAGAGGGCTGATATGTCACATCCCTAGTTCTGACAATGCCTAGTGCATGCATTAGAGTGTTACATCATGTTTAAATTTCATTTAAACCTGAGATGGGGATTGACTAAGCCCTAGCACCAAATGAATTCAACTAGGGTCAAAATAAAACCTTTTTCATTGAACTCAAAATGTCCTCTAAAAATGTTCAACATTTCTGGTTTGAGGTGGAAGCATCTACCAAAAATGGTTTATATTTTTGCAGGACATATTTGGTCACTGAATTAAATCATATAGTATTTTCATTTGGGCATTTAAATGCTATTAAATATTTCAAATGCTCAAATAATCATAAACTAAAATGTTTACTGTTGGATATATTCTAAACAGTAGCCATGATTAGTTTCATGATTTTTGAAAGTGTCTGAGTATTTTTAATAAAGCCCTAAATTTACAGAATAATAGAAAACTGAGATAATTAGAAAGAGAGAGAGAGAGAGAAAGACCCATACCTGGGCCACTTACCTGTAGCCGGCCCAGTTTCTGCGCGGCCCGTTACTGTGCAGCCCAGCTGCTAGTCATCTTCCTCCCCCTCGCCCCGAAGCAGCTGCGTGCTGGACGCACGCGCGCCGACGCCGGCCACCTCCTGCTTCGCCGTGGCAGCCTCCCCGACTTCCTCGCGACGCCACGGAGACGTCCCCGAACCCTCTCACTTCTCCCTCGCTCTCTGGACCCCCCTCCCCCTCGCTCCTCTGTTTCCCCTCCCGCGACCGAGCGGAGCTCGCCGTCATCGTCGCCGTACCCATGGCCACCGGCCACCCCTAGCCTCGCCGATGCACCCAGGAGCTCCGCCTCGACCCCCTCTTCCTCCCCACCGATCCACAGCCCTCCGGAAGCCCTGCATCGCCGCCATCGCCGTCGTCTTCTACCTCGGACCCGCCGGCCATCTTCGTCAAATTCGCCGGCTCCGGACCGTCCCCGACCTCGCCGAGCGTCCCCTCGTCATCGCCGTGAGTCACTGACCCTCTCCCCTAACTCAGCATGCTCCCCTCCGTGCCGTAGCGCCGTTCCCCACGAGCACCGAAGCCACCGTCCGCCATTGCTGCTGCACGCATAGCCCCCGTGCTCCCCTGGCCTCACTGAGCTGCTCTTAGTGCTCCCCATGTCTAGCAGGTGCTGCCCAGCCTCTCCATTTGCTCACTGATGCACCGTAGCGACGCGCCCGAGCACCACCGAACCCCATCGCCGCCAAAGCTCGTCGCCGGCATTAGTTCCGGCGACCCCACGACCTCCCACTTGGTCCTCTGGATGCGCGAGAGCAAGGGCCATCCCCTGGTGCCCTCAGCGCGCCAAACTGACGCCTCTAGCGCAAGTCCGGCGTGCCCCGCCGTGTCCTGTGGTCGCCGCCGGCTGGTCTCCAGTGACGCCGACGTGGCGCACTTACTTAGTCGCTAATGACCCTGCTAACAGCCCTATCTCTCACTGACATATGGGCCCCACGCCCTTAACTAACCACGGTTAACCCCTGTTTAGTTTAAGTTAACCACAGTGGCCCCACGCGTCAGTTTTGACCGCGCTGACGTGGCCGTTGACTGGGCCCACATGTCAGCGACACAAACCAGTCTGAGACACTGACGTGTGGACCCCACTAGCCAGGTTTGACCTGGACCAGCCACGTTGACCTGCTAACGTCACTAATACATCATGCTGACGCAGTATTTGTTTCTGGAATTAAAATAAATCAAAAATGATTTATAAATTTCAGATAATAACCCTAAACTTCAATAAATCATAGAAAATTAACTGTAACTCCAAATTAAATAATTTATATATTAAAAATTATCAGAAAAATTCAAGGAATCCATCTGTACCATTTTCATGCATGTTAGAACAACTTATAGCTGCTGTTTAGCACATATCAATTAAATGGCATTTGAATAATCACATATGGAGTTTGAATTTGAATCTTGTATTCAAACCAACTTCATTTAATCTGTTGCTAGTTGCATTAGCCCAAAACACATTCATTTTGCCATGTCATGATCATGCATCATATTGTGCATTGCATTGATTGTGTTCCCTTCTGTGTTGCCGGTATTTGTCCCCTCTCGATAGACGTGATACCAATGATGTGATCGTTGACACTGATGAAGACTCAAGGTTATCTTCAGAAGTGCCAGGCAAGCAAACCCCCCTTGTTCATTCCGATACAATCCCACTCTCTCGCTCCTGCTCTCTTTTACTGCATTAGGACAACACCGATTCAACTGTTACATGCTGCGGTAGTTGAACCCCTTTATCCTCTGCATGACCTGTCATTGCCACAGTAAATAGATGAAACCCACTAGCATGAGTAGGAGTTGTTTGAGCCCTGTTGTGCCTACTCATTCATGTTTGTTTGTCATGCCTGCTACTGCTTAGAGTTGAGTCAGGTCTGATTCATCGAGGATGAATTAGAGGTGTGTGAACATGTCCTACTGTGTGTGAGCTAAGTGTGTGAACACGATTTGGTAAAGGTAGCGGTGAGAGGCCATGTAGGAGTACATGGTGGGTTGTCTCATTGAAGCCGTCCTCAGGAACTGAGTTCTGTGTTTGTGATCCATGATTCAGCTACTACCATACATTGGGCCCTGAAATATGACCCCGCTCGACTTCTTATTCACCCTTGTCCTCTGTCCAGGAGTTGCAAGTAGTTTCTGGTGTTTGTAGTATGCTGGAGGCCGTGGACAGCGCTGACCATAGGGGTGGGCTGTGATGCGGTAGGCACGTGGCCGGGTATACCGGGCGCCCGTTTGGTGTCACGGAACCCTGTTCACATCGTTTGGGGCTGTGAGCGAAACTCCGGCCGGATCTCCTCATGGATGGAACCCGAATAGGCGATAAAGCTGGACTAGAGACTTAGGTGTTTAGGTAGGTCGTGGTCTACACCCACGTCGGCTTTCGCTTGAAGTCTGCCGAGCACATGTCGTGTGCAGACGCTAAGTGGTGGAAACATGTATGAAGAAGTACACCCCTGCAGGGTTAACATCATCTATTCGAATAGCCGTGTCCGCGGTAAAGGACTTCTGGGTTGCTTATATCAGTTCATAGACAAGTGAAAGTGGATACTCTAAAATACGCAAGATAAGCGTGAGTGCTATGGATGGCATTCTCGTAGGGAGACGGGAGTGGATCCATAGTGGTGTATTGATATGGTGAATATGTGGACTCGTGTGCGCCACCTCAAAGAGTCGCTTGCAGTCGTAGTTTAGGATAGCCACCGAGTCAAAGCTGGCTTGCTGCAGTTAAACCCCACCATCCCCTTTGTTGATAATGATGCATATGTAGATAGTTCTGATGTAAGTCTTGCTGGGTACATTTGTACTCACGTTTGCCTATTTTATGTTTTTGCAGAGAGACTTCGGTCTCACTAGTAGTTTCGCGTGGACTTCGACGTTTAGCTTGTTACCTCAGCTACGATCTTGTGCCCTCGGCAGGACTTGATAGATAGTCAGGCTTCTCAGCCTTTTTCATTTATAGATGTCTGTACTCAGACATGATAGCTTCCGCTTGTGCTTTGACTTGTATGCTCTGATTGTTGGGTCATGAGACCCATGTTTGTAATATCTCGCTCCTCGGAGCCTAATGAATAAATACTTGAGTCGTAGAGTCATGTTGTGATGCCATGTTGTATTTGCACATATCAAGCATATTGTGTGTATGTTATTGAAATGCTTGGTATGTGTGGGATCTGGCTATCTAGTTGTTTATCCTTAGTAGCCTCTCTTACCGGGAAATGTCTCCTAGTGTTTCCACTGAGCCATGGTAGCTTGCTACTGCTCCGGAACACTTAGGCTGGCCGGCATGTGTCCTTCTTCGTTCCTGTGTCTGTCCCTTCGGGGAAATGTCACGCGATGAATACCGGAGTCCTGTTAGCCCGCTACAGCCCGGTTCATCGGAGTCCTGGTAGCCCAGTGCTACAGCCTGGATTCACTCGCTGATGACCGACACGTTCGATGCTGGGTCATGGATGCCTGTCCCTGTAAGTCTGTGCCACTTTGGGTTTACGACTAGCCATGTCAGCCCGGGCTCCTTATCATATGGATGCTAGCGACACTGTCATATACGTGTGCCAAAAGGCGCAAACGGTCCCGGGCAAAGGTAAGACGACACCCGTGGAATACCGTGCGTGAGGCCGCAAAGTGATACGAGGTGTTACATGCTAGATCGATGTGGCATTGAGTCGGGGTCCTGACAGCGTTGGTATCAGAGCTTGACTGCCTGTAGGATTACCAAGCCAAACTGGTCGAAGTTGAGTCTAGAAATTCTTTAGTTATATAAGGGAATTAATTGTGGGATGGAACGTAAGGCTCTTTTTACTCCTTATACCTCATCGCCTTCTGATCTGAGTCATCATCTTCTCTTCTACGGGGATTAAGAACTAGGCTATCTCTTCTTTCTATCAGGATCACGTGTTACTAATCCGTAGACTTAAGATTGTTGGACTTAAGCCTCGTTTCAGTTTCTACTACTTCTGTATGTTAACTGATGATCTCGAAACCTTGATATTGTGCTTCTGAGTGGTTATGCCACCATTTTTTGTGATTGTCTCAAATCTTTTTGAGCATTTACAACCGTTATGCTGTCCGAGTCATCCCAGGTTTCTAAATAGTCTGAAGCATTTGCAAAATCCCTTCCTCCCGTTCCGATGTTCCTTTGGGCCAGATTAACCACACTAATCGGTGAGTTGAGGTACTCTGTTGCCTCGACAAATATGTTGGAGTTATTATTATGACCCTAGGTGTCTTAGGGGATCATCTAGTAATTTAGCCATGATTTGTGTTCCCAGTGTGATGATTCTGGCCATCATTCTCGAAAGCATCCCGTGATGCTACTTAGTAGTAGGTATTCTACTCCTGGGTTCTGAACCCGAGATTCACTCTACCTACTTCATGTTGATAGTAATTGCTAGTGCCTTTAGGAGATTAGTAACCTTTGCGATAGTCCTTGAAGTCCGTGGTATCTTCTTCTTCCAAATACCATGAACTACTTATGGCAGAAGTTCCTCGTTGAACTGAAATATCACAATAGGATTATTCTTGATGAGTTCTCCATTATATATTGTGGCTCTGCTAGTTCTACCTTTCTGCATGGGTTATCCGGAATAAATATGTTGAACTTCGCTCGACATACTAATCTATGCATCCACAACTCAGAAAATTATATGTTCCTTTGAGTTGTCCCTCTTTAATTGTCTACTGACCTTCGTCTATCAATTGATATCAAGGGTATGCATGCATTCGTTTATCGATGCCTATTACCCTTGTGGTCCGTCAAGCCATTCTGTCCTGAATGACTTGGAGAAACAAACTCCAGTACCTCGTCCATATCTAGGATTGGGTCAAAGTAGTTGTATTCCGCAGATCAAATGCCAATCCAGCTTTTGGTTCTGTTCTACCTTGGAGTATTACCCCCTTTATGTCAGAATTGTCATGAGAACTGCACCAACTCTCATGAATTTTGACGTAGTGATACTTCTCGCCATCATTATTCATTCCTCGGCCCTCGTGTTGATGCAACCGGAATACCGACAAATGAATTGTGATGTGTGAAATCAATACTCCCAGCAACCTCGTTGCTTGGTAGTTAAAGGATAATAATTTCATTCTTAGCATGTTGGTTTTTGAATCATCCTTCTAAGACTTATCGTGCTACCTAGTTCTTATTTCGGTGCACCCTTCGATTGATGAGTTAGGATCTTGTCAAGTCCTCACTCATTTGATTATATCGTCTTGCCCTCAAAAGCGAGATTGTTCTCGAGCTTAGTAACATACCGGTGGTTCGTGATTTTCTGAATGTCTTCTCGGAAGTATCACCAGGTCGTCACCTGACCGTTATGTTGAGCCCGTGATCAAGTTGGTTTCTTATGAACCACCTTCTTTCCAAGAATCGGTGTTAGATATCCCTGAGCTAGTTGGTTAAGCTGGACAACAATTTGGAGAGTTGGAAGATAAAAGCTTGTCTGACTTAGTTCGTTCCAAAGGGATATTCTTGTGTAGTGTGTATTGAAGAAAGATGATATCTTCATCGATTGGTCCCTGTGATCAGTTGCTGGACCTACTGTCTTATCAATCCTTTGAATTGAGTGTGGGCTATCGTCAAATCAAATCAGTACCAACGATGCTCGTAATGTTGTCTTATTCGTGGTTGATCCCTCGAGCATACACCATTACATCTTTGGTCTGACCAATGCTATCACTGTGTTCACTTAACTATGGAATTCCTTTTAAAAGGAAACCCGGATGAATTGTTGTTGAAGCCCATTGACAACATCCTTATCTCCTCCATGATTTTGTTGAACATTAAGCTAGTGTTGGAAACTTTTGAAAACATTTCTTCATGCTAGTTCATGAAGCATATATTCGGATGTAAGAAGTGACTTCCTCCAGTCCATGTGCATTTGATGCAAGTTGCCGCCGTGGATTCGAGAAAGTCAATGTTGTTTCCTTTGGAATCATCCCAAATCAGTCATGCATACGTGCGAAGTATTTTGTGGTTCGGAGTCTTGCAACCTCCATTCTATATGGGTCCCTAGCACACCAAGCCACTGATTGATTTGTTCAAGATTAATAAGTTCTAAGTGCTAGTCCCGAAGGTACCAGACGGATTTGTACAAACTTCGATATCCTCGTTGATGGTTCCCCCTCCTGAACTCGGTAGTGTTTTATTATAAGACTACTTTGTGGTCATGCTTGTCTGGGACAACATGTTCACATGTTTGTAGCAGAACCAGCTCATGTTTTGGAGCTTTCTATCGTAGTTCATCTCCCGAGAATCTCGCAACGTCATCTCGTCGATTTGTGTTGCAAACTTTCGTTTTTCTTCCTAGACTCGATGAGTCTGGAATATCCTGACACCAACCAGATCTGAATCGCGGGCAGATATGATGGTTGGAACATTTCCCAAGAACTATAATATTGGTCCCTCGATAACCGGTAAAGTGGATGTCGTGGCCAGCACACCCAACCGGAAGACCTATTATTATAATATCTTGATTGAGGAAGTTGGCCACGTCCCCATAGGGATTTCGTAGGATTTACTCCCTAGTTGCCCCTATGGATTTTGAGATCCCGAAGTCCGACCTTTTTACTTGATGTTCTAGATATCAAACCATATCTATGAATGGGTTACACTAGCACATCAAGGAGAACATTAGAAGCGGAGTGCTAAATGTCTCTCGGTCGATCATCCAGATTTTTATTTCCTTGGCCTCGCTAAGGTGAAATCTGAGAAGGTGTTATCTTCCTTTGCATCTGCATCGTCCATCGTTGTTCATCATGGTGGTATGTTGTGTTGCCAGGATCCTTGACACGGATGTTGGTAAAACCTTGATGAATATGGAAATGCTCAAGTTCTTGAGAGCACGCACAAGCGCTACGTGTTATCATCGGCACTAACTGGGATTGCTCTCAGTTTCCTCGGCAAATGCTATGACCTTTTCAAACAGTGAATTCACTCTCTTTTGTTGGGTTCTTCCCCAGTTACCAGAATCATTCCCAGCATTTGCATTTTGTTCCCAGCTTGCACCGCCAATGTGCCATTCTACCATGGGTCTCTTCCATTTCCGGTGATAAGCAAATTCATCCATTACGTTGTTTTCAACAAGGTAATCCACATCATCCAAGTCCGAGTATGCCATTCTACCGACCCCCTCCAAATGATTGCTTGTGATTGTCTTAGGCTGGTATGAAGAGTTTCAATGATCTCTGGATCAAAGGTAATTCTTTTTGCCACTTAGGGTAATAATCTATGAATCACCCTCCTTCAGGATGTTTCTTCGTGGTATCATGACAACTCAACTCCTCGCTACGTTGACAATCGTTTACCACCTTCTTAGGTGTGGAATTGTTGTCTACCTAGTGAACCTTCGTCATCCGTTTCTTTCCATCCCTCTTGATGTGAATCTCGTGTCTCAACCCGAGAGATGGTCCTATGTCTCATTCCGTGAGTTGTTCGATCTTCGAGAAGATCGACCCTTCTAGAGTCTCCTTCTTCCCTCCATGTCATGTTGACAGGATTTCTCAGAGCGAGACTTCAAGACAAGATGGTGATCGAATCAACGCTTTGATAAAGTGCAACCTGGATCGTGAAGATTATACTAGTTTGCGTTTCCCTTTCACCTTACCCTACGCTTGAATCTCGAGACGAGATTCTTGTTTAGTGGGGGTGAGTTGTCACATCCCTAGTTCTGACAATGCCTAGTGCATGCATTAGAGTGTTACATCATGTTTAAATTTCATTTAAACCTGAGATGGGGATTGACTAAGCCCTAGCACCAAATGAATTCAACTAGGGTCAAAATAAAACCTTTTTCATTGAACTCAAAATGTCCTCTAAAAATGTTCAACATTTCTGGTTTGAGGTGGAAGCATCTACCAAAAATGGTTTATATTTTTGCAGGACATATTTGGTCACTGAATTAAATCATATAGTATTTTCATTTGGGCATTTAAATGCTATTAAATATTTCAAATGCTCAAATAATCATAAACTAAAATGTTTACTGTTGGATATATTCTAAACAGTAGCCATGATTAGTTTCATGATTTTTGAAAGTGTCTGAGTATTTTTAATAAAGCCCTAAATTTACAGAATAATAGAAAACTGAGATAATTAGAAAAAGAGAGAGAGAGAAAGACCCGTACCTGGGCCACTTACCTGTAGCCGGCCCAGTTTCTGCGCGGCCCGTTACTGTGCAGCCCAGCTGCCAGTCATCTTCCTCCCCCTCGCCCCGAAGCAGCTGCGTGCTGGACGCACGCGCGTCGACGCCGGCCACCTCCTGCTTCGCCGTGGCAGCCTCCCCGACTTCCTCGCGATGCCACGGAGACGTCCCCGACCCCCTCTCACTTCTCCCTCGCTCTCTGGACCCCCCTCCCCCTCGCTCCTCTGTTTCCCCTCCCGCGACCGAGCGGAGCTCGCCGTCATCGTCGCCGTACCCATGGCCACCGGCCACCCCTAGCCTGGCCGATGCACCCAGGAGCTCCGCCTCGACCCCCTCTTCCTCGGACCCGCCGGCCATCTTCGTCAAATTCGCCGGCTCTGGACCGTCCCCGACCTCGCCGAGCGTCCCCTCGTCATCGCCGTGAGTCACTGACCCTCTCCCCTAACTCAGCATGCTCCCCTCCGTGCCGTAGCGCCGTTCCCCACGAGCACCAAAGCCACCGTCCGCCATTGCTGCTGCACGCATAGCCCCCATGCTCCCCTGGCCTCACTGAGCTGCTCTTAGTGCTCCCCATGTCTAGCAGGTGCTGCCCAGCCTCTCCATTTGCTCACTGATGCACCGTAGCGACGCGCTCGAGCACCACCGAACCCCATCGCCGCCAAAGCTCGTCGCCGGCATGAGTTCCGGCGACCCCACGACCTCCCACTTGGTCCTCTGGATGCGCGAGAGCAAGGGCCATCCCCTGGTGCCCTCAGCGCGCCAAACTGACGCCTCTAGCGCAAGTCCGGCGTGCCCCGCCGTGTCCTGTGGTCGCCGCCGGCTGGTCTCCGGTGACGCCGACGTGGCGCACTTACTTAGTCGCTAATGACCCTGCTAACAGCCCTATCTCTCACTGACATATGGGCCCCACGCCCTTAACTAACCACGGTTAACCCCTGTTTAGTTTAAGTTAACCACAGTGGCCCCACGCGTCAGTTTTGACCGCGCTGACGTGGCCGTTGACTGGGCCCACATGTCAGCGACACAAACCAGTCTGAGACACTGACGTGTGGACCCCACTGGCCAGGTTTGACCTGGACCAGCCACGTTGACCTGCTGACGTCACTAATACGTCATGCTGACGCAGTATTTGTTTCTGGAATTAAAATAAATCAAAAATGATTTATAAAATTCAGATAATAACCCTAAACTTCAATAAATCATAGAAAATTAACCGTAACTCCAAATTAAATAATTTATATATGAAAAATTATCAGAAAAATTCAAGGAATCCATCTGTATCATTTTCATGCATGTTAGAACAACTTATAGCTGCTGTTTAGCACAAATCAATTAAATAGCATTTGAATAATCACATATGGAGTTTGAATTTGAATCTTGTATTCAAACCAACTTCATTTAATCTGTTGCTAGTTGCATTAGCCCAAAACACATTCATTTTGCCATGTCATGATCATGCATCATATTGTGCATTGCATTGATTGTGTTCCCTTCTGTGTTGCCGGTATTTGTCCCCTCTCGATAGACGTGATACCGATGATGTGATCGTTGACACTGATGAAGACTCAATGTTATCTTCAGAAGTGCCAGGCAAGCAAAACCCCCTTGTTCATTCCGATACAATCCCACTCTCTCGCTCCTGCTCTCTTTTACTGCATTAGGACAACACCGATTCAACTGTTACATGCTGCGGTAGTTGAACCCCTTTATCCTCTGCATGACCTGTCATTGCCACAGTAAATAGATGAAACCCACTAGCATGAGTAGGAGTTGTTTGAGCCCTGTTGTGCCTACTCATTCATGTTTGTTTGTCATGCCTGCTACTGCTTAGAGTTGAGTCAGGTCTGATTCATCGGGGATGAATTAGAGGTGTGTGAACATGTCCTACTGTGTGTGAGCTAAGTGTGTGAACACGATTTGGTAAAGGTAGCGGTGAGAGGCCATGCAGGAGTACATGGTGGGTTGTCTCATTGAAGCCGTCCTCAGGAACTAAGTTCTGTGTTTGTGATCCATGATTCAGCTACTACCATACATTGGGCCCTGAAATATGACCCCGCTCGACTTCTTATTCACCCTTGTCCTCTGTCCAGGAGTTGCAAGTAGTTTCTGGTGTTTGTAGTATGCTGGAGGCCGTGGACAGCGCTGACCGTAGGGGTGGGCTGTGATGCGGTAGGCACGTGGCCGGGTATACCGGGCGCCCGTTTGGTGTCATGGAACCCTGTTCACATCGTTTGGGGCTGTGAGCGAAACTCCGGCCGGATCTCCTCATGGATGGAACCCGAATAGGCGATAAAGCTGGACTAGAGACTTAGGTGTTTAGGTAGGTCGTGGTCTACACCCACGTCGGCTTTCGCTTGAAGTCTGCCGAGCACATGTCGTGTGCAGACGCTAAGTGGTGGAAACATGTATGAAGAAGTACACCCCTGCAGGGTTAACATCATCTATTCGAATAGCCGTGTCCGCGGTAAAGGACTTCTGGGTTGCTTATATCAGTTCATAGACAAGTGAAAGTGGATACTCTAAAATACGCAAGATAAGCGTGAGTGCTATGGATGGCATTCTCGTAGGGAGACGGGAGTGGATCCATAGTGGTGTATTGATATGGTGAATATGTGGACTCGTGTGCGCCACCTCAAAGAGTCGCTTGCAGTCATAGTTTAGGATAGCTACCGAGTCAAAGCTGGCTTGCTGCAGTTAAACCCCACCATCCCCTTTGTTGATAATGATGCATATGTAGATAGTTCTGATGTAAGTCTTGCTGGGTACATTTGTACTCACGTTTGCCTATTTTATGTTTTTGCAGAGAGACTTCGGTCTCACTAGTAGTTTCGCGTGGACTTCGACGTTTAGCTTGTTACCTCAGCTACGATCTTGTGCCCTCGGCAGGACTTGATAGATAGTCAGGCTTCTCAGCCTTTTTCATTTATAGATGTCTGTACTCAGACATGATAGCTTCCGCTTGTGCTTTGACTTGTATGCTCTGATTGTTGGGTCATGAGACCCATGTTTGTAATATCTCGCTCCTCGGAGCCTAATGAATAAATACTTGAGTCGTAGAGTCATGTTGTGATGCCATGTTGTATTTGCACATATCAAGCATATTGTGTGTATGTTATTGAAATGCTTGGTATGTGTGGGATCTGGCTATCTAGTTGTTTATCCTTAGTAGCCTCTCTTACCGGGAAATGTCTCCTAGTGTTTCCACTGAGCCATGGTAGCTTGCTACTGCTCCGGAACACTTAGGCTGGCCGGCATGTGTCCTTCTTCGTTCCTGTGTCTGTCCCTTCGGGGAAATGTCACGCGATGAATACCGGAGTCCTGTTAGCCCGCTACAGCCCAGTGCACCGGAGTCCTGGTAGCCCAGTGCTACAGCCTGGATTCACTCGCTGATGACCGACACGTTCGATGCTGGGTCATGGATGCCTGTCCCTGTAAGTCTGTGCCACTTTGGGTTTACGACTAGCCATGTCAGCCCGGGCTCCTTATCATATGGATGCTAGCGACACTGTCATATACGTGTGCCAAAAGGCGCAAACGGTCCCGGGCAAAGGTAAGGCGACACCCGTGGAATACCGTGCGTGAGGCCGCAAAGTGATACGAGGTGTTACATGCTAGATCGATGTGGCATTGAGTCGGGGTCCTGACATGATAGGTGACAGCCGAGTGTAGTTTGATCGAACGCATAATCCATGGAGCGTAAAACTTCAAGCCAAAGAGATCAGATCCTGATGCAGCAAGCTAGCGGATGCAGAAGTCTTGAGCATTGAAGCTTTTGCCGTGAAGAATGTGGAAGACCAAAGTATTCATTGCACGTTTAAGCTTTGTATGTGGAGAATGTACTTTGATGGGCCAGAGAGTTCTCCTTATAATGTGATAGATAGTACGTGGCAGATACTCAAGGTCTTCAACAAAGAACTCCTTAGGATATTCGACATCGGGAGGCAAAGGCTTCATCATGCTAAGCATATGACTCATGTTGGGTTCAGGCTTGTGAAAAATGATTTCCATAGCAGCATGGTGAAGATGACAACCAGGTTCATAAAGATCACCTGGAGTGGGCAGGCCAGTGAGCTCAATGACATCAAAGGCTTTGGCTTCATGATGAACATTGCCTATCATCCACTCAAGGACCCAAGTCTTCGGATCCCTGTTGTAGCCACGAATATGAAGAGTGGCATAGAATTGGAGCAGCAATTCTTCGTTCCAGTGCTCCTCGTCAGTGACGAACTGCAACAAGCCAGACTCTCTAAAGCAATCCAGCGCTTCTTCCAAACAGGGCAGACGAGTTATGGCTTCATTGTCAAGACGCATATGTGGAAAAATGCGACCTTGATTGTATACGATGCATGAGTAATAACTGCGCTGCTAATACCTCTAGAACCGATCAGAAGATATTCTTGCCTTAGATTAGGGGTTCTTGGCGCTATTAAAGAAGGTGTTGTGTGCTTTGAAGCCATTGATATTGAATGATCCGGGTGCAGATGCAGTGCCTGGAAACATAGGCAGCCTTGGCATTGGCTTTTGAACCTTAGGCCTGCGCTCGACGTGATAGTCAAATTGGGGACCAGCGGTAGATGGAGGAACAAGAAGAGGCCATTTGACAGTGATAAGCTGGCCATAGTTGTATGCTCGCTCAATAGTATGTGGCCTTGGTGGCGGAACAGGAGTAGTGGTACCAACAGAGGCGTCAGGCTGCACATCTGTTGCACATGCATCATTGCCTTTATTGGCTTCTGGCACGGTGTTTGGTGCAGGATCCACATTGTGTTCAGCCATGACAACGTCATTGGCTTCAGTGGTGTTAGTGGTGGCAGCCTCAGGATTCTCAACCTCCACTTGAGGAGCTGGAGGGTCCGACACGTTCACTTCAGGAACAACTTCTTCAGTGATGGGCGGAGTAGGGACACGTTCTTCTGCTTGTTTTTCTTCGGCAGATGCAGCCGGATTCTCTTCAGCAACTTTAGCTTCAGACTCTGAGACATTCACAGTAGGAGTGGCTTCTGGGAACACCTGACGTGCAACAGATTGGTGGTGCACTTATCCTTCTGGAACGCTCGAAAGAGGGACTTGGGGCCTTGGTCCTTTGCGAAGCCTGTGTAACACTGGCGACGCCTGTGGAGATGGAGTTGGCTGGGTCTCAAAGTCATCATCTTCTTCTTGCACTGGTGGGGTGACTTGTTGTTAGGGAGTACTCGGGGTGTCTTGTTATTGTGGGTGATCAGCACATGATGCATCCTGAGCAATTGGCGTCAGAGGACGACCAATGCTGATGAGTTCACTGTTCGTGAGAACAGGCGATGATACCAAGTTGTGCTCGATCTGAGGAAGAACTACATCATCTTCAACATTGTCATGGTGACCAATGTCTTCAGCAGCGGTGGGGTCAACTGCTGTAATGTCTTCAGCTCCAGGAGCCTCTGTGGAAGCAGGCTCATGAACTACCATCCGTCATTCTTGATGCGAAGAGGCAGGACGAGCAACCGAGATGGGCTCGACAACAAGGGGCTCTGTGGGAGCAGCCCAATCTTTCTTGGTTTTGCTCTTCTTCTTGGAGGGAGCGACATCAGAAGCTTCAGGATTTTTCCTCTTTTTGGCTTCAGCCTCGCCAGCCCTGGTCTTCTTCAGTTCTGAAGTGGTTGACTTGACCTTTGTCTTTGAGCCGGACATGCTGCTTGGGAAGACAATGCGAGGTTCTTCCCGCCTTGAAGGTGCAGATTTGTCAGTCGATGGCTTCTTCTTCTTTGCAGCCATTCTGGGGTCGAAGCCAGGACGCCCAAGAGCCTTGCGCTTCTCAGCTTCATTGTAGGCTTGCACACACTTGTCAGCCAGACTCTTCATGAGCTCACGAGAACCTTTAGCTTCTTCTTGTTTCTTGAGAAAAGCTTCCTTGAGCTTGTGCAGCATAACGTTGAAGTTTTTGACATCTTGCACACTGAGCTTTGCCATGTGCTTCTTGAACTGAGCTTTCTCATAGTCGATCTTGTGCTTCAGTTCAACGATGCGCTGAGCTAGAGCTAGCTCAGAAGCAATGGCGCTAGTGAAAGAGACACTGAGGCCAATTGGAAGTTGCAGATCTTCAAAGCAGAGATTGGGGGTTTCAAACCACTCATCAATGAAGTTGTGGATGATTGCCACATCAAAGAGAGGCAAATCATTGAAGATTTTTGCTACTTCCTTGCTCTTAATCAGTTGCTCAAGCGCATCATCTGCAAGATCTTCATCACTGGACTGATCAATGTGGTCATCTCGCAGAATGGCAGCAGGGGTCAATGCATGATCAGTATTCTTTTTCATCTCCGTCTTCTTGGAGATACGTGATAGATCTTCAGACTGCACACTGTCTTCAGGAGGTGCAGCAGCCAGTGGCTTCGCACATGAAGCTTTTGGAGGAGCAACTGACTTTGAAGCTTTAGCCTTCTTTTGCTTCTGTAGCTTCGGAGTAGGAGTTGGGGCTTCATCAGTGACGGCATCATCATCAGAATGATCCACTTTGGCACCTTGAACAGAAATGTGAGTGATAAGGCCATCAAGGTTGTAGAAAGGTCCGATGATATTGGGTTCAGCATCGCGTGTGCCGTAAGCCCGGGGAGCAGAAGGACCAGGGTTGAAGTCTAGTCCCAATGACTTCTTGTTTTCCTTGGCCAATGCCTTTGCGTGCTGGAAGTTGTGCTTGAATAGATTATCGTCACGACACCAGAGCAGTGATGATGGGTCGGCATTTTCAGGTTGTGGTCCACGGACCATACATGGATAGAAGCCCTGAGCAATAGCTTCAGCTCTGGTCTTGGGTGGAAGGCTTCGGAGGAGAATGTCACCCCAAGGACTCTTGATGGCATTCTTCTCAGCATACTCCTGGGTCACAAACTTGTATTGAAACCATTGTTCGGCCCAATATCTTCGAATCCATTGGATTGTGTCTTGCGCTGATTGTAATCCTCTTTTGGATCTATCTTGTACAGCTCTAAGAGGTCATCAGGCAGTCTATTGATGTTCCCCCTCGATGCTGTCTGCCACCCTTCCTTGCTGATTTCTCTGTAGCCATGAACTTCAAACTGAATGGCTTCAACACGTTCAAAGGCTTCAAAGGCTTCCGCTTGCTGGTCAAATGGGAACTGGCTTCGGGAGAGTTAATGTGATGCTTTAAGAATTTTGCAAATGAATGCACACTATGAGAACCAAGGGATTCTCCCATGGACATGTACCTGCGATAGCATTAGAGATGCGAGGGAAGGGGAGAGGTCATATGCATTCTCAGAAGATTTTGAAGATAAATCAGTTTGAAGACATTGACCTCATGGTGCGAAGACATTCACTTATGTGTTTGAAGTTGGTTCCAGATTTGTATGAATCCAGGAATAGGTACAAGTGAGGAATCTAACTCATTATGAAGCTTAGTTGAATATACTAGGCATTATATGAGATGCAGACAGGATAGATCTAACATTGAGTAGGCAGAAACCACTTTCAGTAAACAGGATGAATCTCTTAGGATAAAAAAGATGGTAAAAAGAGAGTTTTATTTACCACACGATGAACTTCTAGATGGGAAGAGTAGGAGACGGAGCAGTTCAATCCACCATGCCCTAACTTCGCAATGGAGGACACCTACGGCGGCGGCGGAGAGCACGATGACCGCGGCCGGCGTGAGGACGGCGTCGGTGAAGTCGCGGCAGCTAAGCGCTTCGTCACCGGCGTCGTCGAGAGCTAGCGGTGGTGATAGGGTCTTGACGAGGTGGAGAGGTGGAAGAAGGTTTTCTTGACCGCAGGGGACACGTATTTATATGGAAGTATGCGACATAGCATAATTACGCAGGTGCCCCTGGCGATTCACATCTGAGGGACACGTGGCAAGCATGCAACATACTCGGAGTTGTCCCACCTTCCCACGCCCGCCCGAACTGTCGGATGGTCGTTCCGGCTTCTCCGGATTTCAGGCAATAAGGATAGAGCATTTAAAACGGCCTTAATGTTTGTCTCTGTTTCTTCTACTGACAAGGACGCAGAGAAGACATTCGAAAGTTTCGATAGAATGCATATGATTTGGACAGATAGAGTTTGAGATAGAAAGCATAGAGAGATTAGGGTCCGATCACATTCACTTAGTTCAAAAGATTCAACAAGGAAGATGTAGCTATAAGTGAATGCTGTAGAGGACAGAACACTCATATGTATATATCAGAAGACAATCAAATCAACATAGTGAAGATAATCATGAAGACAATTTGAAATTGAAGACAAACCAAATGTGAAGACATAGCAAATGTAACACCATGAGTAAAACAATTCAAACAGAAGAATTTGGTGGTGGTGTTACCCACCGTATAGGAAGTATTAGACTGAGACACGGCACACAATTATCGTGGCGCTCCGAAGTCAAATTTCACGTTAATGTATTCACACTCAGAATGTAAGTCTTCATTGATTGAAGTTATACTTTACCTCGTGTGTTGCACATATATGTCATCAACATGCTTAAGTGTTGGGATGTGTGCCAGATCACAGGACATTTGAGGATTCCAAGATATTTAGCTCACACCATAACTTGCAAAACCTGTTCTCATCCAAGGGCTTGGTGAAGATATCTACCAATTGCTCTTCAGTGTTGACGTGTATGATATCAATATCTTCCTTCATAACATGATCTCCGAGAAAGTGATGACGAATTTCAATGTGCTTTGTCTTCGAGTGCTGAACTGGGTTGTTGGCAATCTTGATGGTGCTTTCGTTGTCGCAGTAGAGTGGCACTTGCTTCAGATGAATGCCATAGTCTTTGAGTGTTTGCTTCATCCATAGAAGCTGAGCGCAGCAAGATCCAGCAGCAATGTTTTCAGATTCAGCAGTGGAGAGAGATACATAGTTCTGCTTCTTTGAAGACCAACATACAAGTGATCATCCCAGAAAATGACATGTGCCTGATGTAGACTTGCGATCCACCTTGTCACCAGCATAATCAACATCCTAGAATCCAACTAGATCAAACTCTGAGCCCTTTGGATACCATAGTCCTACTGTTGGGGTGTGAGCCAAATATCTATGAATTTGCTTCACAGCTAAGTGATGCGATTCCTTTGGTGCCGCTTGGAACCGGGCACACATGCAAACACTAACATGATATCTGGCCTAGATGCACATAAATAAAGCAAGGAACCAATCATGGAGCGGTATGCCTTTTGATGGAACTCTTTACAATTGTCGTCTGGACCCAGATGATGTTTGGCTGACATTGGTGTTGTGAAGCCTTTGCAATCTTGCATCCCAAATTTCTTCAGGCAATCTTTGAGGTATTTCTCTTGAGATATAAAGATGCCATTGCGTTGCTGACGTATTTGAAGACCAAGGAAGAACTTCAGCTCACCCATCATGGACATCTGATATTGCTCTTGCATCATATATCCAAACTCGTCACTGTATTTCTGATTGGTGCAACCGAAGATAATGTCATCCACATGTAACATCATAAATTTCAATTTGGAATGTTATACATTAGATCATCACTGCATATCATATTTTATTTTTCATTTTGGTTGATCCTAGAAATCCTAAGCAACTCAAGGACCCACGGAGAGAGTTGGGGGTTTCGTTATTTTCATATTTGAGTTTTCTCAAATTTTGAGAATAGGATCATTTGATTTTATTTACTTTATCATCAATTATTTCTATTACAAAAATATGAGAGAGGGAATAAAATGACTTTCTCAAAATAAAGTAATATTGAGGATTAAATAATAAAATCAAATAAGATTCTATTTCAGATTTTTTCGGTGTTTTATTTGAATTTAGGAAAAATGTGCGTTTTTCAAAATTGCATTTAGGTCATAAATAAATGTTCACCTTGTGCGGCTTGAATTTAGAAGCCCGTGAAAATTTATTTCGGAATTTTTGGAGTCCATTTAGTATTTCTGTTTCTTTTCTTTCTTTCAAGCGAAATTAGAAAAAAGTGAACCGACCTAACCGGGCCGTGTCCGTCCGAGACTCTGGCCCGGCAAGCTTTATAAGCCGGGGCAGCCCACCCGGGCAAACCCTAGCCCCGAGCCGCCCGAGCCGCACGCGCCGCCGCCGCCCTGCCTACGCTGCAGCCGCCCAGCCTGCGCCGGCCGCCGCCCCGCCGCACGCTCGCCGAGGTTCACCGCCGCCTCGAAATCCGTGCCCGGTTTTTTTAGAAAACCGATCGGTTTTTCGTCGGTTTTTCATCGTTTTTTTAGATTCGGTTTTTTTAAATAGATCGGTTTTTCTAGTTTATTTAAATAGCGAGCGTTCATCCGTTCGTTCGTTCCAGCGAACGTTCGTCGTTTTTCTTTTTCTCGGATTAAATCCGCGATTTTTCTGATCGCGATTCCTGATCCGATTTTCGTTTTAGTATAACTTTTCGCTCGTTTATGGGAATCAGGCGATTCAAGCGCCGAGAGTGTCGTCTCGTAACCCTCTATCCGTTTAACCAACTTAAACAAGATTTTACTACTGTAAAATTTGCCCTAGATCCAGATTTGTAGAACGAAGTCGTTTTCTTTCGCCGTTTGACTTTCGTTGCTTCGTTCGATTTGATTCTTTTGCCAACCGGAGTTCTTAAGTTGAACCTTCTGGTTATATCTCTTTTTTGAGTTTTACCTGTGCATTAGATGAGTACTTATTGTATGCTTGTTTGTTTGTCTGCGATAGAATACCCGGAGTGCGCCGCCTGTTACTTCGAATCGGTAGGTTTCCGGGATCATCAGCAAGGCAAGTAACACTTTGATCATACCTTTTCTACTAACCAGTTTTATTGGATTAGATCAATCCTGACACATTGCATGACTAGGATCTAATTAAATTGTGGGATGGGAAGTAGATGAGGTAGTACCTATTACATGTTTATTATCAAACTTTGGGAGTTACTTCTACGTTTGCTTATTATGCCATGCTATGCTAGTAGACGTGGATTGGGTGAGTGATATCCATGACAGATGTGAGTTTTGTTATTTAATGGTCTATCTAAGGTGGCAACTTAAACACATCTTGGTGGATTGAGGCACCTGGGTATTCTAGGACTTGCCTGTTTTCTTTTGGACCGCCACCCAGGCTCAAAGGGATCATGAGACTATTCATACTAGAAACTTCCGTGTGCAGCCACAAGCTATTATGGGATCTAGCATAGTTGGCTAAGTCGTGCAAACTCTTACAGTGGTAGACTAGCAGATGTAGGTGATGTAGGTGGTACGGTCTACCCGATCGTAAGGTGCTAGCGCTTCTGAAAGACTATGTCTTGGTCATCCGTCTTCTCAAACACCATGTAGTGCGAGAAACCAAACGGAGGCGATCGAGTCTTGTGGGTAAAAGTGCGCAAACCTCTGCAGAGTGTAATAAACTAATCATGGTTAGCCGTGTCCCCGGTTATGGACATCTTGAGTACCTAGTACATGGATTATCATGTGAATCTCAACATGTTACTCTAAATTAATTTTGTTGGGTTTTATTTAATGATGATGATTAATTGGGATTGAGAATGCTGTCAACCATTCTCAATGTTTGACAACTACCATGATAGTAATTAAATTTATTCCTTTGAAGTAGGGAAAAATTGGCTTTATGCAAAACTATAACCATAGAGCTTTCCACCAGCCAAATATGCATATAGTATAGCTGTTTCATTCCATTACTCTCTATGTGTTACATTGCCAGCATATTCCATGTGCTGACCCGTTTCAGGCTGCAACGTTAATGTTGCAGACTTTTCAGATGATGATTAAGGAGTTGTTAGGTCGTGGTTCTATACTTAGTGATGCTATTGGAGTTGATGGACTCACTTACCTTCCAAGCCTTCCACTGTTATCGTTATAATATGGCCTTAAGCCATATTTATTGTAGTAAGTTCTCTATGGATACACTCGATGTAATAAGTGTGTGAATGCTACTCTGCTATAAATCCACCGAGTACTATGTGGTGTCAGCATTACTGATCCAGGGATGACACCGGAGCACAGAGATCAGACTGTTTGAGGTCTGGTCGCTACAGAGATGGTATCAGAGCACACGCTGACTGTAGGACACGACCACTAAGCTAAAGACCTAGATCACTATCCATTCTCTTCTCTTCCGACTTCTCATCTTTTCTACTCTTTTAGGATGGCGGATGCAAGGAACAAGTTCACGCAAACGGATGAAGATACACCCATTGGACGTCACTTGAAGGAAGTCACTAGATACCTGAACATAGGAGTACCAAGCTTCACCGGAACCTACAATGCCACTTTACCTGAAGAAGAGCACTGGATGATTCAAGTTCAAGTTCCAGGAAGGACGTTCATGCCAGTCACTGAGCCCATAGAGTTTTCTTTTGATGCACCAACTTGGAGTCTAGGAAAGAGCATGGCAGCTCACATCGCCATGGGACGCATTGGAGAAGTCTACCGCAAGGATCTCAAGGATACTATCTACCAGATTTGTGGGCGCCGAGATGAACACTGGGAGATGATCAGCACCAGGAAGGTTAGATCAATTGTAGCTTTTATCCAGGAGTTAAATCAGCACATTCTATGACAGGAGAATCAGATGTGTGCCGACATGATAGATCTGAAGAAGGCTAAGACTAGAATCAAGGAACTGGAGGAAGAACTCAAGGCTACACGTGAAGATTATGAAGAGGAAATTGAAGTATTGGTGGAGAAGAATGACGACCTGATGAAGAAGATTGGAATATTTATGGGAGGCCCTACAGTAGTAGAGGAAGACGAAGAACCCAAGGAGATTAGCCTGGAAGACTACATCATCATCGATGACACCGACTCGGATCCAGATAGTAGCGATGATGACTATGTTGATGAAGCTGGAGCAGATATCATGGAGTCTGCAACCGAAGAATATTTCTAGTAGACCACCTCATCAGTAGTAGTAGTCCACCATGTAAATATAGTAGTCCGAGCACTTTTGCGATAGATAGATCGATTGTATGACCTTATTTGATTGAAAGAAGTGAATTGTTTGTTTTTGCCTCATGTGCATATGGGTAGTGTTTTCTCTTTAGACCCCCTCTATTCTTACATCTCATCTTTTATAAACCCTTAGATGCCTTCGAGACGTGACCTCGGATTTGCCTTTCCACCAGAGCTCACCCAGTTGATCCCGCAACAGAACACATTGATGCAGTTGCTAGTCTAGAATTAGAATCAGGGGAATAGCAACAACAACCCACCACCACCACCACCACCTGTTGATCACTTAGCCCGTTTCCTTAGACTAAATCCGCCGGTATTTTCCAGTAGCACCGAGCCGATAGTAGCAGATGATTGGCTCCGCAAGACAGCTAGGGAATTGACCACACCAGGATGCACAGATGCAGAGAAGGTGAAGTTTGCCGCACATCAGCTAGAAGGACCCGCACCATCATGGTGGGAGAATTTCACAGCCACTTTCCCAGTCGACACTGTCACATGGGACCAGTTTCAGCAGGCTTTTCGTACTGCACATGTTTCAGCAGGAGCTATGCCCATGAAGAAGCATGAGTTTCGCAACTTGCGCCAAGGAGGAAGGACCGTTGGCCAATATGTGGAGGACTTTAGTAAGTTAGCATGTTATGCCCCAGATGACGTCGCTACGGATGCAGCAAAGCAGGAGAAGTTTCTGGAAGGACTGAATGATGAGTTGAGCATGCAGTTGATTGTAGCCACTTTCAACAACTACCAGGAGTTGGTAGATCGTGCTCTTATGATTGAAGGGAAGTAGCAGCAAATTGAAAATTGCAAGAGGAAGTATGGACAAGGGAAGTACAATTCAAGAGCTCAGCAGAAACCACGTTTTACCACTAGACCGGGAGGACATTTTCAGCATACCCATGGAGGAGGTAGCTCGCACAATCACAATAGCACCAAGAATGGTAATGGCAATGGAGGAAGCAACGGCTAGAATCGCACCAACCCATCAACCCCAGCAAAGAAGGACCTAAGCCAAGTCACTTGCTTTAAGTGTCAGAAGACCGGACATTATGCCAATGAATTTCCTGAAGGCCAAAATGGCAATGGAAGTTCTAGGAAGAAGCCGAACCCTTTCAACAGGGGACAGGTGAACCACGTTAGCGTGGAGGAGGTTGAAGCTCAGCCCAATGCAGTAATAGGTAAGTTTTTGGTTAAGTCATTTACTGCACTCGTTCTTTATGATACTGGTGCATCGCATTCATATATCTCAAGGGGATTTGTGGATAAGTATAACCTATCAACCCAAGCCCTTAGGTCACCCATGTTAGTAACCTCGCCTGGAGCAGAGTATGTGGCTAGTCTATGGTGTGATCGGTTACCATTAAGGATTGGTAACTATGTTTTTCCCTCCGACCTAATAGTATTGGAATCCCAAGGATTGGATGTGTAATTAGGCATGGATTGGTTATCAAAGTATGAAGGGAATATTGAATGCGCTAGTAAGTCAATTTTGCTTACCACCCCAGAAGGGAGAAGGATCAAGTATGTATCCTGGCATGTACCAAAGAGGACCCACGTAAATTGCTTAACAGGAGTTGTGCAGGAGGAAGTACCGGTGGTAAGGGATTTTCCTGAAGTATTTCCAGAGGAGTTGCCAGGCATGCCACCGGATAGAGATATTGAGTTTTTGATTGAGCTATTGCTAGGCACAGGGCCAATATCAAAGAGACCATATAGGATGCCTGCAAAGGATTTGGTGGAGATTAAGAAGCAAATTAAGGAGTTACTGGATAAGGGATATATTCGACCAAGTTCTTCGCCTTGGGGATCGCCATTACTTCTAGTGGAGAAGAAGGATGGATCATTAAGGATGGTTGTTGATTATTGAGGATTGAATGAAGTAACAATCAAGAACAAGTACCCACTACCGACGATCAATGATCTGTTTGATCGTTTGCAAGGAGCTAAGGTATTTTCCAAGATCGATCTGCGATCAGGATACCACCATTTGAAGATTCGAGAACAGGATGTTCCTAAGACAGCTTTTACCACCAGGTATGGGCTGTACGAGTATACCGTTATGCCATTTGGTCTGACTAACGCACCTGCCTATTTTATGAACATGATGAACAAAGTGTTTATGGAGTTCTTGGATAAGTTTGTCGTAGTGTTCATTGATGATATCCTGGTTTATTAGAAGAATGAAGAGGAGCATAAGGAGCATTTGCGTTTGGTATTTGGAAAGCTCAGAGAACATCAATTATATGCCAATTTCAGCAAATGTGAGTTTTGGTTGAAGGAAGTAGGATTCCTCGGACACGTTATATCTGGAGAAGGTATAGCAGTTGATCCCACTAAAGTTGATACCGTGACCAAGTGGGAAGCCCCAACAATAGTTGGAGAGATCCGGAGTTTTCTTGGACTCGTAGGATACTACCGGAGATTTATTGAGAATTTCTCAAAGATTGCGAAGCCTATGACAGAGTTGTTAAAGAAAGATACCAAGTTCATATGGACAAGGGAATGTGAGGCTAGATTCCAGGAGTTGAAGAAACGCTTGTTTACCTCACCTGTGTTGATTTTGCCAGACCAGACCAAAGATTATGAGGTGTATTGCGACGCTTCACGTCGAGGACTTGGAGCAGTGCTTATGCAGGAAGGGAGAGTTGTTTCATATGCCTCAAGACAACTGAAGCCTCATGAGTTGAATTATGCCACGCATGATTTGGAATTAGCAGCTGTAGTGCATGCATTGAAAACATGGAGACATTTCCTCATTGGAAACCATTGTGAGGTGTACACGGATCATAAGAATCTGAAGTACATTTTCACATAGAAGGAGTTAAATCTCAGACAAAGGAGATGGTTGGAGCTTATCAAGGATTATGATATGAAATTGCATTATCACCCCGGAAAGGCTAATGTAGTAGGTGACGCATTAAGCCGTAAGAGCCATGTCAATACATTAATGACGGGAGAAATACCAAGTGAGTTAGCAGTAAATCTTCGTGAACTATGTTTGGAAATAGTTCCGAGAGGCTATGTAGCAGCATTGGAGATTCAGTCGACCTTGATGGATAGAATCAGGGAAGCTCAGAAGACCGACAAAGAGATTGCCTCTATTAAGGAGAAACTTAGCAAAGGAAAAGCTAAGGGATTTCATGAGGATGAGCATGATACCCTATGGTTTGAAGACCGCATTTACGTGCCCAATGACCCGGAGATCAGGAAGTTGATTCTGCAAGAAGCACATGAGTCACGGTATTCAATTCACCCAGGAAATACCAAGATGTACTTGGATCTGAAGGATATTTTCTGGTGGACCAGAATGAAGAAGGATATTGCAGAGTATGTAGCAGTTTGTGATGTATGTCAGAGAGTAAAGGCAGAGCATCAGAAGCCAGTAGGATTGTTACAACCATTGCCGTACCCGAATGGAAGTGGGATAAGTTAGGCATGGATTTTATCATGGGATTGCCCAGGACTCGTTCAGGCTATGACTCGATTTGGGTTGTAGTTGATCGATTGACGAAAGTAGCTCATTTCATCCCAGTAAAGACCACTTACACCAGTGCTAAGTTGGCAAAGATATACATGACCAGGATCGTATGTTTGCATGGAGTTCCAAGGAGTATCATATCAGATAGAGGAACCCAGTTTACCTCAAAGTTCTGGAAGCAGTTGCACGAAACTTTGGGTACCAGGCTACAATTCAGTACACCTTTTCATCCATAGACAGATGGACAGACTGAGAGAGTCAATCATATTTTGGAGGATATGCTGAGAGCTTGTGCGCTAGATTATGGATCTAGTTGGGATGATAATTTGCCATATGCAGAGTTCTCTAACAACAACAGTTACCAAACCAGTTTAAAGATGGCCCCTTTCGAAGCTTTGTACGGAAGGAGATGTAGGACACCGTTGTCGTGGGACGAAGGTGAAGTTGATTGGCGATAGGCTCAAGGTAGCCCAGACCAGACAGAAAAGTTATGCAGATTCTAAACACAAGGAGACAGTTTACGAAGTCGGAGATAGAGCTTATCTTCAAGTATCTCCACTTCGGGGAACAAAGCGTTTTGGAGTTAAAGGAAAGTTAGCACCATGATTTGTAGGACCATATCGAGTTTTGGAGCGTATGGGAGAAGTGGCCTACAAGTTGGAATTGCCCGAAGGATTCTCAGGAGTTCATGATGTGTTCCACGTTTCCCAGTTAAAGAAATGTCACGCGGAGATGGCTGACATACCTTTGAGAGACACAGTGCCATTGGAAACTATTTAGTTGGATAACGATTTGACATTGGAGGAGAAACCAATTAAGATTCATGAGTTTGCCAGTCGAGTCACTCGCAGCAGGGTTATCAAGTTTTGCAAAGTTCAGTGGAGCCACCACACGGAGGATGAAGCCACCTGGGAGCGAGAAGAAGATATGTTCAAGGACCACCCTCACCTATTTTCTAGCCAACCCAAATATCGAGGGCGAGATTCATCTTAAGACTTTGTTCGGTTAATCCTCTCCCCAAGAGGATTGGAGGGGATTGGCAAGGATTGGTTCATATTTTGACTTAGAAGAGGTTTAAATCCTCCTCAAACCCCTTCAATCCACTCGGATTTACATGCAACCGAACAAGGCCGAAGGGGGGTAGGTTTATAACATTAGATCATCACTGCATATCATATTTTATTTTGCATTTTGGTTGATCCTAGAAATCCTAAGCAACTCAAGGACCCACGGAGAGAGTTGGGGGTTTCGTTATTTTCATATTTGAGTTTTCTCAAATTTTGAGAATAGGATCATTTGATTCTATTTATTTTATCATCAATTATTTCTATTACAAAAATATGAGAGAGGGAATAAAATGACTTTCCCAAAATAAAGTAATATTGAGGATTAAATAATAAAATCAAATAAGATTCTATTTCGGATTTTTTCGGTGTTTTATTTCAATTTAGAAAAAATGTGCGTTTTTCAAAATTGCACTTAGGTCCCGAATAAATGTTCACCTTGTGCGACTTCATTTTAGAAGCCCGTGAAAAATTATTTCGGAATTTTTGGAGTCCGTTTAGTATTTCTTTTTATTTTTTTCTTCCGAGCGAAATTAAAAAAAAGTGAACCGACCTAACCGGGCCGTGTCCGTCCCACACTCTGGCCCGGCAGGCTTTATAAGCCGGGGCAGCCCACCCGGGCAAACCCTAGACCCGAGCCGCCCGAGCCGCACGCGCCGCCGCCGCCCCGCCTGCGCCGCCGCCACCCCGCCGCACGCTCGCCGCCGCCTCGAAATCCGTTCCCGGTTTTTTTTAGAAAACCGATCGGTTTTCCGTCGGTTTTTTCGTCGGTTTTTTAGATTCGGTTTTTTAAATAGATCGGTTTTTCCGGTTTATTTAAATAGCGAGCGTTCGTCCGTTCGTTCGTTCCAGCAAACATTCGTCGTTTTTCTTTTTCTCGGATTAAATCCGCGATTTTTCTGATTGCGATTCCTAATCCAATTTTCGTTTTAGTATAACTTTTCGCTCGTTTATCGGAATTAGGCGATTCAAGCGCCTAGAGTTTCGTCTCGAAACCCTCTATGTGTTTAATCTAGATCCAGATTTGTAGAACGAAGTCGTTTTCTTTCGCCGTTTGACTTTCGTTGCTTCGTTCGATCTGATTCTTTTGCCAACCGGAGTTCTTAAGTTGAACCTTCTGGTTAGATCTCTTATTTGAGTTTTACATGTGCATTAGATGTGTACTTATTGTATGCTTGTTTGTTTGTCTGTGATAGAATACCCGGAGTGTGCCGCTTTTTTACTTCGAATCGCTAGGTTTCCCGGATCATCAGCAAGGCAAGTAACACTTTCATCATACCTTTTCTACTACCCAGTTTTATTGCATTAGATCAATCCTCACACATTGTATGACTAGGATCTAATTAAATTGTGGGATGGGAAGTAGATGAGGTAGTACCTATTACCTGTTTATTATCAAACCTTTGGGAGTTACTTCTACGTTTGCTTATTATGCCATGCTATGCTAGTAGACGTGGATTGGGTGAGTGATATCCATGATAGATGTGAGTTTTGTTAATTAATGGTCTATCTAAGGTGGAAACTTAAACACACATCTAGGTGGATTGAGGCACCTGGGTATTCCAGGACTTGCATGTTTTCTTTTGGACCGCCACCCAGGCTCAAAAGGGATCATGAGACTATTCATACTAGAAACTTCCGTGTGCAGCCACAAGCTATTATGGGCTCTAGCATAGTTGACTAAGTCATGCGAACTCTTACAGTGGTAGACTAGCAGATGTAGGGGATGTAGGTGGTACGGTCTACCTGATCGTAAGGTGCTAGCGCTTCTGAAAGACTATGTCTCGGTCATCCGTCTTCTCAAACACCATGTAGTGCGAGAAACCAAACGGAGGCGATCGAGTCTTGTGGGGAAAAGTGCGCAAACCTTTGCAGAGTGTAATAAACTAATCATGGTTAGCCGTGTCCCTGGTTATGGACATCTTGAGTATCTAGTACATGTATTATCGTGTGAATCTCAACATGTTACTCTAAATTAATTTTGTTGGGTTTTGTTTAATGATGATGCTTAATTGGGATTGAGAATGATGTCAACCATTCTCAATGTTTAACAACTACCATGATAGTAATTAAATTTATTCCTTTGAAGTAGGGAAAAATTGGCTTTACGCAAAACTGTAACCATAGAGCTTTTCACCAGCCAAATATGCATATAGTATAGCTGTTTCATTCCATTACTCTCTATGTGTTACATTGCCAGCATATTCCATGTGCTGACCCGTTTCGGGCTGCAACGTTAATGTTGCAGACTTTTCAGAGGACGATTAAGGAGTTGTTAGGTCGTGGTTCTATACTCAGTGATGCTGTTGGAGTTGATGGACTCACTTATCTTCCAAGCCTTCTGCTGTTATCGTTATAATATGGCCTTAAGCCATATTTATTGTAGTAACTTCTCTATGGAGACACTCGATGTAATAAGTGTGTGATTGCTACTCTGCTATAAATCCTCTGAGTACTGTGTGGTGTCAGCATTACTGATCCAGGGATGACACCGGAGCATAGAGATCAGACTGTTTGAGGTCTGGTCGCTACACCACATATATTTGGCACACAAACAGTTCACCATCATATGTCTTCGTGAAGAGAGTGGGGTCGAGGGAACTAGGTTTGAAGCCTTTGCTCTTCAGGAAGTCTTTGAGTGTGTCATACCAAGCCGGAGGGGCTTGTTTGAGGCCATACAGTGCCTTGTTGAGCTTGTACACCATGTCAGGATGTTTTGGATCTTCAAAGCCAGGCGGTTGTGCAACATACACTTCTTCTTCAATCTTGCCATTGAGAAAAGCGCTCTTCACATCCATTTGATACAGAAGAATGTTATGATGATTTGCATAGGCCACCAGTATGCATATGGCTTCAAGCCTAGCCACAGGAGCAAATGTTTCATCGAAGTCAGTTTGTCACGACCGGGTTTTCCGGGTAATTTCCAGAAAAAGACCGTCGTGCTCATCAGTCCCAGGATTACTGTTAGCTGATGAGGCTCCAACTTGATACAGAAATTATAGGCAAAATACAAAAATTATGTGGTACAAGACCATTCTGGCCTGTGAGTACAACAATTGGGTTTCTAGTGGTCGATGGCGGAAGCGGTTTGTGAGACATCAGTGTCTATGGGACTCCATTTCCCACAGGAACAGCTGACCAGGTTAACTCCTATCTTCGCGAGGCTGCTATCACCGTTGCTTAGTTTCCAGGGCTGTCATCGCCACGCTCCTCTCCAAGCAAGCAATCTGGCCAAGACAATAGCCAGGGACAAGCCAGTGAGTACTTTGAATGTACTCGCAAACATTAAGAACACAGGTATAATATAATTGATAATCATGCACTGAAAAATTCCATGATCACATCGTTAGTCATAAATAAAACATCTTTTATGCATGCAAGTAGGTTATTTTCATGCAACATGAATAAACAGTAATAGAGTGGGAATAAAATGCCGCAGTCGGGCATCTGAGCAACACCACATAAAGGGCTTTAAAAGAAATGCCACAGTCGGGCGTCTGAGCGACACCACATAAAGGGCTTTAAAAGAAATGCCACAGTCGGGCGTCTGAGCGACACCACATAAAGGGCTTATAAGATAAATAATCACAATGAATATCCAGGAGGTAGAACCGTCCCAGGGATACTCGATAATATAAATAATGCAACGGGTTAGTCCATCACAAAATAATAATCATGGTCCTCACAAGTAACCAGTCGGTATCCAAGTTTGGTTTAACAATATCTCCTCCGAAGACCGACACTAAGACCAACACTGGACCCATCCCAGACTGTAATCCTTAACCATGGACACGGCTATTCGAATATGTTTAATCTCTGCAGAGGGTGTACTCTTTACCCACGAGTAACGGATTCCTTTAGTCCATCGGGACTAATTCCGTCTACGGCCTTTTAGTTGAAAACACGCCTAACTTGCACACACCATGGGATCAAACTCATCGGTGTCTAACTCATCGGTGTCTGGAATCACCCACGACACTTGTTAAGCAAAACTCTAAGTGGGGAGGCTACAACCTCGCGTAGCATGGGATCAAATTTATATCGCGCGCTCTAAGGGGTGGCCTCCCCTCTCGGTCCCAACCGGAAACACCCATGCCCCCGGACCAGGTGGCCTGCCTACCAGCTACAACCGGTATCTTCCACCATGGCCTCTCTGTACGGTGTGTGCTTGAAAGGGGTTGATGACTTACTGAACCATACCCTACCTGCGACAGGGACAAGTGGTAGTACATAGCAAGTATGGGGGTTACTGGAACAAGACTCGATCTACGGTCGACTCAGGAGGTTTATAAATTCCCTGCATGACATGTATAACAAATATATTTCAACCAACAAAATCACCACTCAATATACCTTACCATGCCATACCGGACGTAACCGTCCCGACGGAGACCGGCGATAAGCTCACGCCTACCCAAGGCAGAGGCTTTTCCCGGATTTCTTTCGGGTATGCATGCAAGGCACATGAGGATGATTACCATCACCAGTATATTCATTTCCAATAGCAAGGAAATCACTAATATGCATTCATGCAAACGATCATATCACATGAAATAACAAGTTCTCCGATATAAGGTGGTGTTATAAACGTGTCAACTAACACACCAAAAATATTATTCTGTGGTTCAGAATGCTTGCCTTTAATGGTGTGGAGAGGTGGGGGTGCTCTCCAAATTTTTTGAAAGCTTCCTTCTCTCCCAAAAATCCTATTTCCAAAAATATATTTGAATTAACACACATTTCAAAAACAGTACAAAAAAGTTGTTTGGAAAATTTTCAAATAAATCTTAAAATAAACTAGACCAAATTTGAGGGAGGTAGGAAAAAGAATCAACTCATTTGGAATTAAAATTAAAAAGTTATAGCCACTCAAAGATGTGGTCAAAATCTGTTATTTAAAAATAAAACAGAAAAAAAAACGTTTCGAATAAACACGTACACGTCGAAAGCGTATTTTGGATTTACGCTTCCACTTACTCCAGCATGGATGGCGCGCGTTTCACTGAAAGTGGGCCCGCCTGGCCCACTGGTCAGGTTTGACTGGTCTATTTCTCCCTCCTCTTCCTCTGCCCAAACGGAGGCGGGGCAACAGCGATCGTCGCCGGTGAACGGCAGCTCCCCGCGGGTTCCAGAGGATCTGGATGGATCCGCGAGACCAAGGCGGTCCTCCCGGTGGTCGTTGGGTCGACGGGGGTGGAAGGAGTCGTCGGCGGTGAGCTTCGCGGCGGAGGGAGCTTCGGGAGTAAAGTGAGTTTGGGGCTACGGTGGTTCCCGATCAAAACTGAGTAGGGGGAAGGGCTCACGGGAGGATGAGGGGGTTCCTGGTGAAGAGAACGGAGAGGGGGAGGCCCTGGTGGTGCCGGAATGGCCGGGGCAGTGGCGGCTACTGCGGTTGCTGGAGATGAGGAAGGAGGCCTCCCTGGGTCGATTGGCTACCAATGGGGGTCCTCGGGAGATGGCTTGGGACTGCCTGCGTGCGGAGATGAACTCGGGGCTCCTTAAATGGGCGAGCCAAGGCGGTTCCGCAGCAGCCGTGGATAAGGTTGCCGGCGACCGCCATTCTGTAGCTAGGGCGTCGTGGCGGCGACGAGCGCTAGTGGACACACTCGTGGATGAGCTCGCGCTGTTCCAGGGGCCAGGTGGAGAGCGGGAGAGGCTCGGGCGGCGCCAACATGAGCAGAGGCTGTCGGGCGGCTGCGGTGGCCAGCTCTTGGCCTGCCGGGCGTGGCGAGGGGCGGCTTGGCGCGTAGCGGTGAGGAGGGACGTGCGTGGCGTGGCTCTGCAGTGGTGGCAAGGCCAGGGGCGCGACGTGTCGTCTCGGGCGCGGCACGTGCAAAACGCGTGCCAAACGCATGCTCTGCTCGCGCCCAGAGCATGCACGAAACGTGCTCGACGAAATGCCATGGCATGCTGGGGGGTTCCAAACCGCAAGAGGGTTAGCAGGGTGGGGTTATAGGCTAGGGAAACACCATTGGACAGGCTGGTTTGGTTAGGGGATCAAGTTCATAGAGCAAACACAAACCCATGTCAAAACTGATCATGCCCATAAGGTGTTTGACAAAATGCTAAGGGCACTTAGGCAGGTCTTGGATTGGCCAAAAACTCCAGATGGTGGTCTCTTTAGATGCATAAGAGGGTGGTGAGGTTAGTTTGTGAAAAGCACAAACTTGTTAATGCAAGTTTTGCAAAACTACAATTCTGGACAGGAAATAAATGGCATTATTTCATGATCTAAAAATGATCCAATAAGTGCATGCTCCTGGACTTAGGGGTTTTGTAGGGAGGACTATAAGCAGGAGAAAGCACAAGGTCATTGGAGCAAAAATAAATAGGGTTGTAGTAGAAATCACAAGGCTGGACCAGAATGAAAATGAGGTTGATTCACTCAAATTTTTCAAATAATAGCACTAGGTTTTTGCATAATGTTGAATCATATGCTACTACCAACATCCCATAATTTTGGTGGAGGCCAGAGAGAAATATTTAAATGGGTTGTAGTGCAAAATTGCACTCTGGACCAGAGAAGGAAAATTGATGCAGAGCTCAAAATATTACATGAATAAAATATATTTTTGTATAAAAGTGATTTAAAAACATCACATGCCATCTCCAAATTTTGGTTGGAATTTTAGGTGAATTTATCAAATGGTTGTAGTTCAATTTATGGCCATATAACCTTGGAAAACCATTTTTCAAGAAAATAAAGATCAAGCAAATTAATTATGTAATTAGTTATACTGATAAAAGGAAAGTTTTTCTTGAGAGATTAAACAAGTCCAATAACATATTTGAAAGGTTTTCATTTTGGGGAAAAGCTCCATAATAACAAGGGAGATAATGGTTCAAAAAAATAAAAAGGGAGCCTAGAAAATAAAAGATTTAGTTCCTGGCAAAATCTAAATTAATAAAACTAGGCCAAAAATTTTGGGTGTCACAACACTACCCCCCTTAAGAAAAATCTCGTCCTCGAGATTTGTTGAAAGTTGTTTTAAGAAAAACTATAAGGAGTAAAAATGTGGCTACAGTGAGAGGGCAACAAGTGGTGAAAAACCACAGTGTGAATACTGGTGCTGCGTGGAAAAATCTACGGTTCGGGACAAAAACGTGAGATTTCTATGCTGGATATAAATTTAGAATAACTTCTAAATTTAAATATACGCTGGTCGTACCCGAGAGCACAGTGCTCTCTCTAGCCGACAGGTGGACCCGGGGCCCACTGTCAGCCTCTTCTTCTCCCTCTAGTTCTCTCTTCTCCCTCTCTCCCGCGCGCTTTCCTGCGCTTTCTCCACCGGCGACGTCTAGCGCGTAGGGCATCTAGGCCGTACTGCGGTAGTGCACTCACCTCGCGGGCCAGCGCGCTGTCAGCACTGCTCGCGGATTCGTCTCCAAACACCGGCGATCGGCGACGAGCGGCGTTGGTGGACTTCGCCCACCGTACACCGAGCTCGAGCTATAAAATGGCCGGGGTGCCCCTCTCTTCTTCCTTACACCTGGCCTCACTTCTCCTCCTCCTTCTTCCTCCATTACTGCTTACAAAAGCTCAGGTTAGGCTCTAATGGCGGAGGCGATGCCGGACTGGTTTGCGATCCTGATATGCGGAGGGCTGGCGACATTGCTGGGGCTCTCCGTGCTCCTGTGCGCGATGATCCTCGACGATCGTCGCGACGCTGCTGCTCGGGTGTTGGCTCTTCGCAGTGGTGGTGATCACGAGGAGTAGATGGGGTGTGCCAGGTGCTAACTGTTGTTAGGGGATGATTAGCTGGATGTAACACCGTTGCAAGCTTTGCAAACAGTGTATGTGTTCGAATGATTATGGTTGTGAGTCTGCTGCCGTGGTGCTGTGTGAAATTAATTAATCCACGTCATGAGAAGGTGCAGATGTAGCAACTCAGGGAAAAGAAATCTCACTCCAGGATTTTACGAGGGAAAAACAGTTAATTTAAAGGGGCATAAACCATAACAAAAACTACACACATTAGTAGAAGCCAAATAATTGACTCGCCGTACAAACTCAAGGTATCACGCATAAGTCACACACATAAATAAATGTTGCAATAATGAACACCGCAGGGACGTCTAAAATGGGAATGGTAACTGGACGGGGTCCCTAGAAAACTTCTCTGGTACTGGGATACACTCCTCTTCTATCGGGGGAAGTGGATTGACCAGTCGATGCACGTGTCTCTCCTGGTCGGGCCTTAGTGCTCTGCCGATGGCGATCTGAGGATTTAAATCTGTGAGGCTCTGGAGATAACCCATCACACGTTGGGTTAAACGCTCTTGAGCGATGACGTACTGGACAAGGTTGGCTAGGACTGGGTCTCTCTCAATTCGTCCACCGGGAAAATATGTGACTCCTCCGGGTGCTGCACGGCTCGGGAAGTAATAATACCCTCGTTCGCTGGCATAGGGTACCGCGAATCGAAGGCGAGCAAGCGCTTCATATGCAACAGCTTCTATGGCCATATGTGGGGTTGGCATAGATTTCCCCACGAAGGAGACCTCCGTTGGATCTTGGTTTGAGTTTATGGGAGGGATGTGTACTGCTGCCCAATATCTCGAGGTGGAAGGGGTAATTCTCGATTTGAACAGCTCATACTGGGGTGGCTGGGTAGCGCCCATGGTACTGCAGGTAAAGTCCCGCAATATCTTGACAAAACTACCCGGGGTTGCATCTGGGGTTCTCAGATAAATGATGGGGCTCGACATGGCAAGAAATGGTTGTGAGGGTGGTGCACAAGGTGAGAGGTTCTTGGCAAGGTCACGCGGTGGCCTTCTTATAGCACCGGAGCTGGGTCATTTCTACCGTGGCGAATGGTAAAGAAAATTTTCAGCTCTGTTCCAAGGGTCGGGGTCAAGCCACAGATTCACACATTTCACTATAGTGATGTGTTACTGTGGGGTTGACACGGTGATTTTTGGTAACTGTGTCCGGGATAGAAATCTTATACTGCATACTGGCGTATCCAGGCAAGGCTACCATTAAAACAGAGGCACGACAATAGGCGGCATTTAATTACAAGGCCACACGATTACAAAGCAAGGGTACACTGGGACTCGATACGACTCGGGTGACTTAGTCTACCTCGTTTACATCCAAGCGGGCGTGCCTTGAGGCTCCTCCACGGGTCTCATCGTCGAAATTAGCTGGAGTGGGTTGAGGGGCTGCAGGCTCGGGGTAGCGATGAGGACCATCTCGGGGATTGTTGGCCACAATCCCGTTGGAGTGTGCTCTCAATATGCGACGAAGCACTTCTGGGGTTATCGCAGCACCTTGGCCGATGGCTGGGGCAGGCCTCAGGGACTCGATCGGGTGTCCAAACAGCATGACTGGGATGTCGGCGTTGGGCTCGTTCTCTTCTCTCGCCGGGGCTCGACGAACCAGCTCTCCACGAGCTGCGATTAGATCAATAGTGATTTGATCGCATAGTTCCTCTAGTGCACTTACATAGCGCACTAGGTGCAACAACGCAGGATCCGTCTCGTGATCTCCGTTGGCAACTTGGGGTGGTCTACCATACCCTTCACGTCTGGGGTAGTAGTGGAACGAGCGACAGTTAACTCTGGGCGACAAGTGCCGGAGATGAACTATAGCCTCTCGAGCAGCTAGTTGGATGGCTTGAGGTTCAAAGGAAGTTGTCCTTCCGGTGAACCTGGAGGGGCGCTCGGGCTCTAGAACCCTACCATAGATGTGTACAGTGGCCCAGAATTGACGGCTCTCACCGCTCATGGGTCCTTGGTACACAACATATTCTAGGGGCTTTTCTAACGCATAGGCACGACGGGTGAGGTTTGCGAGTATGGTCACAAAGCCTCCAAGGTTGGTTGTTGTGGTCTCATTGTGCACGACAGGGCCAGGCATTGTAGCTTGGTTTGGGGTAGAGGCTGTGCTGTGCTGTGTTGGGGCTAGCGTGCCCCTTTTTATAGGAAAAGGTGATGGAGTCTTCCTTCACACGTTTGCGAGAAAGGACTATTTAGGATTCGATCACTGGCGCATGAGCGACAGGTTAGGTTGATAGGTTGGGCACCGACTGCCAAAAGGTGTTGGGTCAATGTGTGGCTATCTTGCACGAGAAGCTTGGCTGGGGTTTGGTTATAGTTTGGTGGTTTGGTTTGCCTAAGTTTATTGACCTGGCTAAGATAGGATTAGCCAATGGTCAGCCTGGCTCTGATACCAAGTCTGTCACGACCGGGTTTTCCGGGTAATTTCCAGAAAAGACCGTCGTGCTCATCAGTCCCAGGATTACTGTTAGCTGATGAGGCTCCAACTTGATACAGAAATTCCAGGCAAAATACAAAAATTATGTGGTACAGGACCATTCTAGCCTGTGAGTACAACAATTGGGTTTCTAGTGGTCGATGGCAGAAGCGGTTTGTGAGACATCAGTGTCTATGGGACTCCATTCCCCACAGGAATAGCTGACCAGGTTAACTCCTATCTTCGCGAGGCTGCTATCACCGTTGCTTAGTTTCCAGGGCTGTCATCGCCATGCTCCTCTCCAAGCAAGCAATCTGGCCAAGACAATAGCCAGGGACAAGCCAGTGAGTACTTTGAATGTACTCGCAAACATTAAGAACACAGGTATAATATAATTGATAATCATGAACCAAAAAATTCCATGATCACATCGTCGGTCATAAATAAAACATCTTTTATGCATGCAAGTAGGTTATTTTCATGCAACATGAATAAGCAGTAATAGAGTGGGAATAAAATGCCGCAGTCGGGCGTCTGAGAGACACCACATAAAGGGCTTTAAAAGAAATGCCACAGTCGGGCGTTTGAGCGACACCACATAAAGGGCTTTAAAAGAAATGCCACAGTCGGGCGTCTGAGCGACACCACATAAAGGGCTTATAAGATAAATAATCACAATGAATATCCAGGAGGTAGAACCCTCCCAGGGATACTCGATAATATAAATAATGCAACGGGTTAGTCCATCACAAAATAATAATCATGGTCCTCACAAGTAACCAGTCGGTATCCAAGTTTGGTTTAACAATATCTCCTCCGAAGACCGACACTAAGACCAACACTTGACCTGTCCCAGACTGTAATCCTTAACCATGGACACGGCTATTCGAATAGGTTTAATCTTTGCAGAGGGTGTACTCTTTACCCACGAGTAACGGATTCCTTTAGTCCATCGGGACTAATTTCGTCTATGGCCTTTCAGTTGAAAACACGCCTAACTTGCACACACCAGCTTAACTCATCGGTGTCTAGAATCACCCACGACACTTGTTAAGCAAAACTCTAAGTGGGGAGGCTACAACCTCGCGTAGCATGGGATCAAATTTATATCGCGCGCTCTAAGGGGTGGCCTCCCCTCTCGGTCCCAACCGGAAACACCCATGCCCCCGGACCAGGTGGCCTGCCTACCAGCTACAACCGGTATCTTCCACCATGGCCTCTCTGTACGGCGTGTGCTTGAAAGGGGTTGACGACTTACTGAACCATACCCTACCTGCGGCAGGGACAAGTGGTAGTACATAGCAAGTATGGGGGTTACTGGAACAAGACTCGATCTACGGTCGACTCAGGAGGTTCATAAATTCCCTGCATGACATGTATAACAAATATATTTCAACCAACAAAATCACCACTCAATATACCTTACCATGCCATACCGGACGTAACCGTCCCGACGGAGACCGGCGATAAGCTCACGCCTACCCAAGGCATAGGCTTTTCCCGGATTTCTTTTCGGTATGCATGCAAGGCACATGAGGATGATTACCATCACCAGTATATTCATTTCCAACAGCAAGGAAATCACTAATATGCATTCATGCAAACGATCATATCACATGAAATAACAAGTTCTCCGATATAAGCTGGTGTTATAAACGTGTCAACTAACACACCAAAAATATTATTCCATGGTTCAGAATGCTTGCCTTTAATGGTGTGGAGAGGTGGGGGTGCTCTCCAAAACTTTTGAAAGCTTCCTTCTCTCCCAAAAATCCTATTTCCAAAAATATATTTGAATTAACACACATTTCAAAAACAGTACAAAAACTTGTTTGGAAAATTTTCAAATAAATCTTAAAATAAACTAGACCAAATTTGAGGGAGGTAGGAAAAGGAATCAACTCATTTGGAGTTAAAATTAAAAATTATAGCCAGTCAAAGATGTGGTCAAAATCTGTTATTTAAAAATAAAACAGAAAAGAAAACGTTTCGAATAAACACGTACACGTGGAAAGCGTATTTTGGATTTACGCTTCCACTTACTCCAGCATGGACGGCACGTGTGTCACTGTCAGTGGGTCCGCCTGGCCCACTGGTCGGGTTTGACTGGTCTATTTCTCTCTCCTCTTCCTCTGTCCGAACGAAGGCGGGGCAACGGCGGTCGTCGCCGGCGAACGGCGGCTCCCCGCGGGTTCCAGAGGGTCTAGATGGATCCATGAGACCAAGGCGGTCCTCTCGGTGGTCGTTGGGTCGATGGGGGTGGAAGGAGTCGTCGGCGGTGAGCTTCGCGGCGGAGGGAGCTTCGGGAGTAAAGTGAGTTTGGGGCTACGGTGGTTCCCGATCAAAATTGAGTAGGGGGAAGGGCTCACGGGAGGATGAGGGGGTTCCTGGTGAAGAGAACGGAGAGGGGGAGGCCCTGGTGGTGCCGGAATGGCCGTGGCAGTGGCGGCGGCTGCGGTTGCCGGAGATGAGGAAGGAGGCCTCCCCGGGTCGATTGGCTGCCAATGATGGTCCTCGGGAGATGGCTTGGGACTGCCTGCGTGCGGAGATGAGCTCGGGGCTCCTTAAATGGGCGAGCCAAGGCGGTTCCGCGACGGCCGCGGATAAGGTCGCCGGCGACCGCCATTCTGTACCTAGGGCGTCGTGGCGGCGACGAGCGCTAGTGGACACACTCGTGGATGAGCTCGCGCTGTTCCAGGGGTCAGGTGGCGAGCGGGAGAGGCTCGGGCGGCGCCGACATGAGCAGAGGCTGTCGGGCGGCTGCAGCGGCTAGCTCTTGGCCTGTCGGGCGTGGCGAGGGGCGGCTTGGTGCGTAGCGGTGAGGAGGGACGTGCGTGGCGTGGCTCTGCAGTGGTGGCAAGGACAGGGGCGCGACGCGTCGTCTCGGGCGCGGCACGTGCAAAACGCGTGCCAAACGCACGCTCTGCTCGCGCCCAGAGCATGCACGAAACGTGCTCGACGTAATGCCATGGCATGCTGGGGGGTTCCAAACCGCAAGAGGGTTAGCAAGGTGGGGTTATAGGCTAGGGAAACACCATTGGACAGGCTGGTTTGGTCAGGGGATCAAGTTCATAGAGCAAACACAAACCCATGTCAAAACTGATCATGCCCATAAGGTGTTTGACAAAATGCTAAGGGCACTTAGGCAGGTCTTGGAGTGGCCAAAAACTCCAGATGGTGGTCTCTTTAGATGCATAAGAGGGTGGTGAGGTTAGTTTGTGAAAAGCACAAACTTGTTAGTGCAAGTTTTGCAAAACTATAATTCTGGACAGGAAATAAATGGCATTATTTCATGAACTAAAAATGATCCAATAAGTGCATGCTCCTGGACTTAGGGGTTTTGCAGGGAGGACTATAAGAAGGAGAAAGCACAAGGTCATTGGAGCAAATATAAATAGGGTTGTAGTAGAAATCACAAGGCTGGACCAGAATGAAAATGAGGTTGATTCACTCAAATTTTTCAACTAACAGCACTAGGTTTTTCCATAATGTTGAATCATATGCTACTACCAAGATCCCATAATTTTGGTGGAGGCCAGAGAGAAATATTTAAATGGGTTGTAGTGCAAAATTGCACTCTGGACCAGAGAAGGAAAATTGATGCAGAGCTCAAAATATTACATGAATAAAAGATGTTTTTGTATAAAAGTGATTTGAAAACATCACATGACATCTCCAAATTTTGGTTGGAATTTTAGGTGAATTTATCAAATGGTTGTAGTTCAATTATGGCCATATAACCTTGGAAAACCATTTTTCAAGAAAATAAAGATCAAGCAAATTAATTATGTAATTAGTTATACTGATAAAAGGAAAGTTTTTCTTGAGAGATTAAACAAGTCCAATAACATATTTGAAAGGTTTTCATTTTGGGGAAAAGCTCCATAATAACAAGGGAGATAATGGTTCAAAAAAATAAAAAGGGAGCCCAGAAAATAAATGTTTTAATTCCTGGCAAAATCTAAATTAATAAAATATGGCCAAAATTTTTGGGTGTCACACAATCCCTTCAACTTGAGTGTATCCTTGAGCAACGAGACGAGCTTTGTTTCTGACAACTTGACCATGCTCATCTTGCTTGTTGCGATATATCCATTTAGTGCCTATTATATTGTGCTTACGAGGATCAGGACGCTTAAACAGTTCCCATACATTATTCAGCTCAAACTGTTGAAGCTCTTCTTGCATAGCTTGAATCCATTCAGGTTCCATGAAGGCTTCATCAACTTTCTTGGGTTCATATATTGAGACGAATGCGAAGTGCCCACAGAAATTTGCTAGCTGTGTTGCCCTTGAACGAGTGAGTGGACCTGGTGCATTGATGCTATCAATTATTCTCTCAATCTGTACTTCATTTGCAACACGAGGATGTACAGGACGAAGATTTTTCTCTTGCTAATCATTGTCATCGTTAGAAGGATTGTCTTCAGGCTGAGCATTGTCTTGAGGTTGATCAGGTGCGGAGATGATAAGTTCCTCTTCAGGCTGAGCTTCAGATGGTATGAGTTCTCCAGTTCCCATAAGTTTGATTGATTCACTGGATGGAACTTCATCTAGCACATTTGGCAGGTGCTCTCTTTGCGAGCTGTTAGTCTCATCGAACTTCACATCCACAGTTTCAACCACTTTATAGTGAAAGAGGTTGAACACTCTATAGGACTGCGAATCCTTTCCATATCCAAGGATAAAACCTTCATGTGCTTTCGGTGCAAATTTTGAAGTGTGATGTGGATCCTTGATCCAGCACCTGGCACCAAATACTCTGAAGTAACTGACATTTGGCTTCTTGCCCGTAAGGAGCTCATAGGATGTCTTGTTGTGAAGCTTGTGAAGATAAACACGGTTGATGATATGGCATGCAGTATCAATGGCTTCAGGCCAGAATTTTCTTGAAGTCTTGTATTCATCAAGAATCATGCGAGCCATCGCAATAAGTGTTCTGTTCTTGCGATCCACGACGCCATTCTGCTGTGGCGTGTACGGAGCTGAGAATTCATGTGTGATGCCCAAGGTATCAAGATACGTCTCTAGGACAGTGTTATTGAATTCAGTGCCATTGTCACTTCTGATGTGCTCTATCTTGACGCCATAGTTGTTCATGGCTCGATTGGCGAAGCGTCTGAAGACATCCTGCACTTCAGTCTTGTAGAGGATTATATGCACCCAAGTATATTTTGAATAATCATCAACAATGACAAAGCCAGAGAGACAAGTAGTAGTAGTAAGAGTTGAGTAATGAGTGGGACCGAAAAGGTCCATGTGGAGCAGTTCGAAGGCTTGAGTTGTTTTCATGATTGTCTTCGAGGGATGCTTGGCCCTCGTCATCTTTCCTGCTTCACAGGCACCGCATAAGTGATACTTCTTGAACTTGATGCCCTCGATGCCTATGACATGCTTCTTTCTTGCAAGAGTGTGCAAGTTCCTCATGCCAGCATGCCCTAGCCTCCGATGCCGGAGCCAGCATTCTGAAGCTTTTGCTAGAAGACATACGACAAGTTGTGGTCCTACTGAGAAATCTATCATGGACAAATCATCTTTCCAATACCCTTCAAAAACTAGAGACTTGTCAGATTCCATTAGAACAAGGCAATGATATTTTCCAAACATCACAATCATGTTTAAATCGCAAAGCATTGAGACAGACATTAAGTTGAAACCAAGGGATTCAACAAGCATGACTTTATCCATGTGTTGATCCCTTGAGATTGCAACTCTACCTAGACCCAATACCTTGCTTTTACCAGTGTCAGCAAATGTGATGTGACTTTTGTCCGATGGATGTAAGGTTGAGTCCATAAGAAGACTTCGTTTGCCAGTCATGTGATTAGTACACCCACTATCAATAATCCATTCTGAAGCAACTGGTGTCGTACCCTACAGTGCAATTAGGGGGATAGGCTTCACAAAGAGAATTGTGAAGGATAAACATTTGACGAGCAAGTGGATTATGAAAGCTTAGATCAAGGTTAGGACTGATAGGGCAAGTAGCAAGCGACTCAGGAACAAAATACATAATAAGACCATTTGGGTATTTGATCTTGCACCCTACAAGATGTTTAAGGTCCCCAGCAATAGCTTCAGATGATTTTGGTGTTCGGCTGGAGACCTTTCCCTGCAAAAATAGAGTTAAGCTTTCTTAGCCACCCACATTTTCAAGGGTGGCTTCGAAGCAATGAGTCTAAGGGCAGCATCTGTGAACTTTGGCTGTGGAGCCCTAGCAAAAAGTCTTGCAGGTGGGCAATAGTGCTCATAAGAATAAGCAGAGTAGTTCTTGGTCTTATGAACATGGCGGTTTGTGAAACACGCTCATATTCATAGGCCTGAGTAAGGTTTCCCTGCAAAACATTTGCGTTATTGCGACTCGGGTGAGTCCTCTGTCTATATGAAGCCTTTGGACCGTATGAAGCCTGTGGTCTGGGGTTTGTCTTCTTCATGTGTGGTGTCTTGACGACATTCACAGGAAGATTCTCCAAACATCTTTTCGGCACCCAGACTTTCTTCATAGGCGGCCCATTCCTGCAGTTAGTACCAATATACCTGGCAAACACTTCACCATTGTGATTCTTAAACAGTTTATAGTTTGCATCAAAGGATTCATCAATAACAATTGGATTAGCACAAGTGGAGCCAGATAGGGTGGATGGATCCACTGAAGGTTCCTTTGCAGCAACCCATGTGGTTTTGGGGTACTACTCAGGTTTCCAGTAAGAGCCATCAACATTCATTTTCCTTTCGAACCCAACACCCTCTTTCCTAGGGTTTCGGTTCAGGATCTGCCTTTTGAGGACATCACATAGTGTCTGATGCCCTTTGAGACTTTTGAACATCCCTGTTTCAAGCCATGTCTTCAACCTAGCATTCTCATCAGCAATAGAAGTGGCATCCTCAGCAGAGGGGTTAGTTACCACATCAGCAGTTAATGATATTTCAACTGTAGCAGCAGTAGAACATTCAGCAACAGAAGTAGTGTTATCACGCTCAATGCATTTAAGACATGGTGGTTCAAATCCTTCCAGAATCAGACTCCTCCTCAGACTCCACCTCTACCTCCTTAGAAGCAGACTCCTCCTCTGAATCCATTTCCTTGCCGACAAACGCGCGGGCCTTGCCAGATGAGCTCTTCTTGTGTGATGAAGACTTTGAGGAAGACTTGGAAGAAGACTTTGAGTATTTCTTCTTCTTCTTGTCGTCAGAATCATACACCTTGCTCTTCTTCTTCTTATTCTCATTGTCCCACTACGGACACTCAGAGATGTAGTGACCAGGTTGCTTGCACTTGTGGCATGTTCTCTTCTTGTAGTCATGAGCAGAAGCTTCATCATTTCTTGAGCTGGATCGTGAAGACTTTCTGAAGTCTTTCTTCTTGGTGAATCTCTTGAACTTCTTCACAAGCATAGCAAGCTCCCTTCCAATGTCTTTAGGATCATCAGAACTGCAGTCAGATTCTTCATCAGAAGAGGAAACAACTTTTGCCTTCAAGGTGTGAGTTCACCCATAGATGGGACCGTAGATATCTCTTTTCTCAGAAAGCTGAAACTCATGTGTGTTGAGCCTTTCAAGTATGTCAGACGGATCGAGTGTCTTGAAGTCAGGACGTTCTTGAATCATTAGGGCTAGGGTGTTAAACGAGGTGTCAAGTGATCTCAGGAGTGTCTTGACGATTTCATGCTTGGTGATCTCAGTAGCGCCAAGAGCTTGAAGCTCATTTGTGATGTCAGTGAGGCGGTCAAACATGAGCTAGACATTCTCATTGTCATTTCTCTTGAAGCGGTTGAAGAGGTTGCGAAGGACAGTGATTCTTTGATCTCTCTGGGTTGAGACGCCTTCGTTGACCTTGGAGAGCTAGTCCCAGACTTGCTTGGATGTTTCTAGAGCACTCACACGGCCATACTGTCCTTTGGTCAGATGACCACAGATGATGTTCTTGGCAGTGGAATCCAGTTGAATGAACTTCTTGACATCAGCAACGGTGACACATTCACCAGCCTTGGGAATGCCATTCTTGACGACATACCAGAGGTCGACATCAATGGCTTCAAGATGCATGCGCATCTTATTCTTCCAGTAGGGATATTCAGTTCAATCGGAGACGGGGCAAGCAGCGGAGACTTTAATTATCCCTGTAGTCGACATAGCTAAAACTCCAGGTGGTTAAACCGAATCACACAGAACAAGGGAGTACCTTGCTCTGATATCAATTGAAAGTGCTAGTGATCGACTAGAGGGGGGTGAACAGGCGATTTTTATGAAAGTCTTCAAAACATGGAAGTTTCGAAGACAAACGATAGAAATAAACCTATTACCATGCAGCGGAAGGTAGACTACACTAACCAAGCCATAGTCAAGTATTCAATGAAGTGAAAGCACAATGACTAATAGCAGCTAGGCAGTATAGATCAGGTAGGAAGATAGTGTGAAGCCAATCAGAACAATCAGTTACTCAGTGAAGACAAAAGGGAATGCAATCATACAATGACTTCACCAGGGCCAACAGTAAGTAAAGGATTGGGAAGGACGAAACCAGTGACTCGTTGAAGACAATGATTTGTTGGACCAGTTCCAGTTGCTGTGACAACTGTACGTCTGGTTAGGGAGACTGAGATTCAACTCAGATGACCGCGTCTTCAGCTTATTCCCCTTGAGCTAAGGACACCTAGTTCTCGCCCAATCACTCTGGTAAATCTTCAAGGTAGACACCCAAACCTTCACAGACTTTGTTCACTGGCGATCCACAATGACTCTTGGATGCTCAGAACGCGACGCCTAACCGGCTGGAGGATTCACAGTCCTCAAGTGTAATAAGTCTTCAGATCACACAGACAAGAAGACTTCAGTGATGCCTAACACTCTTTTGCTCTGGGTGGTTAGGGCTTTATACTCGCAAGGAATTCTCTCTCAAAGGCTTCGAGGTGGGTTACTCTCAAACGACAAAAGCCGTACACTAACTCTGAGCAGCCAACCGTTTATGGTTGTAGGCGGTGGGCTATTTATAGCCACTAGGCAACCCGACCTAATTTGTCCGAAATGACCCTGGGTCACTAAGGAACTGACACATGTTCCAATGGTCGGATTTCAAACACACGCGGCAACTTTACTTGGGCTACAAGCAAAGCTGACTCATCCAGCTCTGGATAAGATTTGCTCTCATTGTCTTTGCTCGAAGACATAGGATTTTGGTTAAGCATCACTTCAGTCATTCTGACTGGTTCTCTTGGACCCCACTTAACAGTACGGTGGTTCATATGACTCAACAAAGAAGAAAAATAACGACGAAACAACTAAGTCTTCGCGCTCCATAGTCTTCACACAATGTCTTCTCTTGTCATAGTCTTCAATGTGAATGTCTTCACATACCACCTTTGACTTCAATGTCTTCATACATTTTTAGGGGTCATCTATGGTAGGAAAACCGAATCAATGAAGGACTTCTACGTGTGTTATCCTGCAATTCTCACAAACACATTAGTCCCTCAACTAGGTTTGTCTTCAATACTCCAAAACCAACTATGGGTGGCACTAGATGCACTTACAGGAGCCGGCTTATGCGGTGACTCTCTCATGAGCATAATGAGATCTAGCCACAAACAACATGTAGGGTTATTCCGGATAATGTTTCCCGGGGCCCGAAGCTGTCTAAATCGTGGTCTTGTGTTGCGTCTCTCGATTCCGGTCAACCCCTCTCAAGCTATAACAAAGAGGTGCTAGCCTCATGACTAAGTCCTCACACTAGGACATCTGCCATGACAATTCCACGACAGTTGGCGCCCACCGTGGGGCTCGCGCACGGTGGTGTTGAGTTCCTGGAGGGATCTCTCCCAGGGATCAACGAGTTCGCTATTTTCTGGCTGAACAAGAGCCAGCGTGGAAAAAATTCATATATACTATGAGTTCCTCGGTTAAGATTGAAGAAGTATTCAAAAGTGGCATATGTAAGATTGAGTTAAGGGAATTTAGGGTTTGGCGTTCTTCTGGAAGTCACCGATGCAATGCAATCCGTCGGATCCGAATAGAGGATGAATTATTTACGGCCGCAGTCACATGCCGCCAAGACCATCAATTTTCCTGAAGTCTTTTTTGTTGATTAGACACAGTTCCAATATCTGAAGGAATCATACGGTACTGTTACTGCTACTCCCAGTGCGAAAACCAAAGGCAACAGCGGTGGAAGCTGCGGATCAAGTGAAAAGTACAGACAATGGCTACATGCATACAAGGAATCTACTAGGTTTCAAATATCAATGGTTTCAAATATAGTACTGGTATATCTTCAACTAGTACATCAACAGAAGCCAAATCGGTTTTTCTTTAGTCAACTTCGATTGCTACATGCATACAAGGAATCTACTAGGACGTTAATTTAAGGACTAGCGGGTGCACCCGCGCATTTGCACGGCTAGAGTAGTTTTTGTTATGTTTTATATTTGGGGCAGTTAATGTCTTCTGCTTGAATTTCTGAATTTGAACATGTAGTGTACATAATTTTATAATATTTTTTAGAGCCTCACTATTCATATGTAGTTTCCAATTTCTCTATCTACTCCTATTTTAGTTTGGCCTGACATTTTGTTCTTAATTTTTTATCGCATTAAATGACATTCGTTTTGAATTGTTTATAGTACATTGGGAAATGCTAAAAGTTGTTTATTTTCCAACATGAATTTTGGCATGTAATTTATATATATTTTCCTATCATTCAAAAATGTTTGTGATTCTTACTAATCTTGCTGATTATCTACAAGTGAACAATATAAAGATTTATATCATATCTGATCCTTTGAATAACAATGGATAAGTTTCATCTATTTCCTGGAGGAAGTATAAGTTCCATCTTTTTAAGAGCACTAGATAGGGGGCACGACTTGCCGCGCATTGCCCGCCGAACGGCGGGGCAAATGACAACACATAGAGATGTAAATGGAGATGATCCTAACATGCTGAAAAGATAGATTATAATGTTAATTGTTCAGGGGCAATAAATCTTGAATGTAAACTGCCTTCGTTCGACGTAGATAGATATATGATATGATCATAATATGTCCATTACATGACAGGAAGATATGGGGAGGTACAAAAGCATGTGATTTGCATCTAATCCCGAGTAGCATAATAGAGGAATTCATGCATTTATACATAGTGCTATATAGTTGCAAGATCAAGCTATGTGTATGACAAAAGCAACGGGTCTTGAATCTAGCAAGGTTCAATGCAACGTAGACTCGGAGAATGGCTTATTCCATCGTGTTGTTGTAATGATGGAAGCCTGAAAAAACATATGAAATTGTGAACAATTATGTGTGATGTTGTTTGAGACGGGTCTAGGAGATGATGTATGTCTACCTGCAATAGCGTGTGTGGCACTCTATTTTCCAGGGAATAGTGCATGACGTGCGGTCCTCATCTTCTTGTTACTTTTAGAAGGTAGACGATAGATGCTGACAATGAGTAATTGTGTAGTTAGGACACAGAAGCCACAACAGGGTTGGATGTGAAGACAACGATAAGAAGATGGAATGGAGAGCACCTATTATTTTTTGCTGTGACTGGGGTTGACGCACTTTCTTCTTCACTGGTATCCTGGGGGCAAGCAACTTATAAGAGAAACGAGCGTGAAGTACGTGCTACCACATGATAATGAAGATACTTTGGCGTGCGGTTTTACCTCGGACAACATGATTTGGTAATTGGCCCGTGAAGTATTCTTGTGCATAGAAGGTAGCACATCAGCTTCTTGTTTAGGCTTAGGTTGGGGACCCTGGTTAATTGCGGTCAGCGAAGAGAGTTGGTTACGCAGGGCGCTGGCCTGATCAGAGAGCGTCGACGACCAAAACTCCTCAGCCTGAAGTTTTCTTTTGCATTTTTTCAGCTCCATGAAATTTGCATCATCTACCGTGATTATGTCTATTTTCTGCAGGTATCCAAGGGCGGCAACACATGTAGATTCAATGCTTGGTCCATGAAATTCCTTTGTTGTGCTTGACAGGCTTTTGTTGTGCGGGGGCAAGTCAATAGAGACAGACATGCCCACATCGTCTCTGCCTATGTCCATGAAAGTGAATGGATGGATTGTCCCACCAATTCATTCAATTTCTTGTTCAAGAATGAATTTCTTGCTGATGGTGAAACAAATAGGAGATTGCTTTGATTTAACAAAAGGTAGAACGTAATTGTCAGCACACAACGGCTTATGAAATCGATGAATGAAATGGAGAATGAGATGACAACAGCTTGGAACTAATTGGAGGAAATCCCTTGACCAACAGCTCATCATCTGTGGGTAGCTTGATGGACGAGGTTGTCGATGAAGAGGAGGGTTCATCCATGGCGGCGTCTGGACGAGAAGAACAGGGTCGTGGAAATGAGAGGGGAACAGATCTGAAAACAAGGTATGCAAAGAGAGTTGGTATATATTTAACCTAGCTGCTTGGGCCTCTTTTGATGGGCCGCCCCATCGTCCTTGTGGCTTGTGGGCTGCCTCTGCATTGGTCTAGGTGCCTTGAGTGGCCTCTAAAATAATTGATGCTATATGGTGTTAGTCAAAAAAATGGCAATGTTGATAAGGTAGATTAGATGGGAATATAACCGCCAATCAGTGTCAATGCACACGATTAAACAGAAGGAGTGCCTCACATCACAGATGGCATAGCATTGATGCAAACCATACAACAGAGCATGTTCAAATAAAGGATTGCATAGCACAGAATAACACGACGATAAATATAATTTACATAGTTAAGTTCGATAGGCTGGGAGTTAATCGAGTACATCCCTAGTACACACCATATAATTTACATATATAAGTTGAGTGGGTTGGGGTAGTGCATAATAGAGTAGAGTAGTGCAGCACATGCCACATAGCTTACATAGATAATAAGTTCAGTAGGGAATTACATAGGAGAGCAATGGTCGTAGCATAGATGTAAGATGCACAAACCACGTAGTAGAAGATAGCAAGTTGATACCACCAAGCGATCCTCAAGAGGATTGTGTCGGTAAGTTGGCGATGTTGTATTAGAAGTGCTCCTGGGGCAAAGTGTCGAAGTCTGCAGAGCAATTACCTTCACTGTCAAAGACCTCCTCATCATCCAGCCAGCTGCTCATGTAGGGTGGATTCTCTGGTGGCACGGGCTCGGGGTCTACTGAACAGTTGTCTTCCTCATTAGTAAAGCCTGACATTGGGTCATATGGATATGTCCCAATGGACTGCAGGTACTCAACATCAAGGATGGTGTTCTGCTCAAGGTACTCACATATGTGCTGAGCACTCTGGAGAGTCGCATTGAGCTTAATGTGTGCCAGCGTTGATCCAGTGGACATGCCCTTGTCAATCAGACACTGAAGTTGGATGGTTGCTGAAAATCCAGTATCCAGTGAGTTATCCCAGCCTTTGCTGAGCTTCTTTATTATCTCTGTTTCTCACCAAGCTACTTCAGTAGTGTTTGATTGACATTTTCGATGGATTCAATGACATCATCTCTTTCAGCCACCTTCTCCATCATGTCTTTGTTTGTATTCATAATGGAGTCAAGAGTGTTGTTCTTATCTTCCAGTTGCTGCGCCAGATATGTATTGACCTTTTTCAGTGTTTCGATATTGCCATCCTTTCTTTCAGACGCTCACGCAGTGACTCATTATTAAACCTAGCAGATTGAAGTTTGTTATAGTTATAATCACCTGAGACCACACTGTGTTCCTGCTCCATGAATTCCATGGCTTTATGCGCAACATGATTTTGCGCTTCTTCCAGATCAGTGAAAGCAGAGGTTGAAATATATGTTTGACTAACAGGACGCTCCAGTTCACTCACAATTGGATGGAAGGCGACAGTGACTTCAAGGCACCCGCGATGAACTGCACATGCAGAGTAGGTGGCCGCTGGAAGGCCGACTTTGTCAAACATAGCATCCAGGATGACTTTGGAAGGAAGGTCCACAGGGTTCATGTTGAAACCTGGTCCAAAAATAATAGTGTAGTAAGAGTGAATGACATCGGAAATAACACTTATTTTTAAAATGGAAGAGTAAGCAAGCAAGCCAATGCTTTGGATGCAATCGAACATATGATTCTTATTCGTTGTTTGCTATAGTTTGTGAGAAAAAGAAATCAACGCATGTAGTAAATTCAGCGAGGCAACAGGTATGTACTTTATAAAATGTAGTTAGGTTCGAGGTTGTGCTTGGAAGAGGAGTACTAACAAAACAAGATAGAGAATGAGATATCTTCTTTGGAAGGGCATTGGATTATAAATGCTTTATTTGTAATTTCGTATGCATAAATGAAGTGAGATCTAGGATCTCATTCAGCAGAGGGCTTGGATCGAAATAAAATGCAGGTATGGTTAATTTAGTCCTCATAGTATTCTTAACCATACAAAAGGGCTGGTGATTATACTATCTCTACAAGTCGATGTGGTTCAGTAATGATGAAAGGACAGGGGATAAACCAATAATATTTAAATGTGGGTATGCATATGGCATTGCAAATTTGTGTCTTTATTTATAGGATCTGTGTTTTATCTAGGTGTATGTCTGTTCACATCAAGTTCAGGGCCATTAACTCGGACCTCTCTATTGTAACTAGGGTTAGATTTTAGAAATTACCTTCTGATAAGAACTGAGCGTTGGCGAATGATTGGGCTGGCCTAGAGTTCTCATAGACGGCGAATCGAAGGGAAGAGCCCGGGCTGCAAGACGCGGAGGAACAACACTTAGGAAACCTAGCAAACCCATGTCCATAGACGAACCTGATCGAAATACAATGGCGGGAGGAGAAATACCTGCCGTAAAGATCAATCGTAGCTAGATGTGCTCTTCTTCATCTTGCACTGCTCGTCGATTTGAGCAGCAGCATGGATCTAGGTATGCGTCTGAGGGGAACTGCGAGGAGAGAAGCAGGGGAGTAAAGTGGAGGAAGGGGATCAGAGCGAGTGGTTGGATGTGTATGTGAGACAGTGAGTGAATAGAATCACCTCCTGCACCGATGATGAATAGTAGAAGCCACCGCTCCAGCCAAGTAGGGAGGCCGCATGTGTCCATTTCTGGTGACGGTGATCTAACTGGTGGTCTAGCGATCGTCCGGTTCTTTTGTACCAGGACTCCTACCCATCCACTGGGATATGGTGGGCCTAGTCGAGAGAAGCCCACCAGGCAGCGAGAGTGATTTAACATAGTAGCACATAATGCGTAGGAAAAAGGAAAATGCCATCATCGCTAATGGGCTATATCTATCCTTCTGATCTAAGATTCTTTTGGGATGGGCCGACGATAACCAACTGTGACAGAGAAGGAGATATTTTTAAAGGAATGTAATTTAACAGAGAGAGTTAGCCCAGCACACCTAGGATAGAATAAGGCAGTTATATAGGCGCATGTACTAATTAAGTTCAACACCAAATCACCGGGATTACAGCACGTGAACCAAAAGGACAACAGGTAAATTGTCTTCATAGTTGGTCGTTTAAATTCTAAAGGTCGAGGATGTGGCCATCCGAGTCACCATCGTTTTGTTCCTCTGGATAACCAAATGCAACCTTGAGGAGCTGAAGGGCATCATGTGAAAGCTTGCTCAGCCGAGCAACAGCACGCTCAACTTCTGAAATCTTCCTAGCCAACTCAACGGCTAGCGCGGTCCCAGCTGGAAGTGACTCAGATACAGCCAAGGAAGATATCTGATCACAGATTGAAAAGACATCACCTATGTAGTTACCAGTGGTCATTGCTAGCCCTTTGATCATTTCATCTTTCTCAGCTAGTAGGTCAGTAAGCTGTAAGTTGGCGTCCTCTGATCTTTTTATTTCAATATAGTTGTAGTCTTGCAAGACCTTCCTTTCGTTATCTTCCATATAGTGTATTGCCTTTTGAGAAACTACATCTATTGTGCTCTGCAAGTTATGCAGGGGAGAGCTCGAGAGCTGGACCGGTGTAGGCGGGTGTCGCAGATGCTCTTTCGAGGGATAAAATGTAACATCAGTCACAAACTGGCCCCTTCGATGTGTCTGAGAGTGATAGCGCGGTGCTGGAAGGTCGAGCTTATCTAATATACCTCCGTGTAGATATGTACCCGAAATCTCAACGATCTCCATATCATCATCTATGAAAAAGAGAAATTAACTGGGTGAGGATGAAGCTATGATAATTCTATCAGGCAAAGGACATGCATAATTAAATAGGCCGAACACAGGAAGCATGGTAGAGATCAGGCACAAATGACAGTGTAAAAATGGTACATAACAGTAAATACGAAACGAGGGAATCACTGCCTTCATCTCATTAAACGATAAAGGGCATGTTCGATAGATCCTAGTTTAACCTAGATGGTGACAACACATAAACAAAAGCGGGCACATCCTATGCACAGAATTAGAAGATATTTCCACGGATAATGCAGCTGGTGATATCCTGGGGTAAAGGATATTCACGATCACATTCTTCTTTGCAGCGCCTTTGCGAGACGGCCGCTCCTGTATTCAACTACATCTGGGAGATCTCCAAAAGGGAGGTTCATCGCAGCCGCATTTCACATTTGTTCAGAAAAGTAGTACATATATCTGGTAGACAGATGCCAACCTCTGCTAAGTTTCTTGCCTTTGATTTCTGATTCTTTGATCCGATTTTCAAGGAAGGCGATACGATTTTCCTGGCGCTTTGTTTTTGCATAGTTTATGTCTCTGACAACCGTGTTGGTCATAGTGTCTATGTATCTGACTGCTTTGATAGCAGTGCTATCTTCGGTAGTGACTGAAGGAAATATGCCCTAGAGGCAATAATAAAGTTATTATTTATTTCCTTATTTCATGATAAATTTTTATTATTCATGCTAGAATTGTATTAACCGGAAACATAATACATGTGTGAATACATAGACAAACAGAGTGTCACTAGTATGCCTCTACTTGACTAGCTCATTAATCAAAGATGGTTATGTTTCCTAACCATAGACAAAGAGTTGTTATTTGATTAACGGGATCACATCATTAGGAGAATGATGTGATTGACTTGACCCATTTCGTTAGCTTAGCACTCGATCGTTTAGTATGTTGCTATTGCTTTCTTCATGACTTATACATGTTCCTATGACTATGAGATTATGCAACTCCCGTTTGCCGGAGGAACACTTTGTGTGCTACCAAACGTCACAACGTAACTGGGTGATTATAAAGGAGCTCTACAGGTGTCTCCAAAGGTAAATGTTGGGTTGGCGTATTTCGAGATTAGGATTTGTCACTCCGATTGTCGGAGAGGTATCTCTGGGCCATCTCGGTAATGCACATCACATAAGCCTTGCAAGCATTGCAACTAATGAGTTAGTTGCGAGATGATGTATTACGAAATGAGTAAAGAGACTTGCCAGTAACGAGATTGAACTAGGTATTGAGATACCGATGATCGAATCTTGGGCAAGTAACATACCGATGACAAAGGGAACAATGTATGTTGTTATGCAGTCTGACCGATAAAGATCTTCGTAGAATATGTGGGAGCCAATATGAGCATCCAGGTTCCGCTATTGGTTATTGACCGGAGACATGTCTCGGTCATGTCTACATTGTTCTCGAACCCGTAGGGTCCGCACGCTTAAGGTTTCGATGACAGTTATATTATGAGTTTATGAGTTTTTGATGTACGGAGTCCCGGATGAGATCGGGGACATGACGAGGAGTCTCGAAATGGTCGAGACGTAAAGATCGATATATTGGACGACTATATTCGGATATCGGAAAGTTTCCGAGTGGTTCGGGTATTTTCGGAGGTACCGGGGAGTTACGGGAATACGAGGAAGAAGCAATGGGCCTTAATGGGCCTTAGTGGGAAAGGACCAGGAGGTGACGCGCGCCCCTCCCAAGCCCAGTCCGAATTGGACAAGGGGTTTGGGGCGCGGCCCCTCTCTCCCTTCCTTCCCCTCTTCCCCCCTTTCCCCCCTTCTCCTAGTTGGTCTAGGAAAGGAGGAAACCTACTCCAACTAGGAGTAGGAATCCTACTCCCTGGCGCGCCCCTCCTAGCGCCGGCCTCCTCCCCCTTGCACCTTTATATACGGGGGCAGGGGGCACCCCTAGACACACAAGTTGATCCACGTGATCATATTCTTAGCCGTGTGCGGTGCCCCCTTCCACCATAATCCTCGATAATATTTTAGGTGTGCTTAGGCGAAGCCCTGCGACGGTAGTACATCAAGATCGTCACCACGCCGTCGTGCTGACGGAACTCTTCCCCGACACTTTGCTGCATCGGAGTCCGGGGAACGTCATCGAGCTGAACGTGTGCTAGAACTCGGAGGTACCGTTGTTTCGGTGCTTGATCGGTCGGGCCATGAAGACGTACGACTACATCAACCGCGTTGTCATAACGCTTCCGCTGTCGGTCTATAAGGGTACGTAGATCACACTCTCCCCTCGTTGCTATGGATCACCATGATCTTGCGTGTGCGTAGGAATTTTTTTGAAATTACTACGTTCCCCAACAGTTGCATCCGAGCCTAGGTTTTATGTGTTGATGTTATATGCATGAGTAGAACACAAGTGAGTTGTGGGCGATATAAGTCATACTGCTTACCAGCATGTCATACTTTGGTTCGGCGGTATTGTTGGACGAAGCGGCCCGGACCGACATTACGCATACGCTTACGCGAGACCGGTTCTCCCGACGTGCTTTGCACAAAGGTGGCTAGCGGGTGACAGCTTCTCCAACTTTAGTTGAACCGAGTGTGGCTACGCCGGGTCCTTGCGAAGGTTAAAACAACACCAACTTGACAAACTATCGTTGTGGTTTTGATGCGTAGGTAAGGTTGGTTCTTGCTTAAGCCTGTAACAGCCACGTAAAACTTGCAACAACAAAGTACAGGACGTCTAACTTGTTTTTGCAGGGCATGGTGTGATGTGATATGGTCAAGACATGATGCTAAATTTTATTGTATGAGATGATCATGTTTTGTAACCAAGTTATCGGCAACTGGCAGGAGCCATATGTTTGTCGCTTTATTGTATGCAATGCAATTGCGCTGTAATGCTTTACTTTATCACTAAGTGGTAGCGATAGTCGTGGAAGCATAAGATTGGCGAGATGACAACGATGCTACGATGGTGATCAAGGTGTCGCGCCGGTGACAATGGTGATCATGACCGTACTTCGGAGATGGAGATCACAAGTACAAGATGATGATGGCCATATCATATCACTTATATTGATTGCATGTGATGTTTATATTTTATGCATCTTATCTTGCTTTGATTGACGGTAGCATTTTAAGATGATCTCTCACTAATTATCAAGAAGTGTTCTCCTTGAGTATGCACCGTTGCGAAAGTTCTTCGTGCTGAGACACCACGTGATGATCGGGTGTGATAGGCTCTACGTTCAAATACAACGGGTGCAAAACAGTTGCACACGCGGAATACTCAGGTTATACTTGACGAGCCAAGCATATACAGATATGGCCTCGGAACACGGAGACCGAAAGGTCGAGCGTGAATCATATAGTAGATATGATCAACATAGTGATGTTCACCAATGAAACTACTCCATCTCACATGATGATCGGACATGGTTTAGTTGATTTGGATCAATTGATCACTTAGAGGATTAGAAGGATGTCTATCTAAGTGGGAGTTCTTCAGTAATATGATTAATTGAACTTAAATTTATTATGAACTTAGTCCTGGTAGTATTTTGCATATTATGTTGTAGATCAATAGCTCGTGTTGTTGCTTTCATATGTTTATTTTGATATGTTCCTAGAGAAATTTGTGTTCAAAGATGTTAGTAGCAATGATGCGGATTGGATCCGTGATCTAAGGTTTATCCTCATTGCTGCATAGAAGAATTATGTCCTTGATGCACTACTAGGTGACAGACCTATTGCAGGAGCAGATGCAGACGTTATGAACGTTTGGCTAGCTCAATATGATGACTACTTGATAGTTTAGTGCAGCATGCTTAACGGCTTAGAATCGGGACTTCAAAGACGTTTTGAACGTCATGGATCATATGAGATGTTCCAGGAGTTGAAGTTAATATTTCAAGAAAATACCCGAGTTGAGAGATATGAAGTCTCCAACAAGTTCTATAGCTAAAAGATGGAGGAGAATCACTCAACTAGTGAGCATGTGCTCAGATTGTCTGGGTACTACAATCGCTTGAATCAAGTGGGAGTTAATTTTCCAGATATAATAGTGATTGACAGAATTCTCTAGTCACCATCACCAAGTTAGTAGAACTTCATGATGAACTATAAGATGCAAGGGATAACGGAAACGATTCCCAAGCTCTTTGTGATGCTAAAATCGATGAAGGTAGAAATCCAGAAAAACATCAAGTGTTGATGGTAGACAAGACCACTAGTTTCAAGAAAAGGGCAAAAGGAAGAAGGGGAACTTCAAGAAGAACGGCAAGCAAGTTGCAGCTCAAGTGAAGAAGCCCAAGTCTGGTCCTAAGCCTGAGACTAAGTGCTTCTACTGCAAAGGGACTGGTCACTGGAAGCGGAACTACCCCAAGTGATTGACGGATAAGAAGGATGGCAAAGCGAACATAAGTATATTTGATATACATGTTATTGATGTGTACTTTACTAGTGTTTATAGCAACCCCTCAGTATTTGATACTAGTTCAGTTGCTAAGATTAGTAACTCAAAACGGGAGTTGCAGAATAAACAAAGACTAGTTAAGGGTGAAGTGACGATGTGTGTTGGAAGTGGTTCCAAGATTGATATGATCATCATCGCACACTCCCTATACTTTCGGGATTAGTGTTGAACCTAAATAAGTGTTATTTGGTGTTTGCGTTGAGCATGAATATGATTTGATTATGTTTATTGCAATACAGTTATTCATTTAAGTTAGAGAATAATTGTTGTTCTGCTTACATGAATAAAACCTTGTATGATTACACACCCAATGAAAATGGTTCATTGGATCTCGATCGTAGTAATACACATGTTCATAATATTGAAGACAAAAGATGCAAAGTTAATAATGATAGTGCAACTTATTTGTGGCACTGCCGTTTAGGTCATATTGGTGTAAAGCGCATGAAGAAACTCCATGCTGATGGGATTTTGGAATCACTTGATGCTTGCGAACCATGCCTTATGGGCAAGATGACTAAGACTCCGTTCTTCGGAACAATGGAGTGAGCAACAGATTTGTTGGAAATCCTACATACTGATGTATGTGGTCCGATGAATATTGAGGCTCACGACAGGTATCATTATTTTCTGATCTTCACAGATGATTTGAGCAGATATGAGTATATCTACTTGATGAAACATAAGTCTGAAACATTTGAAAAGTTCAAAGAATTTCAGAGTGAATTGAAAAATCATCGTAACAAGAAAATAAAGTTTCTACGATCTGATCGTAGAAAAGAGTATTTGAGTTACGAGTTTGGCCTTCAGTTAATAACAATGTGAAATAGTTTCACTACTCACGCCACCTGGAACAGCACAGCATAATGGTTTGTCCGATCGTCATAACCGTACTTTATTGGATATAGTGCAATCTATGATGTCTCTTACCGATCTACCACTATAGTTTTGGGGTTATGCATTAGAGACAGCTGCATTCACGTTAAAAAGGGCACCATCTAAGTCCGTTGAGACGACACAATCTGAACTGTGGTTTGGCAAGAAACCAAAGTTGTCGTTTCTTAAAGTTTGGGGTTATGATGCTTATGTGAAAAAGTTTCATCCTGATAAGCTCAAACCCAAATCGGAGAAATATGTCTTCATAGGATACCCAAAGGAGACTGTTGGGTACACCTTCTATCACAGATCCGAAGGCAAGTTGTTCATTGCTGAGAATGGATCCTTTCTAGAGAAGGAGTTTCTCTCGAAAGAAGTGAGTGGGAGGAAAGTAGAAAACTTGATAAGGTAATTGTACCTTATCCCTTATTGGAAAGTAGTTCATCCCAGAAATCTGTTCTTGTGACTACTACACCAATTAGTGAGGAAGCTAATGATGATGATCATGTAACTTCAGATCAAGTTACTACCGAACCTCGTAGGTAAACCAGAGTGAGATCAGCACCAGAGTGGTACGGTAATCTAGTTCTGGAGGTCATGTGACTTGACCATGACGAGCCTACGAACTATGAGGAAGCAATGATGAGCCCAGATTCCGTGAAATGGCTTGAGGCCATGAAATCTGAGATGAGGTCCATGTATGAGAACAAAGTATAGACTTTGATTGACTTGCCCAATGATCGGCGAGCCATTGAGATTAAATGGATCTTCAAGAGGAAGACGGATGTTGATAGTAGTGTTACTATATACAAAGCTAGAATTGTCGCAAAAAGGTTTTCGAAAAGTTCAAGGTGTTGACTACGATGAGAGTTTCTCACTCGTATCTATGCTTAAGTCTGTCCGAATCATGTTAGCAATTGCCGCATTTTATGAAATCCAGCAAATGGATAAACAAAACTGCATTCCTTAATGTATTTATTAAAGAAGAGTTGTATATGATACAACCAGAAGGTTTTTTCAATCCTGAAGGTGCTAACAAAATGTGCAAGCTCCAGTGATCCATCTATGGACTGGTGCAAGCATCTCGGAGTTGGAATATGCGCTTTGATGAGATGATCAAAGCATATAGATTTATACAGACTTGTGGTGAAGCCTGTATTTACAAGAAAGTGAGTGGGAGCACTACAACATTTCTGATAAGTATATGTGAATGACATATTGTTGATCGGAAATAATGTAGAATTATTCTGCAAAGCATAAAGGAGTGTTTTGAAAGAAGTTTTTCAAAGGAAGACCTTGGTGAAGCTGCTTACATATTAAGCATCAAGATCTATAGAGATAGATCAGGACGCTTGATAAGTTTTTTTTCAATGAGTACATACCTTGACAATATTTTGAAGTAGTTCAAAAATTGGAACGGTCAAAGAAAGAGTTCTTGGCTGTGTTACAAGGTGTGAATTGAGTAAGACTCAAAGCCCGACCACGGCAGAAGATAGAAAGAGAATGAAAGTCATTCCCTATGCCTCAGCCATAGGTTCTATAAAGTATGCCATGCTGTGTACCGGATCTATTGTATACCCTACACTGTGTTAAGCAAGGGAGTACAATTGTGATCTAAGAGTAGATCACTTGACAGTGGTCAAAATTATCCTTAGTGGAATAAGGAAATATTTCTGAATTACGGAGGTGACAAAAGGTTCGTCGTAAAAGGGTTACGTCGATACAAGTTTTGGCACTAATCCGGATGACTCTTAGTCTTCATCTGGATACATATTGAAAGTGGGAACAATTAGCTAAAGTAGCTCCGTGCAGAGCATTGTAGACATAGAAAATTGCAAAATACTTACGGATCTGAATATGGCAGACCCGTTGACTAAACTTCTCTCACAGGCAAAACATGATCACACCTTAGTACTCTTTGGGTGTTAATCACATAGCAATGTGAACTAGATTACTGACTCTAGTAAACCCTTTGGGTGTTGGTCACATATCGATGTGAACTATGGGTGTTAACCACATAAAGATGTGAACTATTGATGTTAGATCACATGGCGATGTGTCTCCAAAGGTAAATGTTGGGTTGGCGTATTTAGAGATTAGGATTTGTCACTCCGATTGTTGGAGAGGTATCTCTGGGCCATCTCGGTAATGCACATCACATAAGCCTTGCAAGCATTGCAACTAATGAGTTAGTTGCGAGATGATGTATTACGAAATGAGTAAAGAGACTTGCCAGTAACGAGATTGAACTAGGTATTGAGATAACGACAATCGAATCTCGGGCAAGTAACATACCGATGACAAAGGGAACAACGTATGTTGTTATGCGGTCTGACCAATAAAGATCTTCGTAGAATATGTGGGAGCCAATATGAGCATCCAGGTTCCGCTATTGGTTATTGACCGGAGACATGTCTCGGTCATGTCTACATTGTTCTCGAACCCGTAGGGTCCGCACGCTTAAGGTTTCGATGACAGTTATATTATGAGTTTATGAGTTTTTGATGTACGGAAGGAGTTCGGAGTCCCGGATGAGATCGGGGACATGACGAGGAGTCTCGAAATGGTCGAGATGTAAAGATCGATATATTGGACGACTATATTCGGACATCAGAAAGGTTCCGAGTGGTTCGGGTATTTTCGGAGGTACCGGGGAGTTACGGGAATACGAGGAAGAAGCAATGGGCCTTAGTGGGAAAGGACCAGGAGGTGACGCGCGCCCCTCCCAAGCCCAGTCCGAATTGGACAAGGGTTTGGGGCGCGGCCCCTCTCTCCCTTCCTTCCCCTGTTCCCCCCTTTCCCCCCTTCTCCTAGTTGGACTAGGAAAGGAGGAAACCTACTCCAACTAGGAGTAGGAATCCTACTCCCTGGCGCGCCCCTCCTAGGGTCAGCCTCCTCCCCCTTGCTCCTTTATATACGGGGGCAGGGGGCACCCCTAGACACACCAGTTAATCCACGTGATCATATTCTTAGCCGTGTGCGGTGCCCCCTTCCACCATAATCCTCGATAATATTGTAGCGGTGCTTAGGCGAAGCCCTGTGACGGTAGTACATCAAGATCGTCACCACGCCGTCGTGTTAACGGAACTCTTCCCCGACACTTTGCTGGATCGAAGTCTGGGGATCGTCATCGAGCTGAACGTGTGCTAGAACTCGGAGGTGCCGTAGTTTCGGTGCTTGATCGGTCGGGCCGTGAAGACGTACGACTACATCAACCGCGTTGTCATAACGCTTCCGCTATCGGTCTACAAGGGTGCATAGATCACACTCTCCCCTCGTTGCTATGCATCACCATGATCTTGCGTGTGCGTAGGAATTTTTTTGAAATTACTACGTTCCCCAACAGTGACCTCATCTATGCAATACTCTCATGGCACAGACACGTCAAAAATTGAGCCTCCAGGATCCAGACCAGAAGTGTTGAAGTTAATAGTAACGCGAACCTTACTATCCTCATGGATAGCATTCTCGTACTATGGTGGGCCTAGGCCAAGGTTTGCAAGGACCATCTCAAGTATCACCTTGTGTGGAATTTTGAACACCCTTGTAGCATCCTGTAGTACGACAGGATGTGAATTACCAGCGGATGAATAGCAGGACACTATTATATGTATAGGAATGGTTTTAAGAATATCAAGGCAGTCAATACATGGTTCGATTTACTAAATCAAAAAACCTATATAGCACTTAATCAGCCAAGAAGGCAAGGACAGAGCAGGTGCACCGAACTGTGTGTAACCTTTCAGAGGTAGCATACCTAACTATAGTCTAACAAGTCTGATCCATCAAAATTCATGGATTTTTGTTTAATCAAACTGCCTATATACACAAATCCAATTTCTTACTTCTGTTTCTTTTTCGTTTAGCCCAACCTGTGTCCAGGGTACATATCGTCATCTATATATCTATCAAAGAGAAAACGTTTTGCCCCTACCATGGAAACTAAAGAAAGGAAAGAGCATGGCCGGACCAACCTGGGCAAGCGCCGACAGATTATTGTTGGTGGAGGCAGCCGAGATCGAAGAGTCGTGATCTTGGGGCTCCTGGCTAGACATAGAAACCTGAAAGTGCAATCGGTGGATCTTGGAGATCAAGAAGACGAAAGCATGAAGCGAACGGTAAAAGGAAGAAAGGTCATCTAGCGATTGAAGCGTGGTTGTACCTTCACAAAGAAGCTGAGGCAAGAAGTGGGAAGTGCAGGCACAGACCAGAGGCTCGATGGCAGGCGGCGGCGGTGTGGCAAGATGCCAGGGAAAAATGCAGTCGAGAAGGCAAACGAAATGACCCAGGTCTGACCTAGTTTGGATAAAGCAGAGAAGGAAATACAATGAGCCTCTACTTACGGGTCTGGCGAATGGAAGCCCAAAAGAGTTTAAATGGGCTGCATGCGTATTCACTGCGTTAGGCGTCTCTGCATGTTACCTCAGCCTATCACGTGCGGCCGAAGACCTATTGGGCCGGGCCATGGACGAGGCTGAATGTTTCAGTTTCTTTAATTAGTTTTCTATTACTTTTGCTCTTTGTTTTTGTTGATTTTATGTATGTTCTTTCTCAGGACTAACTCGTAATTTAAAAAGGTTAAAAATATTAGCAAAACTGGACGATGTAAAAGAAGCAGTCATTATGGCAAGAGAGCGCACATGTTTTAAATTAGAATAAACATTTTATTGAATTTGACAAACAAATTTATACGAGCATTTTTTAACAAAGAGGAACAACTTTTAATATTTGATGAATAAAATTTGAGAGTGATGAACATTTTTTCAACTCGCTGAACAAGATTTGGATTCTAGATTTGGCTTGATACTGAATTCATGTGTAACCGAAGTAAAAATGTTATTTTGTGAGCATCGCCCCTCCATGGGAAAACCAATAGCACCTACCAGTACAACAGAAACCAAGGCTGGAGGCTGGAGGCGTGGTCTAAACCTCATGAAAATCCACTTGCAACGAAGAATGCAATGGCAAAACAAATGGAAAGGCATGGTATAAATTACTTATAATCGATCACATCAGTAGTAGACAATATAGCGGTCGCATCACAAACCTACAATTTAGATGAGCATCAACAAAGCATGAGGACAAGCAGACGTACATTTAGGAAAATAGACTAATCAGCTAGCCAACTGGACTGTGCAAAAACATCTTATCTTATCGTCTTTTTGAGAGCAGCCTGAGCCTAAGGCAAAAGATAACAAAGGCGTAGCTAATATAAGATGGTCCATACATACTGGTGTATCTACATTCATCATACTAAGAAGGTTTAGGCCAAAAGACCAAGAGGGTAGTTAGCAGGGCAGAGATCAACTATAGGGAATATCTACATCAATTTCATGAGCAGTTGCACGACGGTGTGGCTTCACGATGGGGTAAGCAGATCCATGACAGAGAGGTTGGTCTTCACAGCCTCGAATGATTCAATAGCATCGACATGAAATGCTGGCCACCTTCCAAAGAAACCGTCAGACGACACATGAACATGAAACGTGCATTTCATGCCAAGCAAGCCTAAAAGTTTAGGAGGGGTTTTCCTGAGCATCAAGGCCGCCACATGAACATTGCGAATAGCAGGGTGATGACGCATGTTATTGCGAATGACCTGGCCAGCAGATCGATCGACAATCTGTTGCCCTTTCAATCCAAACAATTCAAACTCGGCTTCTCCGCTTCGTTCTTTTGCAAGGACAAATAATGTGTACCTGGTCATTAGCAAACAAACTATAAGAGAAGCAAAACAAATACTATGAACCAATGCAAATACAAGCTCGTTTTACCCTATTGTTGCACTGGTACATGAACAACTATGGTGCCCACATGTATATACATCGGGCTGAGTGAGTGATGTAGCAGCTGGCATGGACATATAGTGGCAGGACGTACAGAAGTTGGCCCACCATTTTTTCAAATGCGAAACCCTTGTAATTATCACATTGCATCGAAACATACCTGCCTATGATGCAAAGGAAGGCGGTGTATTAGCAGCATTCTTGCAAATGCATAAATCATAAACACTATATAGACAGACAGTTAATACTATCAGGGACTACATTGTTACCTCCTTGTGATATAGATTAATGTTCATGGAAGGCGCTCAATTGCTGGGAACGAGGGTGGGAGCCTGACAAACAAAGACGACATAGTACATAAGTATAAATCAGAAAGAAGAAATGTCATATGAATAGCCCAACACTCCTTACCTGCTCCTAAATATATTTATATCTGGTATGTCATGGTTGACATACCATTTGCAGGCACATCCTCCAGATAATTCTTTAGATCCTAGCTTATGGCAAACGTCACAATCGTCAAACACACAAAGACAATAAGAAAGAAGTACACCAATTCATCAGTCTGTTGCTTAGCGAACCTTCATTAACAAAAATGGTGGCGCCAACAGAGATAACTACAGCTGGTTCTGTTTGGCCCATGAAATGAACACTTTCTCCGTTAAACCGAATAGCTCTTTCACCCCAGAGGGTTATCCCAAGCTCGTTGCCACTAAAATAATATGAGAACAGAAGGGTACCGATAGGATGAGCTGCTATGAAAAATGGCCAGTAGAAAATAAAACAATACATGAAGATAAGAAACCAGAACACATACTTATGATCAGATAGGAGTACACGTCGCTTGAATACTTGTCTAAGTGTGTGAGGCACTCGAATAGCTTTGACAGGAGAGATTGCCATGATGACTCCGATAAAATCTACATGAGAAAATGCGAACCTACTATTTAACAGACAACAATTTTTGCAGAATAATGGATTGTAGAACATAAGAAGAACCACTAGTGTAATTTCCATCACCTATGTAGTTCTGAGGAGTATCATTTGTAGGGGGCAGCTCGTTAATTGGAGTCAAATGGAACATCCACTCTGGGAACTCGTCGTTTAGGTGGAAACAGTTCTTTATGACTGTAAATTGTGTAAACTTGATCATCAATGGTGCGTCAATGGGGTTCAAAATGATTGGCCGAGGAAGCACGGCAAATCGACTAAATTCATACACCACGCCCTCAGGTAGCATGTCAATATGAGCGGCAAGAATATCCGTTGGGATAGTTGCGTAACCATGGTTACCCTACAAAAGTAACACATTATCCTAGACAGACAGTAGCGCCGAGCATTAGGAATATACTTCTAAATAGCTTTAATTCGTACCTGAGCATCCAGAAGAACCATGTGCACAACTTTGACAGGTCCATTCTCCAAATCACCATAGTAATGCCATAGGCGTGACAGACGAACGCAGACAGATTGTTCGCCCCAGCCGGCGTGCAGATCGAACAGAGCAACACAAGCCATCTGACAAGAATGGCACCAAGATAACCGTTGTTAGATTCTAGATGCGAGAAGAATGAGGCAAAGAACATGTGGGTACTCTAGATCGATACAATCAAAATCAAAAAGACGTGCAAGGAGATTTTTGAAGGCACGCAAAAGCTTAGGAACACGTAATGGCACGTCGAGGAAAGCAATGACAAGGCCTGGATATTGGGAGTATAGGGTGGCACACCATTACATCCGGAGAGGAGAATGGAAGCAAGAAGAAACTTACCAGAAGGATGAGAAGGCGAAACCCTAGAGGCGCTACCGACCGGAGGGGGAAAAACCAAGCTGGAAACCTGATGGAGCAGACGGGCATTATATGCAGACCGATATACAGGTGGGCCAAACCAGAATCCCATGAGAGGGTTAAAGCTTCATATGGTTCTCATGGAAAAAACAACAACGTAATAGCAAGCGGGTCGTGGATGCATCGGCCATGGTTTTATAATATCATGATGGAAAATCAAAAGAGAAAATAGATACTATCATATGGATGAATGCAGCTAGTTAACTTACTCAAACTAAAGAGCGCTTAATTTGCCAAATAATTTATCAGGATAACCTGTTAACACCAGAACCGAGCAAGACATAAGAAACGACCCACAGGGGAGCCAAGAGATAAAGCTTTCACAAATTAAAATAAGAAAGACAACACGGGCATAGATTAGGTTCAACGATTCATAAACATCTGGAGTACAAAGTAGATCCATGATGATGTGATTAGAGTGTATCAATCGCCTTTTGATTTACAAAGGTAATAATCCTGACACAAGTACTTCTGCCCTCCACACACAGATATCGCCATGACCGAAACTAAAACAACAGGGCAAAAAGTACTTCACAGGGCATGTCCAGCCACTCGCCTTCCCATTTCACATCGGGCGCCGAGTCCAGGGCATGCACGGATGCATTGATCATGTATCTTGGACAGATGCAACGGACAAGTAATAAGCACAAGACATCATACATATGTAAACCTAGAAATGAAATTGTAGAGAGTGAGCCAAGCCATCCAAACCTGTCAAAAAGACGCTTTCTAGCCAGGTAGGGTGACAGTCCGGATGGACAACAACATGACTGATCGCAGTCATTGTCACCCATAAGCAACCAAGTGATGTGGTGTTAAGTGCCTGCGAGCGGTAGCTCAAGCATGGGAATCGCTCGTACAAGCATACCGGCAAGGAACCGCCAGTTTACAACGACACTACCCAAAAGTGTTGGATCTCCAAAAGTTGCGTTGCCTCCTGGAACAACAGCCAGAAAAATAGGAAACCATCGATGAGAACAGTCGGTGTAAACGCAGGTCACAAGACACCTAAAATGAAATCATGAAAAAGAATGCTTTGTGCTTACCCAGGCGGTATTCCTACTTATTTTTCCCCCGCTTGCTCGAGTTGCCTCGAGCATTAGCAGACACAGACAAGCGAGGCCTGAAAACAGCAAGGACAATTAAACCGTTTTGCAGTGGAAGCAAAATGCCCGAACACAAGTAAAGAAACAGAGCTTACTTCTTTGCATCAGAAGCCTGATCAGGTACTGGCAGGGCATCTGTCTCGTTGGAACCAGCAAGCAGGGGTGATCTCTCCTGCTTAGTGACAGACCTGTTGCCCTATGAGAGGAAAGATGTATACATAAATAAGTATAGATTGACAAGAGATATTTGCAAAGACAGATGATGGGGAAATTACCAAGCCGTCGCACTCTTCATCATCAAGAGGATTGTCAACTAGATCAGATATCACAGGGGCAGCCGAGACAGGCGTATTGTCCTTGAAAAGTCCCCGTTGAGCCTTTGATTTAACCTCAGATGCCACACCGCTGTACAAAAATAGAGAAAATGTATGAAACACAAAGGTGCATCACCAGCTCAAAAGGAAAATGTTAAATTGAGTGTAACTGCACTGACCTACCCACACATGGCTTCGTCACAGAAGGCGGGGATGACAAAGCAGAAAGCAGAGCCTGGCTCTTATTGAAAAGGGAAAATTGATCAAATGACTGGGTAAAGCAAAGAAACAGAGCAAATAACCAATCTATAAGAGCAAACGTGATAATAATGGAGTTGAACCTTAGGGGTGTTGACAACCGAAGGTCGGGGTGTGGAACTGCCAGGGGGTAGACTGTTGGATGATGCACGTGGCATTGTTAAAGGAGGAGGACTCTCATTTGGCAAAGATCCTGAGCTAGTTGCTCCAGTTGTTACACTTGAAGCTCGATAAGCTACTGTAGACTGTGGCTGCTTTCCTAGAGGCGTGTCAATCCTAAGCACCTGGAATGACAGCTCATCATCATCACTGGTGAAACACTTGCTTAATATGGAGACAACGAAACAGAATTTCCTTGAGATAACAGTAGAGAGCTCTCGTGGTGTGACAGGGTCTCCGCGGGCAGACTGGACAATCTCTAGAAGCGGGGCAATAGGTGATCGCCCATGGCGTAGAAGACTTATCGGTGGTGCTCCAACCAGCTCCCTTCCCACTCTGTCAAAGAAGACAAATTCAGCCTCGCCAGGCTCATTGACCAATGCGTCATCATCATCTCTTGCAACATAACAAATCTGGTACCTTCAAGAAAAGGCAAAGATGTATCTCAATAAAAGCAACAAACCGAAACAAATAGCTCATACGGTAGTAGGCACAGTTCTCCAAACAGATAGTTACCTTGGTATTGCATCTATTCCAGCACAAGCTAGATCTGAGCATCTGTAGGCAGTACCATCTGGAAGGGAAGACTTGTGACAGGTAGTGCATGAAGAGAACCACCAACGTTGAGAAGGATTAAGTCTGCTGAGAATAGCCGTGCAAAAGAACCGGGCATCCTATAACCAAAGCAGGGAAATGTGTTGGATAAAAACAGTCGAAGAACAATCCATTCTCAACAGAAAGACCAGTATGGTAAATTAATTACCCGGTTATCAAACATATCCAGATTAGCCAGTTCTCGAACCGCTTTTGTCTCTAAGTTAACATGCGCATCCACTTCAGCAGCTGTGTGTCCAGGTAAATTGATATGCTGAATAGCAGTGAAATTGTCATAGAGCCTACATGTCAACGACAAACAAGAATCATGTTCTGAAACATAGATGACCCACATCATTGGTGATTCGAAGTTGGTCAAGAAGATTGGGCGACCAGCGATCAGTAGACGTGCATACAGACGAAGATTGGATGCAGAGGAAGGAACAAACTAAATCACCTGTTGCGGAAGTCATGTATATCAGGAAGGTCTTCATAGATGTACCATCGGCAGGCAGCACTGCTGCTCACACCCCTGTGACCTATATTAAAGGATGAGCCCACAATTATTTGTATGATACTGAGAAACCAAAGCAGGTACCAAATATGAGATGTGAAAACCTAGCTAAGCAAAATCAATTATCCTCACCATCATAAGTCTTGACCAATGTAGCAACAAGGATGACTATGACATGATCGGTGCTGCCGAGCTCCATCACCTCATCAGCTTCAAAATTCAGGGATGTTTCTCCCCACAGTATGACCGTGATATGATGGCCCCTGCATAAATTAAACCAATACGTGCTTAGGTACATGGAACCATTTGCAATATGTACATGCTTCTGAAGACAAAGGAAACATCGGGATCATACATGAGATCTTTCAAATGAATAACTCATTTAGTGGGAGGCTCAGTCCGGCTTGCACTAACATACTGAACAACCTCGGAAATTCCAGTAATCAATCCAATGACATCTAAGAAAGGAAAATAGGTTATTGAAGATCCCCGACTAAACACAGAAGACAGAAGCTGATCATTTGTGGAATCACCTGTAAAGCGCTCTGGCATGTCTGCTGGCCTGGGGAGATGAGCTATCGGAGTAATCACATACGTACAGAAGGTGAACTCCACCTCCATTCTAGTCCTCTCCACAAGCTTAGTGCGCTTTGTAAACTTTATCATTGAATGACCTTCCACCGGTCTAAAAACGTATTTCCTTGGGAACACCAGGAACTTTCGGATGTCATAGATCTTCCCCTCTTCAATACAATCGATAATGCTATCAACGTTCTTCTTTGGGACTTCAGCGTACATGTGATTGCCCTATCAATCGAAGGAGCAGAGTATAAGTAACCATATAAACAAGGATATGTAAATTCCTGCGGATGACGACAACCATTAAAAAGGGGCGTGGACACTATACCTATGCATCCAAAAGGACCATATCTGTATGCTTGATACGGCCGTGGTCAGTCCCACCACGATGCTGCCACAACCTAGAGACGTAAACACGAATGCACCAGATGGTGGTACCCTGGCGAAGCTGAGACAAAGGGCTAAACTCCATATGTAAAAAGGAAATAGTAGTTTGAAAGGAGTGAGCATCAAGGAAAGCACATATGAAGCCGAAAAAACAGCAACGGAGGGTATCAAATGCCACACTTTCACAAACTGCCAATGATGTAGAAAAGAACCTTGCATGAAGAAAAAAAATCATCTGCAAGATACAGCGATAGGGACAGACGGGATCACACGAGACATGTCCCAAGTCCTAGGATACAGGACAGGCACACTGAAAACACAACATCGAGTAGGACAAGAGAGCCTAAGGAAACGACCAAAAGCATATTCACACTACAGGGCCAGCAAGTTTATCTGAAGCGTGGCAACAGAGTATCACGACGAGTAAGGCAATGATATTAAATATGCACATGTAGTAGTGATTGGAGACATGCTAATCAGGTATAGTAGGAAAGCATAAAGTGTTACAAATAGTCCGAACAAAGGCAAAGGCATATGTAACCACCACATGATCAACGCGAGAATGATCAAAAGGAACCAGCCGAGGCATAAACCTCGGGATAGACGATATTTCGAGTCTCAGACGTGCACTTCTCATCTTTATCTTCTATAAGAAACTTAAGGGATTTCCTAGAAGTGACGTGTGACACAGCAACATAAAGCTGCCCATGAGTAAACACATGCTGCTTCAGATATATCCTAACAGAAGATAAGGTCTGACCCTGACTTTTATTTATCGTCATCACATAGCACAATCTAATAGGAAACTGTCGTCGCTTCAAGATGAAAGGCCATTTGGATTTCTTCCATATCAATTCTATTCTGGGTAAGTAGACAATGTTTCCTATATGAGAACCCGTCATAATAACAGCCTGAATCACACGATCAGCCAACTCTCTAACAATCAGGCGAGTCCCATTGCATAGGCCGTTGGCTTGACTCAAATTTATAAGAAGCATGATAGGAACACCTAGTTTTAAGAATATTCTATGCTTAGGAAAATTATCATAGAAACCGCGTTCAAAACCTCTGGAGGATAAATAACATTGCTTTCTTTCACAACATCAGCGGCTTCAAATATTGAGTCGCAGCTTAAGTACTCTCGACCACTCTGCGGCACAAGAGACATCACATAAATATTAACCTTCTCAGCCACCTCATTGGTTGGGGTTAGAATAGCTCGCTCACGAAGGTACCAAGGTTTATCATAGTTTGCAAGAAAATCTATATAAATCGACGAAACTATGGCAGAAATGTTATCTCCATCAGTATGAATCAAGAGGTCATCTGGTATTTTTATCCATGTGGTTTCAGATTCTCCTTCCCTTTTGGTTGCTGGGAGTTTTCCGTTTCCAAGATCTAACACCCACTTACTAAAAAATGCCACATCTTGCTGTAACACAGGATCCGCACCAGGCATTGAGAGATGCATATTGATGGACAAACGTAGGACCAAAACAGATTTCCAAATAGGAGAATTTGTTATGGTTGCATCGACAATCTCTGGTCTAGACCCACCTTCAATAACAGGTAATATTTGTCTAAAGTCACCTCCTAAGACAACAATTTTTCCCCCATATGGAACATCAGCAAGAAAAGGATCATCACAGGACAGAAGGTCACGCAAAGTTCGATCTAAGCACTCAAAGCATCTTCTGCTTGTCATAAGTGCTTCATCCCAGCTGATCAAAGAGGTATCTCTTATAAGATTGGCCAAGTGCGTGCCTCTTTTGATATCACACATGGTGGTCTGGTCTATTAAAATAGGTATTTTAAATCGAGAATGAGCAGTCCTACCACCCGCAAGTAACAAAGCCGCAACACCCGAAGATGCAACAGTCAAAACAATTTTTTTTGTCCCCTGAGGAGAGAGATTATAGCATTCCAGAGAAAAGTTTTCCCAGTGCCACCATAAATAGAAACGAAGAAAACACCAGAATTTTCTTGTAAAACACAGTCAACAATAGTCTGGTAAGCAGCTCGCTGATCAACATTAAGCATCCCATGCAAAACTATAGCTTCCTTTGCAAGTTTTTCAGAGTCATACGACAGTTCCTCACGGATCAACCAATTTTCGTAGAAAGTCATTTGAAAGGATGTTTTAGGAGGGAGATTAAAGTCTCTTATTTGAGCCCCATTTTTAACAAACACATCAGTCAGCTCCTCAAGCAACAGGTCTCTAAGTTGGTAAATTGGCATTTCATATTCAAGATTACCCATGGCAAGCCTAACACGATGTTTAATATCATCAGCAAGCGTAACCCAGTACCGCTCAAAGAACAATCTCTCATCCCTAACCCCACAATGAATAAGCATAGTAACAAACAACTGTCAAAGGCTTGGCCCAAAACCCCAGATGGATGCTTCATCAAATGCACTGTACCATTCTAGATCATCACCCAGCAAAACCTCTAGCTGCGCACGCCTCTTTGAAAGTACCGTAAACAACACCCTCAAAGGTTCTAAGGTCTTCGTAACTCGTTGCTCCTTTTACAATCATAAGAAGCATCCATGAGTAATATAACTCGCGACCTATTGGGTGAACATAGTAAATGGGGCCTATCTTTTAGCAGCCCTCTCTAACATGCCATGACCTATCAGCACTATCCCATGTAAATTTAGTAGGGAAATCACAGTACGTCAATCCTAAACCTTCCTCAAACTCTAAATTAGCTTTGAACTACTGAGTGAGCATTGTTTTTGTTAGGAAGCGAGAATCAGCTATTGGTTCTAGATTTGCTTGGGCACTGAAACTAACAAAGTTCATATTTGGCAAATGAGCAACCAAACGCTCAACAGAGGGAATCTTTCAGTGTATAATAAAACCATATATACGCCACAAACCACTATACGCGCATATATACCTACAGCTTTGATATTCTTTAATCTCATCCACTCCATCAGAGGCAGAAGCATGATCATCATTTCTCTCAGCATTGGCTCTTTCCAAAACCACTTTTGAAAAATCTGGGCCTTTCATGACATACTTAAATAGATATTTCATACACTACAGGAATCAGCTACTTTGCCGTCTGCCACGGCGGACGGCAAAGGCATGAACGGCGGACGGCAAAGGCCTTTGCCGTCAGCCGCGGACGGCAAAAGGCTCCGTCAAAGTAGGCTACGGTAAACAGCTACTTTGTTGTCTGCTTCCTGGCGGCTGACGACAAAGGCCCTTTGCCGTCTGCGGCGGACGGCAAAGAGAGCGGACGGCAATAATTGCGCTATCAGTCCGTTAAGTGGCTAACGGCAGGCCTTTGTCGTCCGTCGCTGACGGCAAAATTACTAGTGTCTTTGCCGTCCGCCGTATGATGTCATCTACACATCACTACATGGCAGGTTCTTTGCCGTCTGCCACTGATGGCAAAGTGCAGGTTCTTTGCCGTCCAGCACTGATGGCAAAGTCTTTGCCGTCTGCCACTATAGGCAAACTGACCAAATGGGTCAGCTCGCAGGAAGCACAGCTAGATGCCACGTGTCTTCTTTGCCGTCCGCGGCAGACGGCAAAGAGCCCGTTGTCGTCGGTGGCAGACGACAAAGAGCCTGCATATTGGCTCTTTTATCTTTTTTTTATTAAATCCAACAATTTTCATCACAAATATATATGACATATATAGATATATTTCAAAAAGCCATTACAGAGCAAACATATAAGATATCCAACACATAACTTCATCATCCAACCATATATATTACATGCATAGTTCCATCATACATAACAAGTTCAACATAGAGGCATCCAACCATATATATTACAACAGTTTCATCCAACGATACATGCATAGTTCAACGATACAAAAGAAACAGAGAAAGGGATAAGGAGCACTCCATCTATGCAAGCTTTCGTCATGTGAATGAAATCTGCAAAATGAAAAATAAGAAAGTTAGAACAAGAAGAGTAGAACAAGAAGAAGAGTAGAACAAGAAGAAGACTAGAACAAGAAGAGTAGAACAAGAAGAAGACTAGAACAAGAAGAGTATATCATTTATGAGATAACTTACGTGAAATGGATCATATATGAGCTAACTAAGTTGAAATGGGTCGTTTATGAGCTAGCTAAGGTGAAATGGATCATTTATGAGCTAACTTAGTTGAAATGGGTCGTTTATGAGCTAACTAAGGTCAAATGGATCATTTCTGAGGTAACTAAGGTGAAATGGATCGTTTTTTAGCTAACTTAGGTGAAATGGATCATTTATGAGCTAACTTAGTTGAAATGGATCGTTTTTGAGCTAACTTAGGTGAAATGGATCATTTATGAGCTAATTTAGTTGAAATGGATCTTTTTGAGCTAACTTAGGTGAAATGGATCATTTAAGAGGTAATTTAGGTGAAATGGATCGTTTTTTAGCTAACTTCGTGAAATGGATCGTTTATGAGCTAAATTAGTTGAAATGGATCGTTTATGAGATAATCTAGGTAAGATGGGTCATTTTGGAGTTAACCTAGGTGAAATGGCATTTTAAAGCTAACGTAGGTAAAATGGATCATTTAGGAGCTAATCTAGGTAAAATGGATCATTTTTGAGCTAACTTGGATGAACTGGATCATTTATAAGCTAACCTAGGTAAAATGGGTCATTTGAGAGCTAACTTAGGTAAAATGGATCGTCTATGAGCTAACTAAGCTAATTATGCAATTTTTGACATAAGTAAGCTATGTACAGATCGTTTTAGAGCTAACTTAGGTAAAATGGATGGTTTTGGAGGTCAGTAAGCTTATTAAGTCATTTTGGAGGAGAAGAAGCTAAGTCTAGGTCATTATGGTAAGCATTGGAGGAAATAAAGCTAAGTCTAGGTCTTTATGCATGTGTTAAGCAAAACACTAGATAAACTTACCAAGATCCAGGAGGTGTAGGAGCGGGGTGGCTCGTGTCGGTACCTGGAGAAGGATCGTGCGATGCTTGTCTGGAGTTACGCTGCACCAAAGATCATTTCCAATGTCTTGTTAGCATGATGACACTCAAATGTTAAGACTGGCAAGTAATGTCCATTCAAATAAAACTCACCATGGTCCCAGGAGCAATCACTAGCATCGGCGGAGCGGTCTGACCTGTCTTCTCGCACACAGACTGCACATTTGGTTTTGACGACTCAGTCATACTAGTTAGTAATGAGACAAACACTACATGAATGTTTTGGCTAATCTGCAGAAGAAACTTACCACAAGGAGCTCGTACATGGCCCTTGCCTGCATGTCATTCCGTGCCCTCTCCTCCTCCATCATCTTTGTCGTCCTCTCCTCCAACTCCCGCTGCCTCTCCGCCGCCTCCGCCAGAAGTTTCTCCGTTCTATCTCTCTCACTCTGTATAGCAGCCTGCAACACCACTCACATGACCATTTGTAATCATTGATGGAAGCGCACACAATGTAATGGAGAAAGATAACTGAGTACGTATCACTAACCTTGATGGCGAGTTGCACTGGCCGTTCACGAGGCCTTATCTCAGGAGCGGAGCTCGAATGGCGCGCCTTGATCTCCGGGAGAGTGCTAGGACAACGGATAAGTCCATCTCCAATGGCTATGGAGCCATGGGACCTCCCGCCACCAGATATCATCAACAGCTCTGGATCAATGGGACCCTGGCTCGGATTAAAGTCCTCCCCTTTCCTCGCCATCCCCTCATCTCTATATCTCATGAGCTTGTTGTGGGAGGAGATGTTGGTGAAGTTGTTTGCATCATCGAGGTCAAACTGAGAGAAAGCCTTGACTTTCTTGAAAGAGGCAGTGTGGGCCATGGCATACAGGTCGTACACCTCTGGCACCTTATCCGCCTTATTGTAGCGTGCCTGAAAGAGAGAAACAATGAAAATTAGTAATTAAAGGGCTCAAGCTAGCATGATGAATGAATTGCATGAATCATGAAGCAAACCACATACCCAGTTGCGCCTGAACTGATATAAGTTGGAGCTGCCTTGATGGTGTGGCACACCTTCCATTTGGGCACGTTTGTCCTTGGCCTCGTGGTGGAGGGCTAGCCATTGTTTTGAGCACCACTCATCAACCAACACCTCCCAACAATCCATCCGATCCGCACACCATCTCGGAGGCGCCTAAGTTAGCAAATAGAAACTTGAGCGCTACGGCTAAGAATTACTAAATGAAGGAACTTAAGTAGAGAAGGCCTTAAGAATTACCTTCACGTACTACTCCTTACTCAGGAACTTATCGCGGCACGCCGGCTTGGTCTTCTTGATACCACGCAAGGCGTAGTAGTCTCGAACAGCCTGCACCCGAGCCTCGTGCCGTAAGTTCTGGAGTAGGCGCTTGCAGACGTTCTCGATAACATGTGCCGCGTCCTCCTCGTATCCCTCCTCACACCTGTAGAATGTCTGCAATCAAATGAGACAATATTGATTAGTACAATTAATAACTAGCTAGTTGAAGATTTTTAAATGTGTAAAGGAGAAATTACCCAGAACTTTCTGATCACCATGTCTGCCCTCGTGTCACACACGACACCGTCGATAATCTCATCCGGCGGGGCCGGGGCAGCCACGTAGTGCTCCCAGCTCAATCCAAGCTCTGGAAGCCAACCCTCACTAGGCAACGTGACAAACCCCGGGAAGTTTTGCTGGCAAAGAACTCCAAGGACGGAGTTGGGCCGGCGGACACTATGATGGTGGTCCCAACCCCTGCAGCATGACAAGGCCAACACATTAGTTATTTGAAAAAACATGAATGCACAAGGTACAAAAATATTAAATGCACTTACGTACCTCTCCCCATCAGGGAAAATCAACCACCTCTGCTCGCGGGTCACCGGCACGGAAGGGAGCCGTGTAGCACCACGCTGGTAGACGGTGCCCCCCTCCTCCTCAAGATCAGTCGGCTCCCCGCCATCATCAGCATGGCCACTCCGCTCCTCGGACTGATCCGGCCAGGTACCCCATCCGGACGTGTGCTCCTCCGGGGTCACGTGGGCCGAAGGCCAGTCGACCCGAGGCTCGTGGGCCCAAGACCCGTGGACCGGAGGCTCGTGGACCGGAGTCCGTGTAGCCTCCTCCTCGGACGAGTCCACCCTAGCAGTCACGTGCTCGGGTGAAACAGCTAGGGGTGGCGGCGAGGAAGGCGCCGTAGCAGTCACCCTACCTCCTCTCCCACGACCACGTGCCCCACCTCCTCTCTTCCTACCTCGTCCCCTGCTGGGCATCGCGGTCGACGAAGAAGGGCCCGGCGGTGTGGCCATACTGTCCAGCAACGCTCGGCGGAGAGGTGCATCTGGAATGGAAGACCTCAGACCACGCTCCCGAACAGCGCCCACCATCTTTCAACACCTGCCATGACAAACAGTAAACGAAATTAGTACAACATAAAAAAAGACCGACATGAATAATAATATGTGTATCACTTAAGTGTATCATCATCAAGTACAACATAAAAAAATGTAATACCTGACACTACTAATAATCTTGATCAGTATCATCAATAAATGCATAATCATCATCATCACTATAATCAATGACGGGCTCATAGGGTTCATTGGCATCAACATGTGCAAGGCCACCTTGACGTAATCGGTCAAGCATTGACAGGTCATCCGCAGAAGTAACCTCTTCTTGTTCCTCCTCTGGGGTGATGTCAGATTCATTGTCGCTGTCTACTTCAATGTTTTGGGGTGAAGTATAGCGGTTCTTGAAACGCTTTTTGGAAAGACGTGCCTCTTGGAAGAATTCTCCTTCATATGTGTCTGGGTTAATGTGAGGTTCACAATCCTCTTCCTTTGGGGGAGAAAGTCTAGCACGTGGCGGCACTTCATAAACGACATCCCAACCTTTCAGATTTGGATTAGTTTGGCAGGCCCACGGTAGATAGAATACTTGGGTCGCCTGTTGAGCCATAATATAGACATCAGGAACATCTAAATGAGTGCTTTGGTTGATTTCAACTAGCCCTACATGTTCATGAGTCCTTCTAGTCTCCTTCGGCTGAAACCAATAACATTTGAAGACTACGACATTCGGTGGGTTTTCACCATAGAACAGAAGTTCATAAATTGCTTCAACTCTCCCATAATATTCGGTACCTCCTTCGCCGATAGCAGATACACAACAATTTGTTGACTTTCGGTCGTCCATAGATAGCTCTTTGCCATAGGTACGAAAGTGATACCCTTTGATGTCGTACTTGTCAAATGAACGGACCTTATAGTCAAAACCATTAGCGACTTGTCTCAATTCGGCGTCCATATACTCTGAATTAGCCTACAAGTTTAATATGAAAGGATTGTTGCATTATGCACAAATTAGCGAATGAAATGAAATTGTCTAATAGAAATTACCGTTTGTTTGAACCAAGAGATGAAACCGGGATAGCCACCTCCTTGCTTTGTGAGAAGCTCATACTCTTCGACGGAATCCTTTTGGATCTCCGCTCCATACGGGAATATGGCGATGTATCGACTGTATGACATATCCAGGAATAAGAGTAGTTCAAAGGAAATAGAAGTTGTGAAACAATGTACCGAGAACTTACTCGATGTACGGCCGCACTTCTATCAGGTTGTTGAAGATATACAACGAAATGGTCCGCCATTCTTCGTTATCCAAAGATACTGGATGTGAAACACTAGCTGGTGCGAGATTCCCTTTGAATAGGCTGACGTTGGATCCACCCTTTTTAGGCTCGTCAGCATTGTACCGAGGCTTCAGATTTTGCAAATGACGATTTTTGGCTTCGTAGTGCGCTGTTATGAAGTTTGCCGCCTCCTCTGTGATGAATGCCTCAGCCATCGATGCTTCAATTCTACGTTTATTTTTACATTTTTCTCGAAGCGTCTTCTGCATCCTCTCAGTTGGGTAGCACCAACGATTTTGCACGCCCCCCCCCAATCTTGCCTCGGTCGGGAGATGCAAAATCAAATGCTGCATTGGATTAAAGAAGCCCAGTGGAAAGATCTTCTCTAACTTGCAGATCAACTCCGGCGCCAACTCTTCCATTTCTTCTAGCACACCAGGCGATAGTTCTTTCGCACAAAGAACACGGAAGAAATAGCTGAGTTCTGCCAGTACTAGCCATTCATCCTCAGGGATGAAGCCACGCAACATCACCGGCATTACCCGCTCAATCCATATGTGCCAATCATGATTCTTGAGACCAAATATCTTCAGTTTATCTAGATTCGCTCCCCTCTTTAGATTCGCTGCATACCCATCGGGGAACATCAACTGCTGTTGCACCCACAAGAGAATTTCCCTCATAGCTGGCCTTCCAAGATTGAACCATGCCTTTGTCTTCGTCCAGTTCTGCTTTCCTTTCAGTTCTTTCATGTTTTGTAATGGCCCATCACATAGCGCCTCCAGATCGACTCTAGCCTTAGTATTATCCTTTGACTTCCCATCTATGCCGAACAATGTACCAAAAAGTGCCTCGGCGATATTCTTCTCAGTGTGCATCACGTCGATGTTGTGTGGGCAAAGGAGGTCTTTGAAGTAAGGCAGATCCCATAAGCATGTTTTGTGAGTCCACGCGTGCTTAGTATTATACCCCTTGAAGTACCCTGGATGTTGTGGATCTGGCTCGAGAGTGTTTAACTGATCCAGGGTCTGTTGGCCTGTCAATGCAGGTGGTGCAGAGTTTTTGACAACTCTACCCCTGATGAAGTTCTTCTTGTCTTTCCTGAACTTATGGCGAGGATCCAGGAACTGTCGGTGCATGTCGAAGCAAGAAAACTTGCGACCGACCTGAAGCCAACGAAACTCAAGAGCTCCCTTGCATGTGAGGCACGGGAACCTTCCATGCACACACCAGCCAACGAAGAGCGCATACGCCGGCAAGTCATGCGTCGAGTACATGTACCAGACACGCATTATGAAGTTCCGTTTGCTAAAGGCGTCGTATGTCTTGAACCCATTATCCCAGGCTTCTCGCAATTCGTCCTTAAGCGGCTGCATGTACACATTCATATTTTTGCCCGGATAGTTGGGTCCTGGAATTATCAACGTCAGGAAAATGTTCTTTCTTTGCATAATCTGTCCGGGGGGGAGATTGAGTGGAAAGACAAATACGGGCCAACAACTGTATTGGGCTGCCGTCATACCAAACACACTGAACCCATCCGTGCTGGTGCCGACTCGAGGATGCCTCGGATCTGCCGCTTTGTCAGCATGTAATTCATCAAACTTTTTCCACGCAACACCATCCGATGTGTGTACCATCATCAGATTCCCATCTGCATCTAGTTCGGTTCATTTGCCTGTTTTGTGCCATGTCATCTGTCTGGCCATCTCTTCGACCATGAAAATACGTTGATGTCTTGGTATGATTGGCATATACCGAAGAACACTAACGGGGATTTTGGTCTGTGTCTTCTCACCCATACCGTTGTCTACCACAATATACCTGGAAGACTTGCAAATGGGACAATAGTTCAAGTCCGCATAGTCAAGCCTAAATAAGGCACATCCTTTCTCACAGGCATGTATCTTCTCATAGGGCATCTTCAGTGCACGAAGGATTTTGTCCGACTAGTACAGGTTTGCAGGCATTACATGGGCTTTGGGTAGAAAGCGTCCAAATACTGTCATAATTGCGTCATAGCATTCTCTGCCCAAGTTGAACTGAGCCTTCAGAGCCATTACTTGTGAGATGGCATCCAACTGACAAAGCTCAGTGTGCTCGTGGAGCGGACGTTTGGAAGACTCCAACATTTCATTGAAGGCCTTTGCAGATTCCTCCATCTCCTCGTCCGAATCCCGAGCATCATCATAGCCTTGCACCATGTTTTCCATCCCGGTACCATGCTCGTCGGTGCGACGATGATCCACCTCAGCTCGGTCACGTTGGGCAGACTCACCATGAAATGTCCACACCGTATAATCGGGCGTAAAACCACTCTTCTGCAGGTGTTTGCCCATTTCAGCCTCTGTCTTCTTTTCCCAATTGCCGCACCGGAAACAGGGGCACCAGGTTTTCTTTTGGCCATTTGCAAATGCAGCTTGCACAAACCCCTTAGTTTTTGTGAACCATTCAGCGCTCCATTTGTTCTGACCAGTGTGACCGGTATACATCCAAGCACGGTCACTCATCTTGACTTTCAGAGCTACTAGACACACAACAATTATATATGTAATTCACCATGTATATATTCATCAGTTGATCTACTTTGTCAATTTTATTACGTCCATGCAACCTACACTCTAATAGGTAATGATAGGTCCTAATCCCACCCGTGTATGTGTAGATTGGGTTCATTTTCCCATGCTATGCTCCGGATCCGACGCAAAATTTCGGCAGCACCTCCCCGATGTTCTCCTGATACACGTCTCTGCAATAAATAGAGAGGATGTGTACCCGGAGAACAACAGGGGAGGCACTGACGAAATATATGCGTCGGATCCGGAGAAAAGCATATGGGAAAACGAACCCAATCTACACATACTCGGGCTGTCCATGGATAGCGTTGGACAATTCGAAAGAATCAAGGTTATAAATATGCAAATGCATGCATATTTATAACTATGACGCTTTCGAACGGGAGACACATATTGGTTACGCATACTGATGATTCAAGACACATATATAGCTAGCTATCAAGTTTCATCGGAATAGATCAAATAATTAATGGGGGAGGAGGACTTGTCATTTGTGCTCACCCACGAACGAAGGGGCAGAGCTCGTCAAACGCACGGCGAGGTCATCGAACACCAAACCTCGCAGCGACGAAACAACTGCACATTTAAAACTACACGATCAACACAATTATATATGATGTTTTTCATAACAAAATCGAAAAATATATGACCTAGCTAATAATTCACAAATATATGACCCCGTCGGCCTCTAGAAGGCTAAAGAACACCTTTTCGGGAGGTGTCGGTGGTCGGGGTGTCCTGTCGGTGTTGGGGTGCCGTGTCGGGGTCGGGGTGCTGTTTCGTGGTCGGGGGGTCGGGGTGTCGTGTCGATGTCGAGGTAGTGCCGTGTTGGTGTCGGGGTGTTGT